>NC_092873.1:133369268-133690204 GCF_028372415.1 Notamacropus eugenii | reverse complement strand
AAACAAGTTAGGGAATGTATTCACAAATTTAAAGAAATTTTCCTTTGTGATCAAATTGATGGTCAAAGATATCTAACAGTATACTGCTTGGCTTTGATAAACTGAATGTTCTAGTAAACATAGTCTAAGAAACAGACATACACATACACACACACAAGATACACTGTAAGAATGCATGCTATAGTCTTGAGAAGAGATTGTACAAGATAGCATAGATAAGTGGGTGAAAAAATTCAAAATCGTGACACTAAATAAAAGCACATGCCCTATCTTGCCTGATGAATAGGGTTGCCTTTATATGAAAATATTGCATTTTTATCTAACAGCACAGTAATGACACACTTTCCACAAACATTGAAGATGTCTGCAACCATTTTGCTTCTCAAATTGATTTGGGCTGTGTTCATTAGAAGGCCTGCCTTGGCAGCCAGTCAGCCGCAGGGTGAATGGTGAGACATGAGGAAATGATGAATTGCAAGGAGCATCTGATTCAACACAGACATTTAACCTATTTAGAGACCATGGTCTAAATCTTTGCTGTAGTTGACAATTTTCCTTGTGCCCTGAAACTCTATACATGTCTCTCTTTTTGCCCTGGTTATTTCTAAGTTCAATTGCTATGATGGAATCTCTAAATTCTTGCGCCCTTAAGTGCTTCTGTCCTTCATTCGCCCAAGAGGTGAATGACACTAAGAATTGAGGCTTAGTTTGTCTAGTGCCAAAAGTAGGATGGATTTACCCCTCTTAAACAAGAGTTTATATCTCCTGGGACTCTCCTCTATGTATACTTCTGGCTAAGTAAAATAAAGGCATGAAAAAAAACTGTAAAGAATAAAAGCTTAAACCAGTACAAAATTCTGAAAAATGATGCTACCTAAAGAGAAAGCATGTCATTGTAAATCTGGAACTATCCTTGAAACCAAAAGGACCTGGCCTCAAGATATTCCTTTGACACAAAATAGCTATGAGTGGCCCTGGACAAGATCCTTAGTCTCCCCTAATGGAGTAACAACTCTCTCACCTTATAGATTGCAGAGATGATGCCAAACTACCTTAATACAGGGAGTTCTGTTTACTAATGAAACCATGTACCATGTTCCTTTCTTTTTTCTACCTACCTATTATGGACATCAATCCAAACACATCAGGTCTTCTTGAAATTTACAGATTACCCACAAACTTTGCTTTTTCTCTATTTCTTTAACTCTCCCACCAAACACTTATACACCCATAGGAAAGGGGAAAACATCTTTAGTTGTTTTGAGGTAGCCTATTCCTACTCCAAATCTTCTCAAGTAGAAATCTTAATTATCCAAAGAATAGTAGCCTGAAGGAAGAACAAATGAAGTTATAACAGGAAGGGTATAAGAACCAAATACACCTTTTCAGCTTTTGAAGCATCACCAAAGTTCTAAACAAATTAGTGTTATCATCAGTCAGAAGTAATAAATGGAAAATTGTGGAGAAGCATATTTGAAATCTAAATTAGAGAGGGGGGAATTCAGGTAAATTGAATTTCCCCCAAGTGGAATGAGCTTTGAATCCTCCTTCATTGAGGTTCTTCAGGCAGTGGTTGGATTACTCTCTGCTATGTATGATGTAGGAAAGAATGTTCTTTATGGATAGGTTTCCCTAGATGGCTTCTAATGTCCTTTCTATCTTAGACATTCTGTGACTATTGATACTCAAATTAACAAAACCTGACATTTTATTTTTGAAGAAAAAGGAGTTAAAATTTCATCAGAATTATTCATTCTTAAAAAGCCATTTTGATACCATTCCTCACAAATAAATTTCACATATATGGATTCTTTGTCCTAACTTTTGTGCCAAAATAAGCACATCTGTCTTCATACGCCATCAGTTTTTTTCTCTGGGGATGGATAGCATTTTTCATCATATGTCCTTCAAAGTGGTCTTTGATCATTGTATTGCTGAAAATAGTTAAGTCTTTCACAGCTGATCATCTTACAATATTTCTGCTGCTTTGCACACAGCACATTGCACCTTAAATCAGTTCACATAAGCCTTTCCAAGTTTTTTTTTTTTTTGAGAGAGAATCCTGTTCTTCATTTCTAATATCACAATAGTATCCCATGAGAATCAAGTGTAAAATTTGGTTCAGCTATTCCCCAATTTAGTGGCACCCACTCAATTTTTAATTCCACCAGAAAAGAGTTGCTATAAATATTTTTGTCCATATCACTCCATTTTCTTTTTGTTTTTATTTGTTCTGAAATACAGAACTAGTAGCGGTATTGCTAGGTCAAAAGGTATGCATGGTTTTATACACTTTTGGGAGAAGTTCCAAATTGCTCTATAGAATGGTTGAATCAGTTCACACCTCCACCAATGTTTCTTTAATGTCTCATTTTTCCCACATCCCTTTCAACATTTCTCAATTGCCTTTTCTGTCCAATTACCTAATCAATAGGTATGAGGCAATACATCAGAATTGTTTTTACTTGCATCTCTTCAATCAGTGGTGAATTAGAATATTTTTCATATGACTATAAATTGTTTGATTACTTCATATTAAAGCTGATCATATTCTTTGACCATTTATCATTTCGGAAATGGCTCTCTGTAAGTTTGAGAAATGAGGCCTTTATCAGAGAAACTTGCTTCAGTTTTCCCCCAGTACTATTCTTAATTATATTTCCTTCCATTCTATCCGTCCCGTTTTCTCTCTCTCCTTTCACCCTGTTGCTCCTCAAAACTGTTTTGCTTTTAATTGCCCTCTCCTCCATATGCTCCCTCTTCTTTCACACCACTTCTTTTATCCCTTTCCCCTGATACTTTCCTATAGAGTAAGATAGATATCTATAACATATGGAGTATGTATGCCATTCCCTCTTTGATCCAATTCTGATGAATTCTCATCTCCTCCCTCCTTCCCTTCCACTGTAAAAACTTTTTCTTGCTTCTTTTATGGGAGATAATTCACCCCACTCTACCTCTACTTTCCCTTTCTCCAAGTGCATTCCTCTTTCATCTCTCTGTCATCTTGACTCTGACTCCTCTTCCACTTTGTTTTTGGTGGAGTTAAGTGCTGCCTTCTTAGAGACAGAGGAACTATCCTATTGGTAGATCCTGTGGAGTTCTCATTTTTCATTTAGAACTTTCTGAATTTCCCCATCATTTTCATCAAACCAATCTTGAAGTTTACAAGTATTCTGGCCAAAATGAGTAAATGTAATGGTATACACTAAATTTCTGAAAGCTGCCCATTCATTTTATGCTCCACTGCTGCTTACCTTGTGTTGACTCAACTTTCCCTCCAAGTTAGCAACAAATTGTCCCACCAAGAGAAGTTCTCTAATCGGTTGACAGATTTTTGTCCTTGGGGTCACCACCTTTGTTGAATGTGAATATTCCTTTTGGAGAGGAAAAGTCTATGATCAGTCGAGCACTCTGTCCCAGACATCATCTTTGTCATTCTCATATACTATCTGTTTAGTTTTCTTACGATGACATAATCTATTAAATTATAATATTTCCTATCAGCATACATCCTGACATTTTATTGAACTTAGATAAATGGAAGGCATTGTGGGTGCTCAGAAAGTCATGAGATGAGCAAGTCTGCAGCAGTAACTGATTGTCGCTGTTTTTCACTCTGTTCCTCCCATGTCTGGAAGTATGTACATACTCTTGTTGAGGTTTAGGCTTTGGGGTGCCAAAAACTTTCAGGGTTTCATGATGTGTGATGTGTCATGGTGGAACTGTCTCAAAGAATTCAGAGTTAGACCATCTGTAATCCAAGTATAGGCATTTATTGAGACTGAAACCTCTCGTAAAGTGGAACCAACCATTTCAGAGAAAGCATGATGAATTTTTATAGGATAAAATTGTAATTACATAACAGAAATTATGAATATTAGAAAGGCAGGAAGAGTTTGTTCATGGATGAGGTAATAGGGAAGGGGTCCCAGTGGAACTGTGCATGCACTTATGCACAATGCATACAGAGAAACCCATTTTGGGGGTTATGTATATATGATAATGATATTATCAGACTCTCTATGTCATAAGTTCAGTCTAGGGCAGTTCTTTACTATTACTGTGCAAGTACTATCATAAGATGGGTCCTTTCTGTGGTCTGGTGTTCAAACATCCTGCTCTACATCATGGTAGTGATGTCTTCTGATTGGTTAGCTATTGTCCCACCGAAGAAGCTCTCTAATCGGTTGACAGATTTTTGTCCTTGGGGTCACCACCTTTGTTGAATGTGAATATTCCTTTTGGAGAGGAAAAGTCTATGATCAGTGGAGCTACTGTCTGGTCAAGATGGATAGTTCAGTATTGTGGTCCTGTATTGGGCTAAAGGAATGATGTGCTTGTGGTGGAGTACAAGACTATATCTGTTTCTGTGGGAATGGGGCTGGTGGTAGTGACTGGGATCCCATCATATGGACATACCTGCTGTTTCTGTGGGAACTAAGAGTTCAGGGGGACACCTGTTATTCCAGTGAGCAATGAGACATATATGAAGAAATTAGGACATTGGCAGGGGTTCAGGAATAGGTAGGTACAGTAGGACTGCTGTTCAGTGGGACCTATAATGAAGTCAGAATATTGGGGTTGGGGGCAGCTTTATTAGGATTCCATCGCTCTTGCGTTAAGGTCATCCCAGAATTATTAGTTTTTATAGTTTAAGCACATTCATAATGAAGGTCCCTAAGTCTTCATAAAAATTATCTTTGATCTCATCAGGGTTTATCATGGTGGGATGCTGGTGATGGTGGTGGCATACTTTCTTGCAAGTAGCATTCACATTGTCATGAATCTGTTACTCACTTATTTTGGTAGGCATATAATCTTGCTGAATAGATTAGTTTTGATTGCAAAACCTATGCCAGCTTCATGACTTTCCCCCTCAACTGACTCCACTACAGAAAAATGTGTATCTAGCTCTGACTTCAGTAAACTGCCCTTCATTTGTCAGACTTGTTTCACCCAGGGCTACTATTTGGATGTGATACCTGCTCAGTTCTCTCAAGACAAGAGCTGCTCCTATTTCAGGTTTACCGGATTTTGTGTTATCCGTACATGTGTACATATTTCATGTACTGATGGTGAGTGAAATAATTTTCACAATTTTTTTGTAATTTTGTGGTTTTGTGCACATGCCCACGTGAATGTGTGTGTGTGTGTGTATGTGTGTATGTGCTTTGACTCTAGAGTAGGATCCCTACCTGCCACAGTAAGTAGACCAGCGTTGGGTGAAGCAATTTTCAGGACACTTTTTCCGGTCCCTTTTTCACGCCAGAAGGTGACTAGTGTGGTCCGTACAAAAGGCTTCTCACACACCCTGAATCTCCCTGCTGCTTCAGTGCACTGAAAAGACAACCATCTTACCTGGGCTACATAAAGCGAAATTGTGACTAAAACTCCCGTTATATCCATATTCCCTGCTTTGTCTTCACTTGCATAGTGTCACAGGACTTTGAGGTAAGAGAAAATGGTAAAATAGAACAGTTGACATCTTTTGATTCTTGCATAAGTTGGATTGAAGTGAAAGAGGTGTTTTTTTCCATAAAACATATTCTTAAACTGAAATTTTGTGATATAATCTACTTGAGAAACTTATGAAACTATTTCCAAATTAAGGATAAGAATATGGGTATGTCTCCATTTGTGTTTATGTGTCTATGTATGCACATTTGTGGTTAGTCAAAGAGGAAGTCTGTTATAATAATTTTTTATTTAATAAAAGCTGTTTTCATTATTTCACAGAAGTGAAATTTTATGAAATTATCTGAAACAGTATACACACATATACACATATGTATGTATGTATATGTATGTATGTGTGTTTATACATACACATGTACATCCACATAAAATCTTTGAGGGCAAGCACTTTTTCATTAGTCTTTGTATTGCATTATTGTGATTCCTGCTACATTCTATGAGTTTCATAAAAACTTATCCACTGATCTAATATTGTATACTATATTGTAATTTTATATTGTTTACATAGTCATTCTTTGATTCATTGAGAATTTGTTAATGGGAATGATATATGACAGGCATTGTGATAGACACAAAAACAAAATAACACAGCCCATTCCTGCCCTCCAGAAATGTACATTCTGTTGAGGGTAAACAACTAAGTTTGTTTCAGTTTGGAATACCCTCAGTAAATCCTTCCCCTTGCTCCAATTGCTCTTGCTGGATCTTTCATTTTGTGGAAGGATACAGTGACCTTTTTATAACTAATTCTCTCTCTCTCTCTCTCTCTCTCTCTCTCTCTCTCTCTCTCTCTCTCTCTCTCTCTCTCACACACACACACACACACACACCCCAACACACACACAGATACACACAGGGATTCAGTGCCTTTCTTCCTGAGTTTGTGAAAATTTTCTGCTCATGTATTTCTCTTTTTTTGTTGCTATCATTTTCCCCCATCAGGAACATTTGAAATTTAAACACCTGTCTTGTTTAAAATTTATGTTCTTTAATTGATGCTTAGACTTGAGTTTTCAAGGTATGTCATTTTGGTTTGCAACTTCAGCTCCAACGCTTTTTAAAATTGTACTGCTCCATTCTACTGCATATGGTATAATCTTGGATTATTCATATTTTGATTCATTAATATATGAAGTTTTTATTTTCCTGCACACTTGGAGAATTTGTCTCTTGCCATTGTATCCTTTTTAATGTCCTCGAATTTAAAGTGTCTTGTTGTTGTTGTTTTCCTAGTTTTGAAAGCAATTTGTGGATTCTTTCATTTAGTGCTTTACTATTGGTATTCAGCAATTCCATTCAATTTCAAAATACTTTTTAATATATTGCAATGGAGAGTCATTTTGTTTGTTTTGGTGAGTGTGTGCGTGTATGTGTGTGTGTGTGTGATTTGCCTTGTTCTTTTAACAGAGCTATGACTTCAGAATCCTTTATTTGTGGGCTGAGTTTTTATTAATGTTTCCATCCCCTTGAGATCTGAAGTAGTTAATTCTATTATTTTTTGGTTGTTGCTTTTATCCTATCATTCACTTTCTGCAGCTTCCTAATTTGGTGTTGGACACACCTCTGGGGATGTATTGTAAAGCTGTTTCAGTCTCTTCTCACACTGGAAAATACAGTGTTCACCAGCTTATTAGCCTCAGGAGGGAGTGATATAGCTTCAGATAGGTTTCAGTCCCTTTTCTGAGAGACAATATTGTTCCACGAACATTAGTACCTTGCCACTGATCCTCCCTTAGTTCTCCTCCTTTTCCTCTTGGGCTGTGTTGAATCAATCTTCTGCTGCTTTTTTTTTTTTAATAGGATAGGAGGAGGATTGAGAGATTTTCTGGGCATTGCCTCTATAAGCTTAAGAATCCCTCTCTTATGGGCAACCTCGGGCAGAAGGTAGAATATTAAGACAAGCTTCCTAGTCTGGTTGGAGAGGATACAGTTCAGAATAAATTCTCAAAGAATTTTGTTGTCAATGGTGGAATAGGAACTTGATAGTATGTACTTGGGGCTACTGGATGTACTAGTAAATTCTCAGCATTAAGGGATCCCTATTTTGACTTTATTCACAAACCACTTAGTTCGTTTTGATATCTCTACTCAACTTGTTAGACTGGGAGGGGAGTTAGCATTATCCATAATGGAGAAGTTTGGCTAGATATTCCAGTGAGATCATGAAAAAAATTGCATGCTTTTATAAATTCTAGCTATAACAATGATACTCACATATTCAAAAGAATTTTTGATTTCATTTATTTGAAAGTTCTTTTCAATTTTTGAATTTCATGCAGTCTTTCCATGTTTGCCTGTCTTCATTTTCACTGTCCTGATTCTACCAATGTTTCATCACAGGGCATCCAGGCAATGTGCTGTCAGTTTTTCACAACTTCTTCTGTTCCTTTCGGGGATACCAGTGGAAAACTGGCTATTCACTTTGATTCCTCTTTCTTGCTAGTAGGTAAATCAATCTTATCTTCCAATCTCAACTGATGCAGAAAAAGCTTTTGACAAAATACAACATCCATTCCTATTGAAAACACTGAAGAACATAGGAATAAATGTAAATTTCCATGAAAAAATGAGAAATGTCTACCTAAAACCTTCAGCAAGCATTATATGCAATGGGGAGAAGCCAGAGGCATTTCCAATAAGATCGGGGTGAAAGAAGGATGTCCATTATCAAGACTATTATTCAAAACGGTACTAGAAATGTGAGCTATAGCAATAAGAGAAGGAAAAGAAATTGAAGGAATTAGAATTGGCAAAAAAGAAACTTAAGTAATAACTTTTTGCAAATGATATGGTGATATACTTAGAGAATCCCACAGAATCAAGTGAAAAACTTGAAATAATAAAGAACTTTGGCAAACTTGCAGGTTACAAAATAAACTCACACAAATCTTCTGCATTTCTATATATTACTAACAAAGTACAACAGCCAGAGATAGAAAGAGAAATCTCATTTAAGCTAGTGTAGACACTATAAAATATTTGGGAGTGTACCTGCCAAAACAAACCCAGGGACTATATGAACACTATTACAAAACACGTTTTACACAAATAAAGGCAGATCTAAGTCAGTGGAAAAACATCAGTTTCTCATGGGTGGGGTGAGCCAATATAATAATAATAATGACAATTCTACCTAAATTAATTTACTTATTCAGTGTCATATCAATCAAACTAACAGATAATTCTTTTGTAGAGATAGAAAAAAAAAAAAACAAAACTTTGAAACTCATCTGGAAGAACAAAAGGTCCAGAATATCAAAAGGAACTAATGAAAAGAAATACTAGGGAAGGTGGTCTAGCTCTACCAGATCTGAAATTGTATCATAAAGCAGCAATTATCAGTACCACTTGGTACTGGCTAAGAAACAGAAGGTTAGACCAGTGGAATTAGTTAGGTACTCGAGACACAGTAGTCTATGAATATAGCAATGTACTGTTTGATAAACCGAAGGACCCCAGCTTCTGGGATAAGAACTCACAGTTTGACAAAAATTGCTGGAAAAACTGGATAACAGTGTGGCTGAAACTAATCCTAGATCAATACCTGACACCAGACATGAGAATAAAATATAAATGGGTACATGATCTAGGTATAAAGATTGATACTATAAACAAATTAGTGGAGCAAAGAATAGTGTATTTATCAGATTTATGGAGAAGAAAGACTTTTTGACTATAGAAGAGATAGACAGCATTATAAAGTTCAAGTAATTTTGATTACATTAAATTGAAAAGATTTTGAACAACCAAACCCAATGCAACCTAAATTAGCAGGGAAACAGAAAACTGGGAAAGAATTTTTGCAACTAGTGCCTGTGGTAAAGGCCTTATTTCTGAAATATTTAGAGTACTGAGTCAAATGTACAACAATACAAGTCATTCCCCAAATGATAAATGGTCAAAGGATATGAACAGGCAGTTTTCAGAGGAAGAAATTAAAGGTATCCATAGTCATGTGAAAAAATGCTTCAAATCACTATTGATTAGAGAGATGCAAATCAAAACAACTCCGAGATACCACATTACACTTGTCAGATAAGCTAACATGACAAAACAGGATGATGATAAATGTTGGACAAGATGTGGGAGAGTTGGAGCACTAATTCATTGTTGGTGGGGTTGTGAGCTGATCCAAACATTCTGGAGAATAATTTGGAACTATGCTCAAAGGGTTACAAAAATGTGCATATCCTTTGACACAGTAGTACTGCTTCTAGGACTGTATCCCCAAGGGAAAGGGTCCCACATGTACAAAAATATTCATAGAAGTACTCTTAGTGTTGGTCAAAAATTGGAAATCAAGGGGATACCCATCAATTGGGGAATGGCTGAATAAACTGTGGTATATGCATGTACTGGAATAATATTTTGCTATAAGAAATTATGAACAGGAGTATTTCATAGAAAAAAAAGGCTTATATGAACTGATGCTGAGTGAAAGGAGCAGAACCAGGAGAACTTTGTACACAGCAATAACCACAGTGTGCGAGCATTTTTTCTGGTAGAACTTCATTGAAATTCAAGGAATTAAAAAATTCCCAGTGATCTCTTAAGGCAAAATGCCCCACACATCCAGAGAAAGAACTATTGAATTCAGTCAAAGAATGTAACAGATCATTTTCTTTTGTATTGTGCTTTGTTTTGTTTTATGATTTCTACAATTTATTTTAATTCCATGAGAAATGGCTAAGTTGAAAATGTATTTAATAGGAATGTATGTGTAGAACCTATATAAAATTGCATGCTGTCTCAGGGAGGCAGTAGGAAAGTTGTGGAGTAGGAGGGGGAGGGAGGGGAAAAATATAAGTTATATGGAAGTGATTGTAGAACACTGAAAACAAATAAAGCAATAATAGTTTTAAAAAATCTTATCTTCCTATTGTACAATTTCCAATGATAGCCCTTTTCTCCTGTTCTTCACATTTTATTTAGTTATATGTTACAATAGCATGCACTTAATATACCCATTTCCATTTGCATCTTTACTTCTCAGGAAACAATAGCATGCCATGATTCACAATCCTATGGAAACACCAGTAAAATGAAAATATTTTAAAACTGAATCTTTGACTTCATTTAATTTAGGGGTCAGTAAAATAAATTTACCATTCCATGTAGCAATAATTCCTATTATCCTCTTTACAAATTCTAGGTCTATTTCACCATCTAACTCTCCTCTTTATTCAAGATATACATACTTTTGAATAATAGAGTGTCTATTCAAATGACTATTGAAATGTGGACAATAGACATTGTTGACTTAGTCTTTTGTATATGACTGAGTAGACCAGAATCCTTGGAGAGCCTATATAGGAGCAGATTTAAGTCCGCATCAAACACAGAAAAACCCCCTTGACCTAGACTCTGATCTCCTTCTCCTCCATCACAGTGGTGAATATCTTTAACATTTGTATATATGTTTCTTCTGATGTTTATTATCAAAAAGTCATTGATGCATCTTCTCTGGTTTCTCCACTGTTGGGACTGCAGAGCTGGCTCTGGTGTCATGGACACCACTTAGGATTTCCTGACGTGTCTGAGCAGGGACTTGGGATGAATTTGCTCTTTGCCAAGAGGATCCAATCCCCTCCCGCCCTCTCTCAGGGGGTTAAGATGCTGTTTTCCCTAGGGATGTTAACGTTGTCAGTCACACAAATACATACTGTTTCGACTGTCCAGCTGTTTGCATTCTTTAACCTACTACCTGTGGAGGCAGATATTTTAGCATATAATTTTTAAAATGTATCACAGACATTTGGTGACCTACCAGCAAGATTTGTTTATAGACTTCCAACCAAAGGTTTAAAGGAATTTCTGTTGAACTGAAAACCAGAGAAAGCCTGTGAAAATATAAGATCTCCACCACTGAAAGACAACTCCATCAGTCCCTTCATTGTATCAATTAGAAGATTTGATTTTAATTTTCATATTAAGGTTTTACATTCACAGAAAGTGGGATATAAAACAGCCATAGTTCACAATGTTGATTCTGATGACATTTTTACATGCGATCCAATGACACTGGTATTTTAAAGAAGACCGATCTTCCTTCTGTCTTAATTCGTGAGGCATCACCTAATTTACTAAAGTTGAATTCACATGTGAAAAAGGAGACACTATTGTTTTCTGGAGTTTAACATTCTTCTAGAATATTACTTAATACCATTCCTTATCAGAGGGAGTGTATCTCCTCATTATTTTCATCTTCATGATCACAAAATTTGTGCAGGACAGGCAGAGAGCTAGAAGGAATCAACTTCGTAAAGATAAACTTAAGCAACTATACAAAAATTCAATAAAGGAAATGAGTAGGATATATATGCCATTTCCCTGGATGAATATCAATATGGAGACAAACTCAGAAGCCTTCCTTGATGCCATGCATATCACTGCAAATGTGTGGATCCTTGCCTAACTAAAACAACAAGAAGATGTAAACAGAAAGTTGTTCCTTCTCAAGGAGATTCAGATGCACATCATAGTCAAGGAGAGAATGAGGTCTCAGAACATACCCCTTTACTTAGACAATTAGCTGTGACTAGTGCCCAGTCACCTGGGATTTTTTCAGAATCTCATTCCCATCAGAACATGACAGAATCTTCAGACTACAAAGAGGAGGATGACCATGAAGATACTGACAGGAGTGATGCAGAAAATGAAGGTAATTAAGAGACTGGGGTTGTCCAATAGCAACCCAGTGGTGACAGGGATTACAGCATAGCAAATACAGTTTGAACTTCCAACTCTATTCATCTTCATATCTTGTATGAAAAAACTTGTTGATCAACGTATTTCTGTATATGCATTTAAATACATACTTTCATTGTCCATTCCCCCCTACAGTTACTTTTGTAGAGAGGAACTTTAGCGAGTGCTATGCTTTAATGAGATCAAATATTTATGTGTATGTATATATATATATATATATGCGTGTATGCACTTACACATATGTATATATACACATGTACATGTATGTATATACAAATATGTGCTTGTGCACATATATGCATATAACATGTATACGTATATTGTGTGTGTGTATATATATATATATATATATATATATATGTACATATATATTCTTAGGTTTTCATCCACGAAAAGCACACACTTCTTATTTCTAAATCATAACATTATCAAGGTACTGGATCTCAAGCATCATTCTCTTTTTCAAATGGAACACAGCCAAAAAGTTTAAAAAAGAAAAGTCACAGCTAGTATGGCTTGCAGTGAAGACTTGATTACAATATACAAGTATAATTAATACCATAATGAATTCTGCTGCCACACTAAGCACGGTCTAGCCAAATTGCCCAGAACTTTTGGTCTCAACTTGTGGATTCCATTTGATCTGTCTGATGATTGATTCTCCAGTGTAGATCATTGCATGGGTATATTGCTAGAGGAAATGAAATATATTAATTTTTATTCTTGTTACAAAGGAAATCTGAACAAAGAAGACAGCCACAGCTAAATGAAAGGACAATTAATCAATATTCTTATAAAATTTTTTTTTAAAAGAAGAAACTTGTAGAATAGATTTTTATCATGTACTAAGTGACAAGCAACTTTGTTTCCTAAAAACTTGACTAAACCATAGTACATAACTATTAAATATCTGTAAAAAGACTATAGCAAAATATTTGTCACATACAAAAATATCAATTATTGCATATAATATGGTCAAGAAATCTTAATAAATATTTGATAAAATCTTTTACATCAGCATATATTATGATACTTGTTGACTTCAATTTCTTCAATGTTATGATACAAAAAGTGGGACAGGAAGAAATACATACGAAAATATGGTTCTAGGAAAAGATAGGAAATACAAAATGATTACATATTATACTAATATTTTGTGTTTCTATGTCATAAACCTTGCTTCAAAAATATAAGCATTAGACATGGAGAGGATGAAATAATATCACAATGAATGAAACTGATTACATTTTAATATGTGGGAGAAATGTCTACCATTTTCATAACAGTTATCTATACCAGCTTTCCGTGTACTCTTTTGTAATTTCTGTGACACCTCAATATCTTGGCTCTCCTCTTTCCTTTCGAACTTCCACTTTCTCTATTTTTATTAGGACTTTTTATCCCTCTTCATTTCCTCTAAATATGAACATTCTCTAAGACTCAGAATTTTGTCTCCTATCTCTTCAGACTCATTTACCCAGAATTCCTCTATTCTTATACTACCAAGTGTCAAATCAATGCTAATGAGTCCTAAGCCTGTATCTAAATTTGTATCTCCATCTTCTGCATGGAAAGCCTATTACTTGAATCCAGGTCTACTGTCTCATTTTTCAAGCTATTTAAGAGGCGCATGTCCTAGTCCTTCAAATAGATAAAGGCTTCTCAAGTATAGAAATCAAGTCTCCATTCCCCAATTAACTCTGTTCCTGGCTTCTAGACTTCAAATTCATTTTTCTGTCACTATTTTGTCCTAGAATTTCCTGCAGCCTCTTGGAATTCCTTGCCTTGGAATATCCAAATTTTCTGGAATTATCTCAATCTAGAATAATCTGTAAATTTTGCCCCCTGCTCCTCCTAGCGAATTACTCCCGTGGTCTCCACTTTCTCCAATTGCCTAGGTTGACCTTTATTACCCTCCCAACCCTGTGGTTTCGTGATATCAAAGCCATGGCCCTGTGCTGGGTACCTTCATTCTCCCTTCACTCTTTCTAGCTCCCCTTTTGTACAGTAGATTCCCTCACAAGAATATATCCTACTTCAGGGAGGAAATTCTCTTTATTTTTGCTCTTTTTAGCTTGTTATCCCACAAGTTGATGACCAGTAAATATTCTACTTCTATTATGTTGTCTATACTATTCTTCCTTCTTTATTCTCTTATTTAGCATTTGTATAGCACTTACAATATTCTAAGAAATCAGTATATGTAATTTCATTTGACCTACACAGTCTTATGAGGTTAGGGAAAGCAAGGGAATAACCATTTATATACTGGGCACTATATGGCAAGAAATGTGTTAAGTATTTTTTCCATTCAAATATTATGAAATTTGACCCTTAGAACAACTCTTAGGCAGAGTTTTCAGTTGAGAAACTGAGGTAAACACAGCTCAAGTGACTTATCCATGGTCACATAGTTAGCCAGTGCCTGAGGCTGCATTTAAGTCATCCTAGTCTTAGAGAAGTTAATCTAGTTTTCTAAGTCTACCTACGTGCAGGAGTCTTTCTTAGATTCATCTAATCTCCCCATCCTCAATTGCTAGAGTTTTCCCCCTCATGTTGTTTACCAGTTGTCCTTTTCGTATCTTGTGCACACATATTCCAACAGTGGGAAGCATTTGGGCATGAGGTCATATACGACCATTTAGGTCACCAAGTGTGGCCCATTGACTGAATCCAAATATCACAGAATAAATCCCTGAGAATCACTTGTAGTTTCCTCCTTTATAATAAAAGCTCTTTGAGGATAGAGGCCAAATTTTAGTCTTTCTTCATATTCCCAGGGTTTAGAACAATGTCTAGTACACAGTAAGTGTTTAATAAATGTTTGCTTGCCAACTATCTGACAGAGCTAGTAGTCAATGATTTGTCACTGAAGTCAAGTCTTGTGACTCTTAGTCTGGTGCTTTTTCCTATTTCACTGCTCTTTTCCTTCTGGTTTTACTCTCTGTGAAGCCTGGGGAAAATATATGTCCATTAGATGTCTGCAGTGTCACTGATGTCAGCATTGTCTTCTGTGACATTTGCCAGACTACTGTATCAACCTTTCTAGAGCACCATGAGTTTTATTTTTAATCAGATCCAACTTTCTGAGGATCCTCTCCTACATACATTGCTATAGATCTCATTAAGTGAGTGTATTTTTCGCAAAATCATATGATCTGAACCATCTTAATAAAAATTACCTTGAATGTTTTCATTGGCACTTAAATGTAAATAATGTATAAATCTGGCAAATAAATGCTATTCAAATACATTTCTTTGTCATAAATAACTTTAACTCAGAAAATACTTTACCAAAACTGAATGAAAAGAAGACAGATTAAAATAGTATTATTTTAAAAAGTATTTCCCTTAAAAATCCGAAAAATTTAAAGCTTTTTAGCATTTCTGTATGAAATATTGGCAAAAAAAGAATCTCTTGAGGGGGCGGGGCCAAGATGGTGAAGTAGAAAGACACACATATGCAAGGTCTTCCCACACAACCCATAAAACACCTGTACAGAGGGACTCTCAACAAATTTTGGAGCAGCAGAAGTGGAGAACAACAGAGTGGAAGAGATTTCAAGTCCAGGGTGACCTGAAAGGCCCACGGAAAACATTGGTTGTACTGGACACAGAGGAGAGCCCAGCCGAGCCTTGGCCACACAGAGCAGCGTGACTCTGGGAGGAGGAGACATTGGGGGCGGTATCTCTAGTCACAGCAGCAGCTAATCCCCAGTCCGAGAAGCAGCAGTCCACAGATCCCTCAACTCACAGACGCCAAAGGTCAGAGATGGGGTTTTTTTCAGCTGGCCAGGAAGGGAGAAGGGCCTTCCCATAGTTCCAGTATCAGGCAGAGGCCTGCAGAAGCCAAATCCAGGAGGCAGCAACAGTTCTCACCACAGCCCGTACAGCAGCCTGCATCCATTGATAGATCATAAAAACCTCTGGAGGTACTGAGGAGCTGAATATTACCTTAGCCCTATGGAGAGGCCCTGAGGGAGCTGATCTTTGTCTCACGCTGAATGGCGAACCTGCCCATGTAGCTTATCTGAAAATCAGCTCCCAGTGCTGACTTGGCAGAAGTAGAGGCCAGGTAGCTGTGGAGAGGAAACTGCTAAGATTTTAGACGCAAAAATTTCTGCCTGCTTCTAGATCAGTGTCCACACTGGATTGAGCCACCTTAGAGGAACTGAGATCTTACAGATCGCCAGAGTATACCCTGCTCTCGACAAAGGACCCAAAAGTCAAATAACTGGCTGGGAAAATGCCTTAAAAAGGGAAAAAAATTAAGACTATAGAAGATTACGCTCTTGGTGAACAGATATCTTCTCCCATTCTTTCAAATGAGGAAGAACAATGCTTATCATCAGGGAAAGACATGAAAGTCAGGCTTCTGTATCAGAAACATCCAAAATAAATATTCAATGGTCTCAGGCCATTGAAGAGCTCAAAAAGGATTTTGAAAATCAAGTAAGAGAGGTGGAGGAAAAACTGGGAAGAGAAATGAGGGAGATGCAAGAAAAGCATGAAAAGTGGGTCAACACTTTGCTAAAGGAAATTAAAAAAATGCTGAAGAAAATAACATCTCTAAAAAAAGGCTAACTCAATTGGCAAAAAAGGCTCAAAAAGCTAATGAGGAGAAGAACGCTTTAAAAAGCAGAATTAGCCAAATGGAAAAGGAGGTTCAAAAGCTCAGTGAAGAAAATAGTTCTTTCAAAATTAGAGTGGAACAGATGGAGGCTAATGACTTCATGAGAAACCAAGAAATCACAAAACAAAACCAAGTGAATGAAAAAAAAAAGATAATGTGAAATATCTCACTGGAAAAACAACTGACCTGGAAAATAGATCCAGGAGAGACAATTTAAAAATTATGGGACTACCTGAAAGCCATGATCAAAAAAAGAGCTTAGACATTATCTTTCACGAAATTATCAAGGTAAACTGCCCTGATATTCTAGAACCAGAGGGCAAAATCAATATTGAAAGAATCCACCAATCACCACCTGAAAGAGATCCAAAAAGAGAAGCTCCTAGGAACATTGTGGCCAAATTCCAGAGTTCCCTGGTCAAGGAGAAAATATTGCAAGCAGTTAGAAAGAAACAATTCAAGCATTGTGGAAATACAATCAGGATAACACAAGATCTAGCAGCTTCTACATTAAAGAATCAAAGGGTGTGGAATATGATATTCCAAAAGTCAAAAGAACTAGGACTAAAATCAAGAATCACCTACCCAGCAAAATTGAGTATAATACTTCAGGGGAAAAATGATCTTTCAATGAAGTAGAGGAGTTTCAAGCATTCTTGATGAAAAGACTAGAGCTGAAAAGAAAATTTGACTTTCAAACACAAGAATGAAGAGAAGTGTGAATAGGTAAACAGCAAAGAGAAGTCATAAGGGACTTACTGAAATTGAACTGTTTACATTCCTACATGGAAAGACATTATTTGTAACTCTTGAAACTTTTCAGTATCTGGGTAGTTGATGGGATTACATACACACACACACACACACACACACACACACAGAGCACAGAGTGAATTGAATGGGATGGGATAATATTTTTAAAAAATGAAATGAAGCGGTGAGAGAAAAATATATTGGGAGGAGAAAGGGAGAAATGAAATGGGGCAAATTATCTCTCATAAAAGAGGCAAGTAAAAGACTTTTCAGCAGAGGGAAAAAATGAGGAGGTGAGGGAAAAAACATGAAGCTTACTCTCATCACATTCAACTAAAGGAAGGAATAAAATACACAATCTTTTTGGTATGAAAACCTTTCTTACAATACAGAAAAGTGGGGGAGAAGTGGATAAGCAGGGTGGGAAGAATGATGGAAGGGAGGGCAGTGGGAGGAAGGAGTAATTAGAAGTCTACACTCTTGTGGAGGGATAGGATCAAAGGAGAGAACAGAATAAATGGGGGGGCAAGACAGGATGGAGAGAACTATAGTTAGTCTTACACAACACGACTATTATGGAAGTCATTTGCGAAACTTCACAGATATGGCCTATATTGAATTGCTTGCCTTCCCAAAGGGGATTAGTGGGGAGGAAAGGATGAAGAGAAGTTCGAACTCAAAGTTTTAGGAAAAACTGTTGAGTGTTGTTCTTGCAACTAGGAAATAAGAAATGAAGGTAATGGGGTATAGAAAATTATCTTGCCCTACAAGGCAAAAGAGAAGATGGGGATAAGGGAAGGGAGGGATGTTAGAAGGGAGGGCAGATTGGTGATAGGGGCAATTAGAATGCTTGGCATTTGGGGGTGGAGGAGGGGATAAATGGGGTGAAAATTGGAACCCAAAATTTTGTTCAAATTAAAGTTGAAAACTTAAATAAATGAATTTAAAAAGAAAAAAAAGAATCTCTTTCCTTATTCGCTGAAAAGGAGGGAAAAAATACATTGCTCTCAGGGTAGAGACTATGAAGATTTCTTGCTAAGTGGTTTTGTTGTTGTTTTCTTATTATTCTCTTGAACTTTAAAAAGGAATTTTAACTTTAAAGAGCCAGACAGTATAATATATTCTCACAGAGTTTCATGGTAAATGATAGTCATCTCTTTCTCAAGTTACCTGGAACAATCACACTTATAACCTAATAGCAACTTAAGAATGATACTATGGATATTTTAGTCATCCTTGAGTCTATAAGTCACAAGAGCCCTGTGAATTCACAGTGTGTGTTTATTTGTGTAGTGGGAAGATTTGGTGGGCAATGGGGAGAAACTTTACTATCAGTTATCTGAGAGTAATACAAGAGATCTGATGGCTTTAAGCCCAGATTTCCAGAGAGGTATGTTATTTCTTTTCTGAAACAATGAAGTCATTTGACACATTGGTATATAGTTTATGGATTTAGCATTGACATAATTACAGCTGGATACCAAAATATCATATCTTGGCTTTCCAACAGACTTATCCTGTAAGCACAGAGGAATTATACAGTTGAGATTAAAGAAAACCACTCATAGCTTTCATCAGAGCCCTGTATAACAATATATTTCTGCTGAATCAAGCAGAAGTGTGTGGGTGGGTGGGTGGTTGCAGGGTGTCAGAAAATTTACCTAGTGTCAATTTTTGGTTTATTTGTTTGGAGTTTTCGTTTTTGCTTCAGACCTATGCAAAAGATTCTGATGAGCAAAATGAAAATAAATCAGAGACGACCCTTCAACTTATTGTCTTAGAAGCAGTGGGAGGGCAGAGCCAGTATGACAAAACAAAAGCAAGGACTTACTTGAGTTCTTTCCCAAAACCCCTAAGTACCTGTAAAAAAATAATTCTGAACAAATTTTGGAGCTGTGGAAGAAATGGAATGGTGGTGTGAAGAAAATCTCTAGTCCCAGAAACATCTATCATGTCATACTGGGAGCAGAACTCAGTGCAGCATGGATTGTGCTGGTATAGACGGGGCCTAAACAGGCCTGGACGAACTGAAACACTGACACCTATGGTGGTTTCCAAACTTCTCAATCCAAAAATTCTGAGGACAGCATAGAAGATCAGTAGGAAAGCTCTGTTGGACCTGGGTGAGAGAGTAGCAGAGTAGCCCCAGGCCAGTTGTGGCAGAGGGGGCATAGAAGCCCACGGCAACCACAGCCCCAGCACCAAAAACAGCAGGAGCAACAGCAGCAGCAGCTGTTTCTGGAGCTCAGGAGATCTAGGCCCACAAATTATGGGAGAATTGAGCAGTTGACAGTTCACCTCCCCACACCCTTAGATGTAGAGAACGACTTTGACAAAGAACTTGAAAGGCAGATAATCGACTGGGGAAATGAGTAAAAAACAGAAAATAAATCAGTATAGAATATTGCTTCGATGACACAAGTAGAAGACAACAAATTCAAAGCTCCTACATCCAAAGTCCACAAGAAAACTGAATTGGTCTCAGACCATGGAAGAGCTCAAAAAGGATTTTGAAAATCAAGTAAGAGAAGAAGAGCAAAAATTGGGAAGAGAAATGAGAATGATGCAAGAAAATCATGAAAAACGAGTCAAAGGCTCGTTTATAAAGATTACCCAAAAAAATTCTGAAGAAAATAGCACATTGAAAAAAGACTAACTCAAATGGCAAAGGAGATACAAAAAGTAAATGAGGAGAAGAATGCCTTAAAAAGAGGTGGCCCAAATGGAAAAAGAGGTCCAAAATCTCAGTGAAGTAAATAATTTCTTCACAATTAGAATGGAGCAAATGAAAGTTAATGACTTTATGAAAACTCAAGAAATTATGAAACAAAACCCAAAGAATGTAAAAAATAGAAGACAATGTGTGATACCTCATTAGAAAAACAACTGACCTGGAAAATAGATGCAAAAGAGATAGTGCAAAAATTATTGGATTACCTGAAAATAATGACCCACAAAAGAGCCAAAACATCATCTTCCAAGAAATTAGGAAGGAAAACTGCCCTGATATTCTACAACCAGAGGGTACAGTAGATATTGAAAGAATGTACTGATCATCAGCTGAAAGAAATCCCCAAAGGAAAACTCCTAGGAATATTGTAGCCAAATTCCAGAGTTCCCAGGTCAAGAAAAAAAATATTGCAAGGAGTCAGAAAGAAACAATTTGAGTATTTTATTGTGGAAACACAATCAGGATAACACAAGATATTGTAGCTTCTACATTAAGAAATTAAAGGCTCGGAACAGGATATTCCAGAGGTTGAAGGAACTAGGATCAAAACCAAGAATCACCTACCTGGAAACACAGAATATAGTACTTCAAGAAAAAAAATGCTCATTTAATGAAATAGAGAATTTTCAGACATTCTTGATGAAAGCTTCAGAGCTGAATAGAAAATTTGATTTTCAAATACAAGAATCAAGAGAGGCATTAAAAGTACACAGAAAAGGCAAATATCATAAGACACTTTCTAAAGTTGAACTGTTTACATTACTACATGGAAAGAGATAATTTGTAACCCTTGAGAGTTTTTGCAGGATTAGGGGAGTTGCAAGGATTATATAAATATAGACAGAGGGTACAGCGTGAGTTGAGTATGACAAGTGATATACAAAAAATGAAATTAACGTATGAGAGAGGAATATATTGGAAGAAGGAGAAAGGTGGACATTTAATGGGGTAAATTATCTCTCATATGAAAAATGCAAGAAAAAAGCTTTTACAATGGAGGGGAAGGAGGGTTATGAGAAGGAAACAGAAAATTTTATTCTCATCAGACTTGGCTTAGGGTAGTGAATAACATGGATATTCAATTAGGTATGAAAATTTATCTTACACTGCAGGATAGTAGGGGACAAGGAGGTAACCAGGGATTGGGGAAAGGATAGAAGGGAGGACAAATGGTAGGAAGGGACAATTACCAGTAAACACTTCTGAGGAGGAACAGAGTCAAAAGACAGAAGAGAATAAATTTGGGGCAGAATAGGATGGAGGGAGACATAGTTTGTCTTTTACAATACGATTTTTATGAAAGTGTTTTGTATGACAGCACAGGTATAACCTGTGCTTACTTTCTCAGTGGAAGTGGGTGGGGAGGAAGGCAGGGAGAGAAGTTGGTATTCAAAGTTTTAAAGATGAATGTTAAAAATTGTTTTTACATGAAACTGGGATATGAGATATACAGACAATGGGGTATCGAAATCTGTCTTGCACTACAAGAAAATAGAGAGGAAGGAAGGTAAGACAAGGGGGGTGTGACAGAAGAGAGGACAAACTTGGGAAAGGGTAATCAGAACACACGTTGTCTTGGGGTGGGAGGAGGGTAGAGGAGGGGAATTTGCTACTCAAAATCTTGTGGAGGTGAATGTTGAAAACTGAAAATAAATAACAATTTAAAAAGGAAGCTCTGAGAGTAGGTAAGGCACAATGAAGTTAAATGATTTATCACAGCCACCCTGTGTCAGTATGAAATCAAGTATCCTTGGCTCCTATAGTTCTCATGTAGTCTGCATGTAAGCATAGTAGCAATCAGTCCCTTCCTGTTTTCTGAGATCTCATGAAATTGGGCATATGTAACCATAATATACCTCAAATTTATATACTACTGAACTATTTAAAAATATTTTTTCTAGTTTTCTCTTGAAATAAAGTCTATCTTATTTTATTATTATTAATTTATTTATTTGTTTTCTGTTCTCTACAATCACTTTCATAAGTCTTAGATTTTTCTCCCCCTCCTTCTCTTCTCCCTCTCCAACATGGCATGGAATCTTATATGGTTTCTATACACATATTCTTATTAAACACATTTTCACATTAGTCATGCTGTATAGAGAAATTAAAATGAATGGAGGAAACTATGAAAAAAACAAAACAAAACAAAACATAACACAAGGGAAAATATTCTGCTTCATTCTGTGTCCCAGTTCCATAGTCCATTCTCTGGATGTGGATGGCATTTTGCCTCAAGAGTCCTTTGGGAATGTTTTAGGTCCTTCCATTGCTATGAAGGATTACCAGAAAAATTCCTTCCAGAGTGTGGCTGTTACTATGTACGGTGTTCTCCTGGTTTTGCTCCTTTCACTCAACATCAGTTCATATACATCCTTCCAGGCCTCTCTAAATTCTTCCTGTTCGTCATTTCTTATAGCACAATAGTATTCCATTATATTCATATGCCACAAATTTTTCAGCCATTCCCCAATCGATGGGAAGCACCTTGATTTTCTGTTATTGGCCACCACAAAGAGAGCTACTAAAAATATTTTTGTACATGTGGTACTCTTTCCCAGTTTTATATCTCTTTGGGATAGAGTCCTAGAAGCAACATTGCTGGGTCAAAGGACATGAAAATTTTTGTCACCCTTTGGGCATAGTTCCAAATTGATTTATCATGAAGTGAAAAATGTATAATTTTTATTATATTAAATTCAAAAGTTTTTTCATAAACAAATCCAATGCCAGCAAGATTGGGCGGGGGGGGGGGGGGAAGCAGAAAACTGTGAACGAACTTTTTCAAGTAGTGTCTGTGATAAAGACCTCATTTCTAAAATACATAGAGAAGTGAGTCAATTTACAAGAATGCAAGTAATTCCCCAAATTATAAATGGTCAAAGTATAAGGATAAGTAGTTTTCAGAGGAAGAAATTAAAGCTATCTATAGTCATATGAAAAGAAAATGCTCTAGATTACTATTGATTAGAGAAATGCAAATCACAACAACTTTGCAGTACCATACATCAGACATATCAGATTGGCTAACATGGCAAGACAGGAAGACAATAAATGTTGGGGAAGATGTGGGAGAACTGGAACTAATTCATTGTTGTTGGAGCTGTGAGCTATATTTTCTTACGGAATCCACATTTGTAGGAAGTACAAAACATTCAATTCATCATTACAAAGATAAAAATAACTAAGACTCGAAAGGGATAACAGATTTTCCCATTTACACAGCTAATTACATTTGAAAGGTGAGTCTCAAATTCTGTTCTTTCATGTTCATGTGCTTTTCACTAAATCATTCAAATGTCCCAAAATCATAGTATTTTGTTGACAGAAATTTATATGTGCGCTTATGTGTATAAATATGCATGCATACATATATATACATACATATGTATGTATATGTGTGTGTGTGTATGTATGTATTTGTATGTATGTGTGGTCAAAATGTGACTTCAAATTTCCTTGTAAAGATTCAAAATGCAGCATATCATTTTAAAGATAATTTAGCCAATAAAAAGTATTTCCACAATCCTGTTACCCCTTCAATTTGCAAGTTTACCGTCCATCTTTCTCCTTTATTTACTGTTAAATTTATGGAAAGGTTAGATTGCAGTTTCTTCCTACATCTGTGCATCAATCACTACTTGATCATAACCAAATCTGGTTTTCATTTATCCCAGACAACTAAAATAATCTCTAAAAGTTCAACAATCATGTCTCATTTGCCAAATCCAGTGATTCCACTCCTCTTTTTTCAGCTGCTACTGCAATTACCAGCTCAGTCATTTAGTAACTGCCCTCTCCTTGAAAATTTTTCTATGTTTAGTTTCCTTATCTGTAAAATGGGTCTCTTGATAGAATTATCAGTAGACCACAATCTCCTTGAAAACAGTGATTATTTCATTATTTTCTACTTTTGTCCTCCATGCTATAATGGTAATTTAAGTTTAATAGGGGGAGGGGAGTTATAAGAGTTAAAGATCTTTTCCACCCATTAATATGCCTCAATGCCTTTTGATAATTCTATTGAGGTACTGGGTCAGAGGGTCCTTCCCTCTGGCTCTGAAAAGTGTATAGATACTTTGAGTTGAGATTTTGTTTTGGGGCTTAGTTTTTGAAAGAAGGTTTATTTGACCAGATGAGACTCTAGGAAGGCACTAAGGGGCTCCCTGGCTTTGAAAATCCAGTCGTTGGTTCTTCCCTCTCTGGTAACTATATATGCATAGTCAGACAGTTGGAAATCACATCTGTTAGACATTCTGTTTGCAATTTCTACTTGCAATTCCTGTTTGTGTTTTCTCTGAAGTTAAAGGTGCCGACTTTTCCCCTGAATTAAGTTAATAACATATATGCTTGACTAAAATAGATTGCTGACCCCTTAAGAGTTGCTTTCCTTTTACAAAAGCTGTTCTAAAAACCTGTACAACAGAAATTCTTGTGTATGTTATATATATATACATTATTATATTATTATTATTATTATTATTATTATTATTAGAGAGCTATATATTTTTAGTGTAGAATTGAATTCATTTCTTCCTAAACTTCATCATACGGTCTCTCCAAATATTAAAATAATACAATCTGTGTAAAAGTTTTTTTTGAAAAACTTAAAACATTATATAATAATTAGGTCTTACTGATGACATTAATATATAGTTATTATTATACTTATTCTTATAATTGATAATTATTGCTATTATTATTGATAATGATAAACTCATTTTTCATATTCAACTAGAATTCTCATTTTCTGTATATGTAACATAATGATTCTCATTTGATAGCTCAAAGAGGTTATGCTTTTCTCCCTTTACTGCTCATTTCCTCGTATGCTCCTTACTTAATATATTATTTCTCAAGGTACAATTTTTGTCTACTTTTTCTCAGCCTCTATGATCTCTCTTGTAACAATTTTCTCCTTCCCATTGTTTTGGTATATCTCACAAAGAGGCCCTGAATCTAAACATATAAATTTGACCATTCTCCCTGAATTATAAAAGACAACATCTTAATTTCTGCTTAACATTTATTTCTAAATATTGCCATAAGATTTCTAGGTCAACACTTCTTCTTTTATTTTTATTTTTATGCTTATTTACTTATTTTTTTTTTACTATCAAAATCATTAACTTTATTAATAGTCATGTCCTTAACGGTTGGGTTTTTTTTTTTTATTTATTTAATTTTTAACATTCATTTTCACAAAATTTTGGGTTCCAAATTTTCTCCCCATTTCTCCCCTCTCCCACCCTAAAACACT
This sequence comes from Notamacropus eugenii, assembly GCF_028372415.1. Classification (NCBI taxonomy): domain Eukaryota; kingdom Metazoa; phylum Chordata; class Mammalia; order Diprotodontia; family Macropodidae; genus Notamacropus; species Notamacropus eugenii. Next base: position 133,664,641 of record NC_092873.1, on the reverse strand, counting down.
GAGCATTCTAATTGCCCCTATCACCAATCTTCCCTCTCTTCTAACATCCCTCCCTTCCCTTGTCCTCATCTTCTCCTTTGTCCTGTAAGGCCAGATAACTTTCTATACCCCATTGCCTGTATTTCTTACTTCCTAGTAGCAAGAACAATACTCAGCAGTTGTTCCTAAAACTTTGAGTTCCAACTTCTCTTCATCCCTCCCTCCCAACTCGTTCCCTTTGGGAAGGTAAGCTATTCAATATAGGCGATATCTGTGTAGTTTTGCAAATGACTTCCATAATATTTGTGTTGTGTAAGCCTAACTGTATTTCCCTCCATCCTATTCTGCCCACCATTACTTCTGTTCTCTCTTTTAATACTGTCTCTCCCCAAGAGTGTTGACTTCAAATTGCTCCCTCCTCCCACTGTCCTCCCTTCCACCGACGCCCCCACTGCTTATCCCCTTCTCCCCCACTTTCCTTTATTGTAAGATAGGTTTTCATACTAAAATGAGTATGCGTTTTATTCCTTCCATTAGTCGAATGTGATGAGAGTAAGCTTCATGTGTTTCTCTCTCACCTCCCTGCTTTTTCCCTCTACTGAAAAGTATTTTGCTTGTCTCTTTTATGAGAGGTAATTTGCCCCATTCCAGTTCTCCCTTTCTCCTCCCAATATATTTTTCTCTCATCACTTAATTTGGTTTTTTAAAGATATTATCCCATCCTATTCAATTCACTCTGTACTCTCTGTCTCCGTGTGTGTATGTGTGTGTGTGTGTGTGTGTGTGTGTGTGTGTAATCATACCCATTACCCAAATACTGAAAAGTTTCAAGAGTTACAAATATTGTCTTTCCATGTAAACAGTTCAACTTTAATAAGTTCCTTTTGACTTCTCTTTGCTGTTTACCTATTTACACTTCTCTTCATTCTTGTGTTTGAAAGTCAAATATTATTTTCAGCTCTGGTCTTTTCATCAAGAATGCTTGAAAGTCCTCTATTTCACTGAGAGACCATTTTTTCCCCCTGAAGTATTATACTCAGTTTTGCTGGGTAGGTGATTCTTGATTTTAGTCCTAGCTCTTTTGACTTCTGGAATATCATATTCCACACCCTTTGATTCTTTAATGTAGAAGCTGCTAGATCTTGTGTTATCCTGATTGTATTTCCACAGTATTTAAATTGTTTCTTTCTAGCTGCTTGCAATATTTTTTCCTTGATCAGGGAACTCTGGAATTTGGCCACAATGTTCCTAGGAGTTTCTCTTTTTGGATCTCTTTCAGGTGGTGATTGGTGGATTCTTTCAATATTGATTTTGCCCTCTGGTTCTAGAATATCAAGGCAGTTTTCCTTGATAATTTCATGAAATATGATGTCTAGGTTCTTTTATTGATCATGCCTTTCAGGTAGCCCCATAATTTTTAAGTTGTCTCTCTTGGATCTATTTTCTAAGTCAATTTTTTTTTCCAATGAGATATTTTACATTATCTTCCATTTTTTCATTCTTTTCATTTTGTTTTGTGATTTCTTGGTTTCTCATAAAGTCATTAGCCTCCATCGGTTCCATTCTCATTTTTAAAGAACTATTTTCTTTAGTGAGCTTTTGCACCTCCTTTCCCATTTGACTAATTCTGCTTTTTAAAGCATTCTTCTCCTCATTAGCTTTTTGAACCTCTTTTGCCAATTGAGTTAGCCTATTTTTGAAGGTGTTATTTTCTTCAGCTGTTTTTGGGTCTCCTTTAGCAAGGTGTTGACCTGCTTTTCATGCTTTTCTTGCATCTCTCTCATTTGTCTTCCCAGTTTTTCCTCCACCTCTCTAACTTGATTTTCAAAATCCTTTCTGAGCTCTTCCATGGCCTAAGCCTATTGAATATTTATTTTGGATGTTTGGGATACAGAATCCTTGACTTCTATGTCCTTCCCTGATGGTAAGCAGAAAGGATGGGAGAAGATATCTGTTCACCAAGAAAGTAACCTTCTATTGTCTTATTTTTTTCTCCATTTTTTGTGCATTTTCCCAACAAATTACTTGACTTTTGAGTCCTTTGTCAAGAGTAGGGTATACTTTTGGAATCTGTGAGATCTCAGTTCCTCCAAGGTGGCCCAATCAAGCATGTACTGGTTTGAATGCAGAGAGGGATTTTTATGTCCAGAATCTTAGCAGTTACCTCTCCACAGCCACCTAGCCTCTGGTTCCTCCAAGTCAGCAATGGGGGCTGATTTTCAGATAAGTTGGATGGGCAGGGCCGCCATTCAGTGTGAGACAAAGACCAGCTATGCCAGGTCCTTCACCCAGGGCTGAGGTAAGACTCAGCTCTTCAATGCCCCCAGGATTTTTTCGCTCCATCATTGAGTGGTCTGTACTGGCAGCTGTGCACCCTCTGTGGCTGCTGCCTGCTGCCAGAGTTATGGCAAGGCCCTTCTCCTTTCCTGAGCAGCTGATAAAACCCCTTCTTTGACCTTTACTGCCTGTGGGTTGAGGGATCTGAGGCCCTGCTGCTGTGACTGGAGATTCCGCCCCCGAGGTGTCCTCCTCCAGGAGTCTCATCTTGCCCTGCTGCGTGGCCAAGGCTTGGCTGGACTCTGTGCTCTCCTCTGCGTCAGGCACAACCAATGTTTCCATGGGTCTTTCTGGTCCCTATGGCCTGAAAATCTCCTCCAATCTGTTGTTCTCCAGTACTGCTGCTCCAGAATTCATTGAGAGTCCCTCTCTACAGGTATTTTGTGGGCTGTGTGGCGAGACCATATGTAAGTGTGTCTTTCTAGTGCACCATATTGGTTCTGCCCCCCTATTTACTTATTTTTAATTGTCAGCATTCATTTCCACAAAATTTTGAATTCCAAACTTTCTCCCCATATCTCCTCTCCCCCCATCCCAAAATGCCATGCATTCTTCCTTTCCCCAATCTACCCTCTCTTCTATCACATCTCTCTCTTCCCTTATCCCTATCTTCTCTCTTTTCTTGCAGGGCAAGGTAGATGTCTATACCTCATTACCTGTATTACTTATTTCCCAATTGTATGCAAAACAATTCTCAACCTTCATTCCTAATACTTTGAATTCCAACTTCTCTCCCTTCCTCCCTCCCCACCCAGCCCCATTGAGAAGGCAAGCATTTCAATATAGGCTATACATGTCTACTTTTGGAAAGACTTCCATAATAGTCATGATGTGTAAGACTAGATATATTTCCCTCCATCTGATCCAGTGCCCCATTTATTCAATTCTCTCTTTGGACCTTGTTCCTCCCCAAAAGTGTTTACTTCTAATTACTCCTTTCTCTCATTTGCCCTTGGTTTTATCATCACCCCCACCCCACTTATCCTCTTCTCTTCTACTTTCCTGTAGTGTAAGATAGAATTTCATACTAGATGGAATGCGCATGTTATTCCCACCTTAAGCCAAATGTGATGAGAGTAAACCTCACTTTTTCCCTCTCATGCCCTCCCTTTTCCCCTCCATTGAAAATGCTTTTTCTTACCTCTTTTATGAGAGATAATTTGCCCTATTATATTTCTCCCTTTTTCTTCCCATCATATTCCTCTCTCTAATCCCTTAATTTTATTTTTTTAGATATCATCCCTTCCTATTCAACTCATCCTTGCTCTCTGTCTGTGTATGTATGTATATATGTATATATATATATATATACATATATTTATATATATACGTGTGTGTGTGTGTATAATGTATATATACATCTTTATGTCTGTGTGTGTGTGCATAATTCCTTCAACTACCTAAATACTGAGAAAATTTCCAAGAGTTACAAATATTATCTTTCCATATAGGAATGTAAACAGTTCAACTTTAGTAAGTCGGTTATGATGTCTCTTTCCTGTTTACCTTATCATGCTTCTCTTAATTATTGTGTTTGAAAGTCACATTGTCTATTCAGCTCTGGTCTCTTCATCAAGAATGTTTGAAAGTCCTCTGTTTCATTGAATGGCCTCCCCCCCCCCCCCAAAGTACTGTACTCAGTTTTGTTCGGTAACTGATTCTTGGTTTTAATCCTAGTTCTTTTGATTTTTGAAATATCATATTCCAAGCCCTTTGATCCCTTAATGTAGAAGCTGCCAGATCCTTGTTATCCTGATTGTATTTCCACAATACTCTAATTGTTTCTTTCGGCTGCTTGCAGCATTTTCTTCTTGATCTGAAAACTCTGCAATTTGGCTACAAAGTTCCTAGGAGTTTCTCTTTTCAGATCTCTTTCAGGAGGTGATCAGTGAATTCTTTCAACATTTATTTTACCTTCTGGTTCTACAATAGCAGGGAAATTTTCCTTGATAATTTGGTGAAAGAGGATGTCTAGATTGTTTTTTTTTGATCATGGCTTTCAGGTAGTCCCGTAATTTTTAAATTGTCTGTCCTGGATCTATTTTCCAGGTCAATTGTTTTTCCAATGGGATATTTAACGTTTTTTTTTCTTTTTTTATTATTGTTCTCTTGATTTTGGTTTGTAGTTTCTTGGTTTCTCATAAAGTCATTAGCTTCCATCTGTTCCATTCTAATTTTTAAAGAATTATTTTCTTCAGTGAGCTTTTGAGCCTCTTTTTCTTTTGGCTTTTTAAAGCATTCTTTTTGTTATTCATTTTTAAGACATCTTTTGCTAACTGAGTTGGCCATTTTTAAAGGCGCTATTTTCTTCAGCATTATTTTTGGTCTTTTTCAGCAAGCCGTTTACTCACTTTCCATGATTTTTTTGCATTGCTTAAATTTCTCTTCCCACTTTTCCTTCACCTCCCTTACTTGATTTTCAAAATCATTTTTGAGCTCTTTCATGGCCTGAGATCGTTGCATATTTGTTTTGAAGGATTTGGATGCAACATCCTTGACTTTTAGGTCTTCCTCTGATGGTATGCTTTGTTCTTCTTCATCAGAACGGATGGAAGAAAATACCTGTTCACCAAGAAATTAGCCTTCTCTAATCTTATTTGTTTTCCCTCTTTTGGGTATTTTCCTAGACAGTTACTGGACTTTTGAGTCCTTTGTCAAGAGGAAGGTATGCTCTGGGACCTTTAAGTTCTCATTTCCTCCAAGGTGGCACAATCAAGGCAGAGAAGTTATTCTTCTCCTGGCCTGTGCTCTGGTCTGGGAGTAACGACAAGCCCTGTTCTGCCCAGGATCTATGAGTAGGATTCCATCTTCAGAGCCTCCACCAACTCCACCACCCAATGTTCCCCACTCCAGGACTGCTACTCAGGACTGAGATCCATATCAGCCCTTCAATTATTCCAGTGTCTTTAAACTGAGGGCACCAAAATTGGACACTTCTAGTGCAGTGGCTCCTGTTGGTGGGGCCAAACTCCTGTTCCCTTCTCACCCAGGTAAAAGAGATTTCTTACTGACCTTTGAAGTTTTCTTTAGATTTGTGGGTTGAGCAATCTGGGAAGTGCTGCTGTTGGTGGTACCCTGAAGCCTGTTCTGCTCCTGTCCCTGTGCGCAGCATGGCTAAGGCTGGGCGGAGCCATGCTCTGCACCTGGCACAATAGAACTTTTCTGTCAGCCTTCCAGGTTTTCTTCAAATGGAAATCTCTTTCACTCTGTTGTTTTGTGGCTTCTGCTGTTTTAGAATTTGTTTAGAGTTTACAGGTATTTTATGTACTATTGGGGGAGCTACTACAGGTCTTTCTTTCTACTTCACCATCTTGGCTCCATGCCTCCTAGCTCCACACTTCTTAAACTTCTGATTCTATATTTCAACGTATCCAGCTTCCATATCTATTATGGTATATCTCTTTTTATAGTCATACTTCATCACTAACTCCTGCTTAAACTTCTATGTCCAATAATTATTGAAACCTATTTATGCTAGTTCAACAATACATCATAAATCTATATCTTTTCTATTCCTACTGTTGCCTGCATTGCATTTTACTTAAAGTACTGTTTTACCTCCTATATTACATCTTCCATAAAGTGAGGCTGCCTGTTCTGGTTCTAGTATTTTGTGTTACTTGAATAACCTTCCAAATGTTTATTTGCCAACATATCATTTTCATATTTTCTGACCTCCAGTGATCCCTTATTACCTACTGAATAAAACCCACACTCCTTAGGTTATCATTGAATGCCTATGAGAATACTGATCTTATCTATATTTTCATTCTTACCTCATATTATTTACCTTCCTGTATGTTAAGCATTTGGATAGAAAAAAATGATGTTGTTAGTAAAATCTCTCCAAGTTTATTTATCTTGGCCTTGTTGACATGAAGTTTCATGGGTTAAATTGTTTCCAGGGTGTAATGTTAATAGAAAAAGAAGATCTTCCCTGACCATTAATAGGTCCAACATACATAGCCTGTAATCACATGGAATCTATGGTCATATGGAGACTGGATCACATGGAGCTCAGACTGCAAGAAGCTTGCCCAAGAAAGAAAGAGAAGGAGAGCACAAGCACATAGAGAGAAGCAAACTGTGTTTTGGTAGAAGGAGGAATACATCTACGGGAATTTGTTTTTGTAGGAAGACCTGACAGAAAGAAGATTTAAGGGATGTTGGATCCCTGGATTATTGATAAGTACCCTGTTAAATCTTACCTCCTGATATTTTAATGATGTCCCAAATAAATATTTTGGTTTTTCCTTTGAGGAAGAAAGTTTATGATATTTTCAAATTTACCCTGAAAATTCACATGCATATTTATAGTATCTGTTATGGTAATTATATTGGCATTAGAAATGTCAGTGAAGACGGGATTTCAAAGTATAAAACCTCTACTTGAAGATAAGAAGGCTCTAGGAAAAGAAATTAGTATCTTGGGAAGGGAGGATTTACCTTAATTCTCCCTGGTGAGAGAATGGGATAAAAGTACAGGACTTTGTGAAAACTAGGAACCAAGGCTACAGAAGGGAGAACCCATAGATTTAGAAATATATTTGCAAGGATTATCAATAGAACTGGGGAAAGAAATGGCAGAGGTATGGAGAAGAGGATGGGCATTGTTAACAAGTTATATTATTTGTAAATGTAGAGACAGATTGCTGGAGGAAAAGTTTCAACTCAAAAAGGAGTTAGCTGATTTGCAGCAGAAGCTTGCTATGCTACAGCATCAGAACATACCATTAGAAAAGCAAGCTAGAAAGTATCAAGTGGTAGCAAATAAGACAGTTGTGAGGTTAGTTCATAAATAAAGAGAACAGTTAAAAAGAGGAAGGTGCATGCAATTCTTGCACCTTCTGGGGCCTGATTGGGACTCAGACACCTGGGAGAAAGACATGTGTGTGGACATTGAAACAAATTTAGATTAAGAGGCTTTCAAGAATGCAGACATTCAGCTAATACTAGGAAGCAAGCAGGAGAACCATGATGGTGATACCATGTTTAAAGATTTTACACAACAGGAGATCATAGATATTTTAAGTCAATTCACCCCGCAAAAATTGGAGAATCACTACTATCCTTAATGGTGATAATCAGTGGCAAGGGGAACAGAGGAGTATGGATTGACAATATAGAATATTTTAAATTTTAGGTATTAGAATCCCTTTGAACAACAAGCTTTTAGGAGATAATAATGGAACTGATTTGTTACTTTTAGCTCCAGAGGCATGCAATAAATTGTATCCCATTGATTTTATGTGACTGAATGGAGACAGACCCCGGTATCCTCTTAGAGACTGTGTGAGAAACTTAAAGGAAGAGGTAATGAAAGCAGTAATTAAGATTGGAAATACAGATGTGTATGACAGCACTCTATTAACAGTTTCTCATAGAAATTTAATAGTGAAGATTTCTCCTACTGCTTATAAAAACATAATTCTGACACTACTGATTGGGGAAATAGGGCAACTTCTTATAGAGATGCTCAATAAGACTGCACAGACAGGTGACTTAGGGGAATGGGAAAAGATAAATTTCCTCAAGAGAAGAGAAAATAGCCAGTGGATTCAATATCAAAATAGATTAACAAGGAGAGAAATGTTTACTGCTTTATTGAAAACAGAGAAAGATTGTAAAAAATAGATGACATTCCACATAACAATCTATGTAAGATTTATGGGGAGAAAGGACTTACTACTAGAAATAACACTGAAGTATAAACAGCCTCTACAAATCCTCCTGAATCATTGTATACAAGTTCATCACACCTGCAGGGAGAATTGTTGTGTTTTTCCTTCCTTTTTCAAAAGAGAACTATGGCATCAGAAATGATGGCCATTACTTGCAGCTGACTTTCATTTGAGTGAGGGGGGGCTGTGCAATATCACCAGCGTCACTTTGTCCTCTGGAGCCATCTGTATCCAGTGAACAGATATTCCAGTACAGAGGCTAATTCTAACAGTATGTGACATTGCATCCAAATTCCTTCACCTTTCCATTGCAAGGAGAAAGACATCTTTCTGGACCATTCTGGGAATGATTGGTCTTTTTAATTGCAAGGAGAATGGGAAATTGGCCAAACCCCACCTCAGATTACAGAAGTACACAGATGGGATTACAGACCCCATAAAGTTTAATTATATATGAGAAAAATGTATTGGGAGTAGAAGGATCGACTCTAGCTCAACCCATAAAATACCTGTAAAAAAAAAAAAACTCTAAACATTCTAGAGAAGCAGAAGCCACAGAATGACAGAGTAAAACAGATTTTCCTCCCAAGAAATCCAGGAGCATTGACAGGAAAGGTCTATGGCATCAGTCTTAGAGCACAGCACCGCCCAGTATGGGCTATGCCACATGAGAAGGAGTGGAACAGGTTACAGGACACTGAGTCACGGGTCACAACTGCAGTTCCCAAATTTCTCAATCCAAAGACAGCTTTGGAGGTCATTAAGAAAGTTCTTTCACCTGGGTGAGAGGAGAGCACACTTGGCCCCAGTCCTGGCCCCAGGGTTGTAGCCATCTCAGTAGCAGCATCCACCTTTGGAGGCCTGTCCTCATGATGCTGGGAGAAATGAGAAGCTGATCTGGGTCTTAGTTTGGAGTGGAGATCTTGAGGTGAGGAAGAGTGTTGGCATGGTGGAGCTGGTGGTAGCTATGGAGAAGGAATGCTACCTGCAGTTCCAGGACAGAAAAGAATGCTTGTGATTGTACACAGACCAGAACACAGGCCAGGAGAGGAATAAACTCCTCTCCATTCATTGTGCCACCTTGGATGAACTGAGAACTTACAGTTACCTAAAGATATCTCCCGAAAAAGCTGAACAAAACCTCTGAAGCCTAGGATAGTATACATTCCACTTGACAAAGGCCTCAAAAATCAAGGAACTGACTAGGAAAATAACCAAAAAAAAGGGAAAAAAATAAAACTATTGAAGGTTACTTGCTTGGTGAAAGGGTATTGTCTTTCATCCTTTTGGATGAGGAAGAACAAAGCATACTGTCAGAGGAACACATCAAAGTCAAGGCCTCTATATCCTAAACCTTCAAAAAAAGGATGCAATGGTCTCAGGTCATAGGAGGGCTCAAAAAGAATTTTGAAAATCAAGTAAGAGAGCATTCTTATTGCAAAGACCAGAGCAGAATATAAAGTTTGGCTTTCAAATATAAGAATCAAAAGAAACATGAAAAGTAAACAAGAAAGAGAGGCCTTAAAAAACTCATTAAAATTGAACTGTCTGCATTCCTACATGGAAGGATGTTATTTGTAACTCATGAGACCTTTTTCAGTATTAGGGTAGTTAAAGGGAATATAAATATGTAGGTGTGTATGGATATGCATGCATGTGTATACTGTATATATGTAGGTATATGCACAATGGTGCATGTGTGTATGTATGTATACTGTGTATATATGTATATGTGTGTAAATACACATATATGCATGCAGAGAGATGAGGGAGAGAAAGAGAGAGAGAGCGTGTGTGTGGAAGAGAGAGAGAGAGAGAGAGAGAGAGAGAGAGAGAGAGAGAGAAGCAGAGGGCACAGGGTGAGCTCAGTATGAAGGAAGAAGGGAGAATAGCTAAAAAAATAAAATTGACGATTGAATGGATTTACTAGGAGTATGAGAAACGGATAGGTAGAATGTAGCAAATCATCTCACAAAAAAGAGGGAGGAAAGAGAGAGCTTTACAATGGAGGGGGCGAGGGGGAAGATGAAAGGAAATAAGTAAGCCCTACTCTCATGGAATTTGGCTTAAGGTGGAATAAAACACACTCAACTGAGTATGGAAATCTATTTTAACCTGCAGGAAGGAAAGAAGGAAGATGATAGGAGAGGGAAGAAATAGAAGGGGCAGCAAATTGGGGAAAGGGATATTCAGAAGCAAACACTGTTGTGGGAGGACAGGTCGAGGGAGAGAATGGAATAAATTGAGGGCAGGATAGGACAGAGAGAAATGTGGTTAGTCTATTATAACATAACTATTACGGAAGTGCTTTGCATTGTTGCACATGTATGACCTATAATTTTTTTTGGAGTGTATTTTTTCATTTTATTTTTCTTGCTTTTTTGCGACATGGTTAATATGAAACTATGTTTTGCATGATGTTACATGTTTAATCGATGTTATATTGGTTGCTTCATAGGTTGGGAGGGGCTGGAGGTGGGGAAAGAATTTGGAACTCAGAAATTGAAAAAAATGTTAAAAATAAATAGTTAATTTTTAAAATGTTTATAATGTGTATTTTTAGTTTTCAATAATCATTTCCACAAAATTTTGAGTTCCAAATATTCTCCCCATCTCTCCATTCCCCCCACCCAATAACACCTTGCATTCTGATTACTACTTCTTTCAGTATGCCATCCCTTCTATCACACCTCTCCCTTCCCTTCTTTTGTCTTTTCCTTTAGGGCAAGATAGGTTTCTATTCCCCATTACCTCTATTTCTTATTACCCATTTGTATGCAAAAACAATTCTCAACATTCATTCCTAATACTTTGAATTCCAACTTCTTTTCCTTCCTCCATTCCCACCTATCTTCACTGAGAAAGCAGTCAACTCAATATAGGCTATGTAAGTGTATTTTTGCTAAAGACTTCCATAATAATCATGTTGTGTAAGACTAACTATATTTCCCTCCATCCTATCCTGCCCCCCATTTATTCTATTCTCTCTTTTGGCCTTGTCTGTTCTCAAAAGTGTTTATTTCAGATTACTTCCTTGTGCCATTTGACCTCCCTTCTATCACCCCCTCACCCCACTTGTCCTCTTCTCCCTTACCCTTCTGTAGTGCAAGATATGCTTTCATACCAAAGAGTGAATATGTCATTCCCTCAAGACAAATGTGAAGAGAGTAAGCTTCCCTTTTTCCCTCTCACATCCTCCCTTTTTTCCTCCACTGAAGTAGCTTTTTCTTGCTTCCTTAATGTGTGATAATTTACCCCATTCCATTTCCCCCTTTCTCCTCCCAATATATTCCTCTTTCACCCCTCAATTTTATTTCATTTTTTAGGTATCATCCCTTCTTATTGAACTCACCCTTTGTTCTACATCTGTGTGTGTGTGTGTGTGTGTGTGTGTCTGTGTGTATAATCCCTCCAACCATCCAAGTACTGATAAAATTCTCAAGAGTAATAAATATTATCTTTCCATGTAGGAATGTAAACAGTTCAAATTTAGAAAGTCCTTTATGTGTTCTCTTTCCTGTTTACCTATTCATGCTTCTCTTGATTCTTGTTTTTGAAAGTCAATTTTTTTATTCAGTTCCATCTTTTCACCTTGAATGCTTGAAAGTCCTCTATATCACTGACTGACCATTTTTTCCCCTGAAGGACTATATTCAGCTTTGCTGGGTAAATGATTCTTGGTTGTAATACCAGTTCCTTTGAATTCTGGAATATCATATTCCAAATCCTTCAATCTCTTAATGTAGGAGAAGCCAGATCCTGTGTTATCCTGACTGTATTTCCACAATACTCAAACTGTTTCTTTCTGGCTGCTTGCAATATTTTCTCCTTGACCTGGGAACTCTGGAATTTGGCTACGATATTCCCAGGAGATTTTCTTTTCAGGTTTCTTTCAGGAGGTGATAGGTGGATTCTTTCAATATTTATTTTGCACACTGGTTCAAGAACATCAGGGCAGTTTTCCTTGATAATTTCATGAAAGTTGATGTCTAGGCTTTTTTTTATCATAGCTTTCAGTTAGTTCCATAGTTTTTAAATTGTCTCTCCCGGATTTATCTTTCAGATCAGTTGTTTTTCCAGTGAGATATTTCTTATTACCTTCCCTTTTTTTATTCTTTTACTTTTGTTTTAAAATTTCTTGATTTCTCATAAAGTTATTAACTATCATCTGTTCCATTATAATTTTTTTTAAAGAACTATTTTCTTCAGTGAGCTTTTGGACCTCTTTTTCCGTTTGGCTAATAATGCTTTTTAAAGCATTCTTCTCCTCATTGGCTTTTTGAACCTCTTTTGCCAATTGAGTTAGCCTATTTTTGAAGGTGTTAATTTCTTCACCATTTTTTGGGGTCTCCTTTAGCAAGGTGTTGACCTCCTTCTCATGCTTTTCTTGCATCTCTCTCATTTTTCTTCCCAGTTTTTCCTCCACCTCTCTAACTTGATTTTCAAAATCCTTTTTGAGCTTTTCCATGGCCTGAGACTACTGAATATTTATTTTGGATGTTTGGGATACAGAAGCCTTGACTTTTATGTCTTTTCCTGATGGTAAGCACTGTTCTTCCTCATCAGAAAGGATGGGAGGAGATATCTGTTCACCAAGAAAGTAACCTTCTATGGTCTTATTTTTTTTCCCTTTTCTGGGCATTTTCCCATCCAGTTACTTGACTTCTGAGTTTCCTCTCCACACCCACCTCACCTCCAGTTCTGCCCAGCTAGTGCTTGGGGGCTGAGATTCAAATGCTGCCTCTCAGCCTCAGGGCTTTAGGCAGGGGTGGAGCTGCTATTCAGTATGAAATTAAGTTTGGGTGCTCAGGTGGGGGCAGGTCTGCCACAAGGGCCTTAGTTCCTCCAGAGGGTTTATGCTGAGAACTTTGACAATGGATCCAGGCTCCTGCCAGCTTTGGGAGCCCCTGTCTGCTGCTGCCTCTGCTGCTGCCTCTCGAGGGGGCCTGAGTTATGGAGACACCCCACTCCCCTCTCAGCAAGCTGAAAAGACACTCTCACTGACCTTTGGCGCCTGTGGGTGGAGGGCCCTGTGCTGCCACTGGAGATTCTGTCTCTGAAGCCTGCTTGGATCTGCTCCTCTCAGTGCCAAGTGGCCAAGGCAGGGCTGGGCTCTGCTCCGGGTCCAGGGTGCCACGGACCTTTTGTGTCAGTTTTTCAGGTCTCTCTGGAACAGAAATCTCCTCCACTCTCTTGTTCTGTGGCTTCTGCTGCTCCAGAATTTGTTGGGAGTTCTTCTTTATAGGTATTTTATGGGCTGTGGGTTAGGAGCTAGCATATGTGTATCTCTCTGCTCCGCCATCTTGCCTCTTCCCCCATTCTAATTTTTAAAGAACTATTTTTTTCAGTGACCTTTTGTACTTCCTTTTCCATTTGGTTAATTCTGCTTTTTCAAACATTCTTTTCTTCCTTGGCTTTTTGTACCTCTTTTGCCAACTTCTTTTCCCAATTGAGGGAGCCTATTTTTAAAGTTGTTATTTCCTTCAGTATTTTTGTGGGTCTCCTTTAGTAAGCTGTTAACTTGCTTTTTATGATTTTCTTGGATCGCTGTCATTTCTCTTCCCAATATTTCCTCCACCTCTCTTACTTGATTTTAAAAATCCTTTCTAAGTTCTTCCATGGCCTAAAATCATATCATATTTATTTTGGAGGTTTTGGATTCAGAAGCCTTGACTTTTTCTGATGTTATGCTTTGTTTTTCTTCATCTTAACAGATGGAAGAAAATACCTCTTCAACAAGAAAGTAGCCTTCTATAGTCTTATTTTTTCTCCCTTTTTTGGGCATTTTCACAGCCAGTTACTTGATTTTTGAGACCTTTGTGGAGAGGAGGGTATATTCTGAGGACTTGTAAGTTCTCAGTTCCTCCATGGTGGCACAGCCAAGGGAGAGTTTTTTACTCCTCTCCTGACCTCTGCACTGGTCTGGGCGCAACGATAAACTATTCTGCCCGCAATCTGAAATTGAATTCCTTCTCCAGAGCCTCCACCAGCTCCAATGCCAGTGGCCCCCCTCACCCCTGAGTAGAACTCAGGGCTGAGATGTATGATCTATATCGAATTGCTTGTTTTCTCAATGAGGGTGGGTGGGGAGGGAAGGAGAGTATATGAAACTCAAAGCTTTAACAATGAATGTTAAAAAAATTCTTTAGTATGCAAGTGGAAATTAAAATATACAGGCATTGTAGTATTGAAATATTTTACTCTACAGGAAAATAGAGGGAAAGGGGGATGACAAAAGAGTGTGTAATGGAAGGGAGGAGAGAATGGAGGATGGGGTGTTTGAAGTGCATGCAGTCCTAGGGTGGGGGTGGGGAGGGATGGGGAAAAATTTTGAGTTCATATTCTTGTGGAAGTGAATATTGAGAATATATATTCATATATATATACATATATGTACACATATATATTACATATATATTAATGGATCAACCACTGTAACTAGGGCATTCATAGATTCTGGGACAAGGGCAGCTCATGTATGGACACACTGATAAATTTAAACATGGAACACTTATTACCATCACATGATTGGGAGGGGCTGAAATACCAGCCAGATAATTGAAGTAATGATAAAAATTGGGCAATTACTTAGGAAATAATATACAATGGTAATTGTACCTGTTCCTCTGTACATCACTGGAATAGATATATTGAGAAATATGATGTTAAATTTGCCTGAGGGGAGATATAAATTTGATGTAAAGAAGATAGGAATTAATGCAGTTCTAGTGGATTCATGGATTCCAGATGCATGGCCAATGCAATATTTACCCTGCTTCTGGTTGTTGTCTCCTTATTCTTTTTGCACTTTTTCATATAGTGCCAACTCAAGATTCACAATGCCTATAGCGACAATGAATATGCTGGTGTAATTCTGCATTACAAAATATAGCAGAGTCTCTACTTGGAAGACAGAAACAAAATATTCATTTAAACACCAGAAGTGTTTGGCCAATATGCTGGAGTGATTTGCCTTTGCTTCTCCAGCTCATTTTACAGTTGAAGAAACTGAGGCAAACATGGTTAAATTACTTGCCCTGCATCAGAGAGCTAGTTAGTTTCTGAGACTGAATTTTAAGTTAGATCCTTTTGACTCCAGGTCCAGTACTCTACCCACTGTGCAAACCTGCTGCCCTACATATGTCATGGATATGTACATATTCACATGTTCTTATCATAGACATACATATGTACACATATACATATCATTTAAATATCCTATATTTGCATATATCTACATTATACATGTTACATATGTATGATGGAACTGTTACTACACTGAATTGTGGGGCTTCTGCTTTGTACATCTAATACTGAAATTACAAGTGTGTTCTAAGAAATCATAACTGATTTTGCCGTTGATCATTTGATAGTTGAAAGTCATAATCTAGTTTTGCAGAAATTTTATCAGTGATTCTTAGGGTCCCTAGACAGCCCACAGAATGTTTTTTTTGGCCCATAATATTACTGAAAAACTGTAGTGTACTAAAATATCTATGGTTGTTGACCACTCTAAATAATAATGCTTATATGGAAAAATTTGCTCATCATCTTAATTTGATACGCCAGAAACACATATACTAATTAATTATGCATTCCTGTCATGTTATCTCATTCTCATGTTTTACTTCTGCTGGTTCTCAAGGAAAAGTGCGGTTTATATTTTTCTGTTTTGGCTAATTGTCTATGAGCAAAGCTTTACCCTTTATTGACTACAACATTAGACTTCCTTTCCATGACACTCAATTAATGATAACACACGTGGGATAATATGATACAACCCTACCTGACAAAAAAATCACAGACAAAAAAGAGAAGAAAAAATAATCAGTTATGAGTCATTGACAGAAGTCCTAGACCCCAAACAAGAAACAAGAATTTCATATCAAAAAGGAAGTACAGATGAATCATCCTTCAAACCAACATATTCCAGTTGCAGTTTGTTGTTCTATTAAGTTCTTTTCAGTTGTGCCTGACCCTTCATCAACACATTTGTGTGTTTACTGTTGTTTGGCGAAAAATACTGGTGTAGCTTGTCATTTCCTTCCCTAGCTCATTTTATAGATAAGGAAATGGAGATAAAAAGGGTTAAGTGACTTGCCCAGTGTCACACAGCTACTAAATGTCTCAAGTTGGATTGTAACTAAGGTCTTCCTTATTCCTTATCTCAGAGCTCTCTCTACTGCTCCATAAGCTGTTCATAAGCATAGTCTAGACATAACCAATAGAGCAATTACTCCTATTAACTATTGGCAGATGGAAACTCAGAGACAATAAGCAGCAGTGGGTGAGATATCTCCCTTCATTCTTGCAATGCTTGGTCTTTTGAATGGTAGACATCATTCCACCAGGATGTGTTCATGGACACCACTTTCTCTGAGGTGGTTCCACCATCAATTGTGCAAACACACATTAGCTGTGGTCAAATAGGCTGCTTCCAGTTACCCACCTCATACCCACATACTGTGAAAGTAACTAGGATTGTCATGTGTTCAAGGCTGAATTAACTGGATCATATCTATGTTTTAGAGCTTAGAAGGAGTTTTAATTTAAGGAAATCCATTTTTTAACCTTTTGACTTTGTTTTAATATTCCATCAATGGTTGGAGGCCACAGCACTTCTAGTGCTGTTTCATTTTCAAAATTTTTGACAATCCATCACAAAAATTCTCTTTATATGGAGCCATAATCTAATATATGTGTGCATGTATATAAACACATATGTGCATACAAACACATGCAAGAGTATTCTTGTGCATGCATTGCTTGAATATGTACATGCATGTGCATACACATACATGTATGTGCATATGCACAAATATATACATACATGTATGTATCAATATACACATATACATATACACAAGCAAGTACATGTATACATGTGCGTGTATATACATATCTGTATACACATATACAAATGTGTTTGCATTTATATTTATGTATCTCCTAGTGCAAGTTTGCTCCTTCGGATATATGCAGGTGTGAGGAATATGACGAAGATGCAAACAACATTTGCTCTGAGCAACCATTATGAGGAGAAGAGGAAGAGGAAGTCACAAAGGAAAATCTCTAGTGGGAAAGTAGTTTCACTAGGAAATTCCTAGGAGGAAAAAGATGGGAAAATCTTTTTGTAATGTACTGCAATACCATCAAGCAACTCCTTGGATCTAATATCAGGGGAGATCACACTTGAGGTAAGTAGCTGGATCAAGAGTGGAGCACTTGCTTTTGTAAGGAGGTGTATCTTAGTGAGGAGTTTGAGCTTTTTTTCTACCCTCATCTCCTATTGCTATTATTTCCACTTGTTTCAGTTCTCCAGATCTACAATATTAGGCATTCTTGAATTTTCTTTTTTTCTCATTCCTGCTTCATATTAAATCAGTTGTTATTTCTTGTCAGATATATCTTCATGTTATGTCACAAATATAAACTTTATAATACTCATTCAAATACCAATCCAGTTCAGGGCTTCATCACCAATTGTCTACAGTATTACAATAAACTGTAAATTGTTTTCCTTCCTCTATCTCTTTCTCTCTCCAAAGAATATTTTCTATTGTTGCCAAATTAATATCTCTAAAATGTAGATCTGGTCATATAAATTCTCTGATTAAGAGTTCATCCCTATTGTCCCTAGAACAAAATGTAGCTATTTTTAACTTGAACTATAAAGTTCTCCCGACTCTGGCTTGCAGTTGTTTCATATTACTCCCCTTCATATAATTTACTTTTCCCCCAAACTGGCCTGCTCATTGTGATCCAATGTGTGTCAGATTCCATTCTTTTGCACAAGCTATCCTTCCTGCCTAGAAGTTACACTTTGCTTATCTTTGATCCTAGAATTTCTAGTTTCCTTCAGTCCCATGCTCAGTGTAACCTCTTTCATGAAACTTTATTTTTCTTTTTCAGTTTTCCCTAGTTTTTAATCTATATCTATCTATCTATCTCTCTATATAAATATGTATATTTATATGTATATATATGTATATCAATATGTATATTTAAATGATATTATACTGACTTTTCTGGATGCATATCTTATCCACCAATAGAGTAAAAGTTCCTTGAGGGCAGTTTTCCTCTTTTTTTAATCCTAAACAGCTAATCTAGTGGCTTGTATATAGCAATAATTTAATAAATATGTTGAATGAACCCTGAATACTAAATTTCTTTATCACAAAAATTAGTATTAGTAACCAGATGGTGTGAGTATAAAGACTATGCTTATAAATTTGTATGCGAAAAACTAGACCACTTGTACTTCATGTGCACAGAACTGGTATTGAAACTTCATTTTGAGTAGACTCTGCTAGAGATTTGTTTTTAAGTGAACAGAAAAGGCAGGTTTTCACTGAAGCAAAAGAAAGTCTTTTATTCAAGAAACTGACTGTATCATTGTGCACATGAAAGAATGAACATTATACAATTACATCAGGAAAGAGAAAAAAAAATATGTGCCTCAAAAAAGTGGGAGGATAAGAAATAGTTTTATAAGAAATCCTAAATACAGAACTGCCTTAAATACTTCAATGAATGTATTCAGTATTCAGAGGTCTAGAAGGTACCATCTGATTTCTTGTTTTCATTTTTACCTGCAAAATAAATACATTTGGCCCACATTTAAGTAAACCAGAAAGAATACAAATTTTTGAAAAGTACACTTCTGTAAATAACAAAGTTCTCTCATCAATTACAGAAAAGGAATTAAATTTTAAAAGTTCAATTCATATACATTTTTTTAAAAAATAAAATATCTATTGAATTATTAAAACTATTGATTTGTTCAACATGTTTACTGAGTACTTACTGTGTGAAAGGTATACTGTGCATGAGGGTAGTGTACAAAAATACATGAAAGATAGAATTGGCCTCAAACCACTTAGTAAGTTGCCAAGATATTATTAGTCTTTTTATACCTATTATTTTTTTCTCTGATTTTATATAATGCTAGAGAAGATATTTCCTCTTGCTTCCTCCTCTCTAGAACCTTTCCCTTGAAAATGATTTTTCTCCTGTAACATTATTTTAGGGGAATGACTCAGACCAATTTTCTTCCTTTCCTGGATTTTACCACCATGATCCTTAATAACAACAAGCAACATTTATATAGTATTTACCATGTGCTAAGCAGAGTGCTAAGTGCAATACCGTTATTATCTCACTGCATCTTCACAATAACTCTACAGGGCAGGTACAGTGCTTATACTCAGTCTCCAGATTGGAAATTGAAATAAAAAGAGATGCAGTAGCTTCCCTTCCCTCTCCTTTTTTTAAACTCCCTTTTCTGTATTCTTTTCCCTTAATAGAATATTTACTATTTGAGGACAAAAACTAGCCTATTTTTTTCTTTTACTTATATTCCTAGAGCTTGGCATAGTGATTGCTATATAGTAAGTGCTTAATGATCTTTTTTTCTTATTATAGTTTCTAAACCCAGTTGAGTCACTTGGTAGCCATACAAGTTTGGTAAACCTCTCTAGGCCTCAGTTTCATTATCCAAGGTCCTTCCAGCTATAAAATTCTAATATTTTATAAGTTCAGAGAAAAGAAAAAGACAACACAATTATTTTCTTGAACCAGTGGTTGATGTCAACAACCTCTCTGTTAATAAGGCTCTTTAGCAGTGTCACTAACCATCTGTGCATGTTTCTTCAGTGAAGATCTTGTTAATATATGGCATAAGTAATAGTTTGATCATCTTTTCAATATCCTAGACACTTTCCTTTCTATCTTTAAACAGTTCTTCTTAGAGATACAATATCCAAGCCATCCATATTTCATCACATTTCCATCACCCTGATTGTCTCACCTCTTTTTTGTATGTGTCTTTGACTATTTTGGAGGTGGGTGGAGACAGGAATGTGATGGAAATTTTATTTTATTTTTTGAGAACAGATGGAACAGAGTAAACTTCTTTGTTCTGTATCCCTCTATAGTCTCTTTGGCACACATACTTAATTTCCTTTTCTGATACTGAGCTTTGTACTTCTGATGATGATTTAAAATATCAATTCTCACACATGAAACTGCTCCTGAATCCTCAAGAATAGCATGTAATCTCAGTCTCTGTTTTTCTCTCTCTCTTTCACTCTCTGTCTGTCTCTCTCTGTCTCTCTGTCTCTGTGTGTCTGTCTGTCTGTCTGTCTGTCTCTCTCTCCCCCTATCTCACTCCCCTTCCCTTCCTCCCACTAAGGGCTGTTTTCCTAAATTTCTTGATCAATGAAGTCCAGGTTGTTTTAATGATCATGGCATTCAAGCAGTTCAATAATTTTTAAATTGTCTCTCATTTATCAATTTTCCATGTCAGTTTAATTACCAATGAAATATTTGACATTTTCTTCTTTTTTTAATATTTGCTTTTGTTTTATTGCTTCTTGATATATCAGAGGGTCATTAGATTCCACTTGCCCACATTAAAATTTTAAGGAGTTATTTTCTTCAGTGATCTTTTGCATCCCTCTTCTCATTTGGTTAATCTATATTTTGAAGAGTTGTTTTCTTCAGTGAATTTTCATAATTTTTGCACATATATTGATTCTATTTGGGAAATTCTCCTTTTTAAAGAATTCTCTGCAGTGGATTGTTGTATCACTTTTACCATTTAGTTTATTCTGTTTTTAAGGTGTTATTGCCCTCTAACTTTATTCTCATTTTTTTCTCCACTTTTCTTCTACCTGTCTTATTTGATTTTTAAAATCCTTTTAGACATCTTCCATGATTCCTTTTGTGGCCTTAGAGGTATTTACATTTTTCTTTGAGGTTTTTCCTGTAGCTCTTTTGGCACTGTTGCCTTCTTCTGAGTTTGTGTTCTGATCTCTCCTGTCAGCATAGCAATTTTCTATGGTGAACTTCTTTTTTCATTGCTTGCTCATTGTTTCCAGCCTATTTCTTGACTTTCAACTTTATGTTGAAATTGAATTCTGCTCCTGGGCTGCAAGAGGTACTGCCGCAAGCTTTAGGATTTTTTTGCTTTTTGTTTTTTTTTTAGTTTTGCTGTTTTAAGAGATAGTTCTTGGAGTCTGTGACCTTTCAGCTCTTCTAAGGTGATGTGATATAAGGAGAGATGTGCCCAGCATTCTCCCTAATCGCACTCTGATCTTTGAGAGAATGCACGTATTGTCTGCAGTCCTGGAACTGTGGCCAGGGTCCTTATTTCCCTGCAACTAGGAGCTCTAGTGTAGTAGTGCTCTTCCTTGCCTGGTACCATGGCCAGGACCATTTCATGGGCAATACAACAGAGTTTTACACCCAGTGCACCGAAATGTCCCATGCAAACTCTTTCTGAGCAGCACTGTGACCCCCTTATTATCTGTAGGTTGAGAGTGCTGGACATTGTTGTAGCAGACTCATTAGCCCCCAACGCCTGTTGCTATGTCCACTGCGCATAGCTACTACTGCCTTCTGCTGTGTTATACTGTGACTTGTGGCCTCTCTGCTGTTTTGCACTGCTGGTTCTGATACTTATTGCTGGCAGTCACAGTGTACGCTGGACTGAATTACCTTCTTACTCCAGGGAGAGACCTTTCTTGCTCACCTAAGTTTTCTTCACCTAGAATATTGTTTCATCCCATCCTTTTGTTGGTTTTGCCTCTCCAGAATTAATTTTGAAGTATTATTTTAAAGTCGTTTGGAGAGGAATTTGGGAGAAGTCAGATGAGTCCCTGCCTTTACTCTACCATGTTTCTTGATTTATTTATTTTTTGGATATCTCTTTGTCTATACTCATTTGTTCATGTTGCCTCCTGTCAAGGAATGAAACTTACTTAAGAGTAGGTAGCGTTTCATTTTTGTCTTTAACTTAAGTGTTTAGGACAGTTCCTAGTTCATTGAAGGATGTTCTTAAGTTCTTGATGATTAATTAAAAATACTTTTAGGAATATCTGTATTATCTGTGTTATTGAGACATACAGAAATTGTGTGATGTTATCTAAAATGAATTTACTCTTTAAGCAATTTTAAATAATTGTTTAATTTAAATAAACTTATTTTTATGTGAACAGCTACATAATTTAGTCAAAATATTTCAAAAAATCAATCAACTTCCTCTGTTTTACATTTTTACATATGTTTATACAACTAAACAAATCACATAATCAAATATAAACTTGTATCAGAGATCCCTTCTGACACAGAGGACTCCAGTTCTAACTTTTCTAGATTGTTGTCCTCATCAATATGGAATCCAGGAGTTTTAGTGACTGGCACTTCCCAATGGATAGCAACTTGGCTCCCCTTATAATCATTCAGTCTTTCAAGACTCAAAATAATGAAATCATTTCATTTACAATTTAAAGGATACAGAGGAATTTGAGTCTGCTATTAAAGACAATTAAGAACTATCTCACCTACACTCTGAAATGGACCACATTATTGCATAATATATGTGACTAAGAGTATAATGCACTGGAAGGGGGATGGAGGGGATAGACAGAGTCAGAAGATGTATTCAAACTCCAGCCTTGTCACTTAGTATATATTTGAATTTGGGCAAGCTACTTCAACTCTTAGACTCCAGTTTCATATCTAGCAAATGAAGGTTTTAGATCACCCTCAGGTATAAGCATGTAAAGAAATACTCCTTTGAATCTTTAGGATTCACCAGCTAACCATTAAAAAAATATCATTTTTTTCACATATTGGAACTCCCCAAAGTTCCTCTTGTCTATTCTTGTACAGTCACTAGTTGCTCTTTATGTCCCCTTGTACTTCTCTTATTTCCATCAGATATCCAGGATGCCCTGAAGCCTGTGAGTATTTTCTTTCCAGTAATTTTACTCAGAGTTATTTTGCTATCTTCCTAAGATTATATTTCTTCTTCCAGACATTATTTCTTTGATAGGCATCTGGGTTCTGAGTATGGATGAAGCCAATGACTTCCAGAAGTTGTTCTCAACATAAGCACCTGTGACTCAAATAAATAAGTAGAAATGTACTGAATATGAAGATTCATATGCAAGTACTGTGTGCAGATAATTATAGATTATATTAATGACTGTTACATTCATCCTAGCTTCAAAGAATTCTCAGAAACTGACACTTTTATTTTGACTTTTTGACTTCAAAAATTGTATTTCTAGATACATGAAGCTAGAGGTTTAATAAAAAGTACATCTACCATATATTTCTGAACTCATGCATCACATTTCAGACATGGAAGACAGCTAGATGGCACAGCGGATAGAGAAGAGCAGTACAACTTGGCAGTAGGTAGAGTACAAAACTAAAATAGGTCAAAATTCTTTAGGGGTCACTTTCCAAGCAAAGGTAACTAAAGTCAGACTGATGATAGTTGGTTACCCTGGGTCATGTGACAAATATGAGAGAATGCACAATGGCAACCCACCCATCAAGTTACATGATAGGCACAATAGTGACTGGGGAAAGGCAGGTTAAGTAGGTCATAGTAAAGCCCTTGTTATATATTTACTTCCTTTAATATTCTCTACCTTTTTTGCAGGTTGCCCAAAATCTTCTGGCAGCCTACAAGTGAACCACAGTCCTTATGTTGTTCAGGTCTTATGTTGTGTAGGTGTGGAATAGAATGTTAGGTTTAGATTCAGACACATCTGAGTTCAGATTTGGTCTCAGACACTTCCTAATTGTGTGGTCTCTGGGAGGTCACTTAATTTCAGCTGTCTTAGTTTCCTCAAACAGACAATGCAAATAAAAATCGAACTTAACTCTCAAGGTTGTTGTAAGGATCAAATGAAATAATTGTAAAATTATTAGCCTAATGCCTGACACATAGTAGGTATATGTAAATGTTAGCTAATATCATCATCATCTTCATCATCAACTTTATTATCATCGTCACCATATTTTTTACTAATTGAAGAAATTCTAAAGGGAAAATTATTGTTGTTGTTAAGCTTTAGGATTACCAGATAAACTGAAAATTGAGCAATATTTCTTCTTTATATGTAATATTTAATTAAAACAGTCAGCACAAGTTTCTGAGGAAAAACAAACTGATGGAAAAACAAACATGATGAAAAAGGGAGGAGTTAAAAGATAAATATCTATTTTTACAAGAAATAAAATTATTAAGAAATAGAAAGAGAAATGCCATTTAAACTAAGGAAGTATACCTGCCAAAACAAATCCAGGGTCCATATGAACAAAATAACAAAACGCTTTTTTCACAAATAAAGTCAGATCTAAATAAGGGATAAAACATCAGCTGCTCATGGATAGGTTGAGCCATTATAATAAAAATAGCAATTCTACTTAAATTAATTTACTCCTTCAGTGCCATACCAAACAAACCATCAGATAATTATTTTCTAGAGCTAGAAAAAGTACTATCAAAATTCATCTGGAAGAGCAAAGAGTCCAGAATATAAAGGAAACTAATGAAAAGAAAGGAGAGGGAAGGCTGTACAGCCACACCAGATTTCAAATTCTATTATAAAGCAGCAATTCTCAAAACCACTTGGTACTGGCTAAGAAATAGAAGGGAAGACCAGTACTCAAGACACAGAAGCCAATGAATACAGCAATCTACTGTTTGAGAAACCTAAGGACCTCAGCTTGTGAGATAAGAACTCATTGTTCAACAAAATTGCTGGGAAAACTGGATAACAGTGTGGCAGAAGCTGGGCATAGATCAACGCCTAACATGGTACACAAGAATAAAGTCCAGGGCGGGGAGGAGCCAAGATGGTGGAGTAGAAAGATGTACATACACATAGCTCCGAACCCACAACCCATAGAACGGCTACAGGGAAGTAACTCACGGCGAATTCTGCACCCAGAGGCTACGGAACATTGGAGCGAGGGAGATTTCTGTTCCTGAGAGACCTGCAAACCTCTCGCTGGGGGTCCTTCGCGCTGCAGACTGGGCGCCGGGACAGGGAGCTGAGTACAACCCTGCTGCAGCCACGGCACCGAGAGGAACAGATCCGAGCGGGCTTCAGGGACGGGAACTCCAGCGGCCACGCGGGTCCCTCCACCCACAGAGGGACCTGCAAACCTCTCGCAAAAGGTCCATCGTGCTGCAGACGCGGAGCCCAGCACAGACCTGCTGCGGCCGTGCCGCGGCGCTGAGAGAAACAGATACGAGCAGGCTTCAGGGACGGAATCTGCAGCGGTCGCACAAATCCCTCTACCCACAGGTGACGGGGGTTGGTGAGAGAGTCTCTTTGGCAGGTCGAGAGGGGAGTGGGGTGCCCCATAATTCAGCACTCCCTGGGAGGTAGAAGCTGAGAGGCGGCTGCAGGCTGGGGCTCCCCAAGCGCGGGAGCCTGAATCCATTGTGGAAGGTCTGTGCATAAACCCCCTGAGGGAACTGAGCCTGAGAGGCGGCCCTGCCCCGACCTCAGCACCTGAACTTGATATCACACTGAATAGCAGCCCTGCCCCCGCCAAAAGCCCTAAGGCTGGAAGCAGCATTTGAATCTCAGACCCCAAACGCTGGCTGGGAGGATCAGGAGGAGAGGTGGGTGTGAGGAAAATATTCAGAGGTCAAGTCACTGGCTGGGAAAATGCCCAGAAAAGGGGAAAAAAAATAAGACTATAGAAAGTTACTTTCTTGGTGAACAGGCATTTCCTCCCTTCCTTTTTGATGAGGAAGAACAATGCTTACCATCAGGCAAAGACACAGAAATCAAGGATTCTGTGTCCCAGCCCACCCAATGGGCTCAGGTCATGGAAGAGCTCAAAAAGAATTTTGAAAACCAAGTTAGAGAGGTAGAGGAAAAGCTGGGAAGAGAAAGGAGAGACTTGAAGTCAAAGCACGAACAGCAGATCAGCTCCCTGCTAAAGTAGACACAAAAAAAATGTTGAAGAAAATAACACCTTGAAAACTAGCCTAACTCAATTGGCAAAAGAGGTTCAAAAAGCCAATGAGGAGAAGAATGCTTTCAAAAGCAGAATTAGCCAAATGGAAAAGGAGATTCAAAAGCTCACTGAAGAAAATAGTTCTTTCAAAATTAGAATGGCACAGATGGAGGCTAAGGACTTTGTGAAAAAGCAAGATATCACAATACAAAACCAAAAGAATGGAAAAATGGAAGATAATGTGAAATATCTCATTAGAAAAACAACTGACCTGGAAAATAGAGCCAGGAGAGACAATTTAAAAATTATGGGACTACCTGAAAGCCATGATCAAAAGAAGAGCCTAGACATCATCTTTCATGAAATTATCAATGAAAACTGCCCTGATATTCTAGAACCAGAGGGCAAAATAAATATTCAAGGAATCCACAGAACACCACATGAAAGAGATCCAAAAAGAGAAACTCCTAGGAACATTGTGGCCAAATTCCAGAGTTCCCAGGTCGAGGAGAAAATATTGCAAGCAGCTAGAAAGAAACATTTCAAGTATTATGGAACTACAACCAGGATAACAAAATATCTAGCAGCCTCTACATTAAGGGATCGAACGGCATGGAATAGGATATTCCAGAAGTCAAAGGAACTAGGACTAAAACCAAGAAACATCTACCCAGCAAAACTGAGTATAATACTTCAGGGGAAAAAATGGTCTTTCAATGAAATACAGGATTTTCAAGCATTCTTGATGAAAAGACCAGAGCTGAAAAGAAAATTTGACTTTCAAACACAAGAATGAAGAGAAGCATGAAAAGGTGAACAGCAAAGAGAAGTCATAAGGGACTTACTAAAGTTGAACTGTTTACATTCCTACATGGAAAGACAATATTTGTAAATCTTGAAACATTTCAGTATTTGGGTACTGGGTGGGATTACACACACACACACATGCACACATGCACACATACATAGAGACAGAGTGCACAGAGTGAATTGAAGAGGATGGGATCATATCTTAAAAAAAATGAAATCAAGCAGTGACAGAGAAAGATATTGGGAGGAGAAAGGGAGAAATGGAATGGGGCAAATTATCTCTCATAAAAGAGGCAAGCAAAAGACTCAGTGGAGGTATAAAGAGGGGAGGTGAGAGAAAAACATGAAGTCTACTCTCATCACATTCCACTAAAGGAAAGAATAAAATGCACACTCATTTTGGTAGGAAAACCTATCTCACAATACAGGAAAGTGGGGGACAAGGAGGCAAGCAGGGTGGGGGATGATAGAAGGGAGGGCATGGGGAAGAGAGTGCAATTCAATGTCGACACTCATGGGGAGGGATAGGATCAAAAGAGAATAGAAGTAATGAGGGACAGGATAGGATGGAGGGAAATATGGTTAGTCCTATACAACACAACTATTATGGAAGTCATTTGCAAAACTACACAGATTTGGCCTATATTCAATTGCTTGCCTTCCAAAGGGAAGGGGTGGAGAGGGAGGGAAGTAAAGAAGTTGGAACTCAAAGTGTTAGGATCAACTGTAATGTTCTTGCCACTAGGAAAGAAGAAATACAGGTAAAGGGGTACAGAAAGCTATCTGGCCCTACAGGACAAAAGAGAAGATGGAGACAAGGGCAGAGAAGGATGAGAGAAGAGAGAGCAGATTGGTTATAGGGGCAATTAGAATGCTTGGTGTTTGGGGGGGAGGGGATAAAAGGGGAGAAAATTTGTAACCCAAAATTTTGTGAAAATGAATGTTAAAAGTTAAATAAATAAATTTAATTATAAAAAAAAAAAAAGAATGAAGTCCAAATGATCAAAGTAAAAAGATTGATGATGCAAAAAAGTTAGTGGAGGAAGGAACAGTGTATCAGATTTATGGAGAGTGGAGAAATTCTTGACTAAACAAGAGATAAAAAATATTATGAAGTGCAAAACAGATAATTTTTATGACATTAAATTGAAAAGATTTTGGACAAACAAGCCAAATACACCCAAGATTAAGAGGGAAGCAGAAACCTGGGAAAGAATTCTTGGCACCAGTGTCTGTGATCAAGGCCTCATTTCTAAAATATATAGAGAACTGAGTCAAATTTACAAGAATACAAGTCATTCCCCAATTAACAAATGGTCAGAGGATATTAACAGGCAGTTTTCAGAGGAAGAAATTAAGGTTATCTATAGTCATATGAATAAATGCTCTAAATCACTATTAATTAGAGAGTTGCAAATCAAAACAACTCTGAGGTATCACATCACACCTATCAGATTGGCTAACATGACAAAACAGGAAGATAATAAATGTTGGAAAAGATGTGGGAGAGTTAGAACACTAATTCATTGTTGGCAGGGCTATGAGATCATCCAGCCATTCTAGAGAGCAATTTGGAACTAGGCCCAAAGGTCTACAAAAATGTGCATACACTTTCACCCAGGAGTACTGCTTCTAGAACTGTATCCTCAAGAGATCATAAAAATGGAAAAGGGTACCACACGTACAACAATATTTATAACACCTCCCTTTGTGGTAGCCAAAAACTGAAAATCAAAGGGATGCTCGTTAATTAGGGAATGACTGAAAAAAATGTGGTATAAGAATGTAATGGAATATTGTTGTTCTATAAGAAATTATGAACAGGAAGACTTCAGAGAAATCTGGAAAGAGTGAACTGATGCTGAATGAAAGGAGCAGAAGCAGGCGAACTTTGTACACAGCAACAACCATAGTGTGTGAGGAATTTTTCTGGTAGACTTTTTACTTCCTTGCTTTGCAAGAACTTAAAAATTCCCAATGGACTCTTGAGGGAAAATGTCTTCCCCATCCACAGAAATAATTATGAAATTTGATCACAGAATTAAGCAGACCATTTTCTTTTTTATTATGGTTTCTTTTGTTTTATGATTTCTCCCATTATTTTTATTTTTTTTATTTTGTAATGTTTAACGATCACTGCCATACAATTGCGATTTTATGCCTCCCCACCTACTCCCCACTACCCGCCTCTCTCCCCACGACTGCATACAATTCTGTATAGATTCTACATATACTTTCCTATTGAGTATATTTTCACTATAGTCATGCTATGTAGTCAGACTAAGATAAATGAAAGAAATCGTATAACAAATCAGAACATGATACACAAACACATACACATACACAAACATGATCTGCTACAATATGTGAGTGACTTCCATATTTCTCTCTCTGAGTGGGGCAGGCATTTTGCCTTGAGATCCTCCATTGGGATTTTTTTTTTTTTTTTGGTAAGAAGTTCTTGTGTTATCACAAAAATCTAAGTCTACCAGAAAAAACTCTCACACTCTGTGGTTGTTGCTGTGCATAAAGTTCTCCTGGTTCTGCTCCTTTCACTCAGCATCAGGTCATATAAGTCCTTCCAGGCCTCTCTGAAGTCTTCTTGTTCATGATTTCTTATGGCACAATAGTACTCCATTACATTCATATACCATAATTTATTCAGCCATTCCCCAATTGATGGACATCCCCTTGACTTCCAGTTTTGGGCAACTACATAGAGTGCTGCTATAAATACTTTTGTACATGTGGGACCCTTTCCCATTTTTATGATCTCTTGGGGATATAGTCCTAGTAGCGATATTGCTGGGTCAAAGGGTATGCACATTTTTGTAGCCCTTTGGTCATAGTTCCAAATTGCTCTCCAGAATGGTTGGATGCGCTCGCAGCTCCACCAACAATGAATTAGTGTTCCAACTCTGCCACATCCTCTCCAGCATTTATCATTTTCTTGTTCTGTCATGTTTGCCAACCTTATAGGTGTGATGTGGTACCTCAGAGTTGTTTTGATTTGCATCTCTCTAACCAATAGTGATTTAGAGCATTTTTTCATATGATTATAGATAGCTTTAATTTCTTCCTCTGAAAATTACCTGTTCATATCCTTTGACCATTTATCAATTGGGGAATGACTTCTATGATTTTACATTTGGATCAATTCTCTATATATTCTAGAAACGAGGCCTTTATCCCCGAGCTTAGCTGTAAAAATTCTTTCCCAATTGACTACATCCCTCCGGATTTTGGTTGCACTGGGTTTGGTTGTACAAAAACTTCTCAGTTTAATGTAATCAAAGTTATCCATTTTGCATTTCATAATGCATTCTATCTCTCCTTTAGTAAAAAATTCTTCCGTTCTCCATAGATCTGATAAATACACTATTCCTTGCTTCTCCAGTTAATTCATGGTATCAATCTTTATACCTAAATCATGTACCCATTTGGACTTTATTCTTGTGTACGGTGTCAGGTATGGGTCTATGCCTAATTTCTGCCACACTGTTATCCAGTTTTCCCAGCAATTTTTGTCAAACAATGAGTTCTTATCACAGAAGCTGGGGTCCTTGGGTTTATCAAACAGAAGGTTGCTATATTCCTTGCCTGCTGCATCTTGAGTGCCAAGTCTATTCCACTTGTCTACCTCTCTGTTTCTTAGCCGATACCAAGTGGTTTTGATAATTGCTGCTTTATAGTACAGTTTGAGGTCTGGTAGCGCTAGGCCACCTTCCCAAGCATTTCTTTTCATTAGTCCCTTTGATATTCTGGACCTTTTGTTTTTCCAAATGTATTCTGATATTATTTTGTCCAGCTCTAGAAAGTAATTGTCTGATAGTTTAATTGGTATGGCACTAAATAAGTATATTAATTTGGGTAGAATTGTCATTTTTATTATATTAGCACGGCCTACCCATGAGCAACTACTGTTTATCCACTTACTCAAATCTGACTTTATTTGTGCAAAAAGTGTCTTGTAATTGTGTTCATATAATCCCTGGGTTTGTTTTGGCAGGTAGACTCCTAAGTATTTTATACTGTCTACCCTAACTTTGAATGGGATTTCTCTTTCTGTCTCTTGCTGTTGGACTTTGTTGCTAATATATAGGAATGCAGAAGATTTGTGTGGGTTTATTTTGTACCCTGCAACTTTGCCAAAGTTGTTTATTAATTCTAGTAATTTTTTACTTGAATCTCTGGGATTCTCTAGGTAAATCATCATATCATCTGCAAAGAGTGATAACTTAGTTTCTTCTTTGGCTATTTTAATTCCTTGGATATCTTTATCTTGTCTAATTGCTACAGCTAACATTTCTAGTACCATATTAAATAATAGTGGTGATAATGGACAACCTTGTTTCACCCCTGATCTTATTGGGAATGCATCTAGCTTATCCCCATTTCATATAATGCTTGCTGAAGGTTTTAGATAGATACTGCTTATTATTTTATGGAAAGTTCCCTTTATTCCTACATTCTCCAATGTTTTTAGTAGGAATGGATGTTGTATTTTGTCAAAAGCTTTTTCTGCATCTATTGAGATAATCATGTGGTTTTTGTTAGCTTTGTTGTTGATGTGATCGATAATGCTAATAGTTTTCCTAATATTGAACCAGCCCTGTAGTCCTGGTATGAATCCTACCTGATCATAATGTATTAATCTCGTGATAAGATGCTGTATTCGTTTTGCTAAAATCTTATTTAAAATTTTTGCATCTATATTCATTAGGGAAATTGGTCTATAATTTTCTTTCTCTGTTTTGTCTCTTCCTGGTTTGGGTATCAAAACCATATTTGTATCATAGAAAGAATTTGGGAGGACTCCTTCTTCCCCAATTTTCAAGAATAGTGTATGTAGTATTGGAATTAACTGTTCTTTAAATGTTTGATAGAATTCACTTGTGAATCCATCTGGCCCTGGAGATTTTTTCCTAGGGAGTTCATTGATGGCTTGTTCAATTTCTTTTTCTGAGATGGGGTTGTTTAAGTATTCAACTTCCTCTTCTGTTAATCTGGGCGATTTGTATTTTTTAAAATATTCATCCATCTCCTTTAGATTATCGAATTTGTGGGCATAAAGTTGGGCAAAGTAGTTTCTAATTATTGTTTTCATTTCCTCCTCATTGGAGGTGAGTTCACACCTTTCATTTTTAATATTAGTAATTTTGGTTTTCTTCTTTCTTTTTTTTAATCAGATTGAACAAAGGTTTATCAATTTTATTAGTTTTTTCATAAAACCAACTATTGGTTTTATTTATTAATTCAATAGTTTTCTTAATTTCAATTTTATTAATCTCTCCTTTGGTTTTCAGTATTTCTAATTTGGTATTTACTTGGGGATTTTCAATTTGTTCTTTTTCTAGCTTTTTCAACTGCAAGCCTAAGTCATTCATCTCCTGTTTCTCTATTTTATTTATGTAAGCATTCAGAGATATAAAACTTCCTCTAATAACTGCTTTTGCCGTATCCCATAAGTTTTGGTATGTTGTCTCACTATTGTCATTCTCTCGAATGAAATTGTTGATTGTTTCTATGATTTCTGCCTTAACCCAACCCTTCTTTAGAATTAGATTATTTAGTTTCCAATTGATTTTTGGTTTCTCTTTCCATGGCCTTTTATTACATGTAATTTTTAATGCATTATGATCTGAGAAGGATGCATTGATTATCTCTACCTTTCTGCACTGGATTGTGAGATTTTTATGTCCTAGTACATGGTCAATTTTTGTAAATGTTCCATGTACCGCTGAGAAAAAAGTATATTCCTTTCTATTCCCATTTAATTTTCTCCAAAGGTCTATCATATCTACCTTATCCAGAGTTTTATTTACCTCCTTAACCTCTTTCTTGTTTATTTTGAGGTTGGATTTATCGAGTTCAGAGAGCGGGAGGTTGAGGTCCCCCACTAGTATAGTTTTGCTATCAATTTCTTCCTTCAACTCCCCCAACCTCTCCTCTAAGAATCTGGATGCTATACCACTTGGAGCATACATGTTTAGTAATGATATTGCTTCATTGTCTATGGTGCCTTTTAGCAGGATATAGTTTCCATCCTTATCCCTTTTGATTAGATCTATTTCTGCTTTTGCTTTGTCTGAGATTAAGATTGCTACTCCTGCCTTTCTTACATGAGCTGATGCACAATATATTCTGCTCCATCCTTTGACCTTTATCCTATGTGTGTCCCCCCGTTTCAAATGTGTTTCTTGTCAGCAGCATATTGTTGGATTATGGCTTTTAATCCATTCTGCTATCCGTCTCCGTTTTATGGGAGAGTTCATTCCATTCACATTCACAGTTATGATTACAATCTGTGTATTTCCCTCCAACCTCTTTCCCACCATTTGTGCTTTTAGCTCTCCCGTCTCCCTTCCCCTCCTCAATAGTATTCACTTTTCTCCCCCTCCTCCTGCCGCCTTCCCCTCCTTCTTTTGACCCCCCCTCCCTTTTAGTCCCCTTTACTCTTATTGCTTCTTTCCTCCCTTTTAGTCTCCCTCCCCTTTCTTCCCCCTTCCCCTCCTTCTACCTATAGAGCAAGTTAGGATTATCTACTTAAGATTATTGTTCCCTCCTTTGAACAATCAGATGAGAGTACCTCTCAAACAATGCTCATGTCCCTCCCCTCCTTCCCTCTACTATAGTTTTGTACTTCTTCCTGTGATATAATTTGCCATTTTCTGCTTCCCCCTTTCCACACCTCCTATTACATTCCCTTCTCATACTTAAATCATATTTTTGACATGACATCATTTACTTTATGCCCGTTCCCTCTACATATATCCCTTTTATCATAATAGCTGCACAGTTCTCAAGATTAACAGGTATCATCTTCCCTTATAGGGAGGTAAACAGTTTGCCTAATTGAGTAGCAAGTTTTTGTTTTTGTTTTTTCCCCTCTGTTAACCTTTTTACGATTCTCTGGAGACCTGCATTTGAAGATCAAATTGTCTATTGACTTCTGGTGTTTTGGTCAGGAAGCTCTGGAAATCCCTTATTTCGTTGAATGACTTTCTCCTTGCCTGAAATGTTATGCTGAACTTTGCTGGGTAGTTGATCCTTGGTTGAGGTCCCAACTCCTTTGCCTTACGGAATATTGGGTTCCAATTCTTTCGATCTTTTAATGTAGAAGCTGCAAGGTCCTGTGTGATCCTGACTGTGTGTCCTTGATATTTGAATTGTTTCTTTCTGGCTGCTTGTAGTATTTTCTCCTTCACTTGATAGCTCTGGAATTTGGCAACTATATTTCTTGGGGTTTTGAGTTTGGGATCCCTTTCGGGAGGGGAACGGTGGATTCTTTCGATGACTATTTTGCCTTCTGAGTCTAGTACTTCTGGACAGTTTTCCTTGAAGATTTCCTGGAAGATATTGTCCAGACTGTTTTCTTCATCATGGGTTTCTGGCAGGCCAATAATTCTTAGATTTTCTCTCCTGGATCTATTTTCCAGGTCAGTTGTTTTTCCAATTAAATATTTTACATTTTCTTCTATCTTTTCATTCTTTAGATTTTGTTTGACTGATTCTTGTTGCCTCATTGAGTCATTAGTTTCTACTTGCCCAATTCTAATCTTCATTGTAGTGTTTTCTTCAGTTAGCTTTTCCATCTCCTTTTCCATCTGACCAATTTTTCCCTTTAAGGAGCTATTTTCTCCATTTAATTTTTGTACTTCTTTTTCCATTCAACCAATTTTCCCAGTTAGGTTTTGGATTTCCTTTTCCATTTGATTAGCTCTTCCTTTTAGGGAATTATTCTCTCCAGTTAATTTTTGAACTTCCTTTTCCATTTCTTCAGTTTTCTTTTTCAGGGTGATGTTCTCATCAGTGAATTCTTTTTTTATAGTTTTAAAATCATTGGCCAGTTTTTCTTTTATATCCTTCTTCAGACGTTCCTGGTAATCTAGTTGTGCTTGCCAGAAATTCATAGTCCCATCTGAGGTTTCAGATGGAAGTACAGTCTCAGCCCTAACCTCTTTGGTGTTTGTGTTTTGGTCCTTATCCCCATAGAAAGATTCTATGGTTTTTTCACTTTTCGTCTGCTTTTTCCGAGTCATGATGTTGGCTGAGTGTTGTAGCTTTTGGTTCTTTCAGTCAGAAGGTACAGATCTTTAAGTTGAGCTGATGTGTGTCTAGGCTAAAAGCAGGCTTTTGTTTTTTGTTTCCCCGATCAACCCTGGGGTTAGCTTGTTAGGTGTGTGGGAGGGGTGGTCTGGTCTCAGGATACCTCCTCAGCTGACTTGAGGCAAAGGCAAGGTCAGGGGATGGTGATCCCAGCTTCCCTATTGTCTTCCCTTTTCCCCTGGAGGGCTGGGGCACGCCTAGAAGCTAACGCGTGTTCCCGCCGCTCCTGGGGCTCGTCTCCCGGCTCTGAGGCTTGCCTGGGTCTCACTGCGAATTTTCTCTGCCCTGGGTCGTCTGTCCCTCCAGCCGTCTCCGCCACCATAGGAAGAATCCCCCTTTGCCACTTTTCCATCCTCTGGTGTTATGAGACCACCCGCCCCCTTCTGCTGTTCCCGCTGATCCAGGATTAATCTGGGGAAGAATTTTATGGTTCCCTCAGGGTCATCAGGGGGGAGGAGAGAGCACTTACTGATCACTCTGCCATCCCAGTTCCTGGAAGTTCAAGTAGTGACCCACCGAAGTCCGTCTTCAGGCTGAAGATTTCAAGGACTGCTGCGCTGATGTCTGGCACTCAGCGGCTCTCACCGGCTCCGCCTGGCTTATCTCCTGGTCCGCTGGTCTCGCCCGCCACTCTCAGGCTCCTCATGTCCCCTCTGCCCTGCCGCACCGACCGCGCTGCGCTGTGCGCTGGGGTCTTACCCCCGCGGAACAGATCCCTCCCGTGGACCCTCCGGTCCAGCCTGGACTCCGAATCCGTCAAAGTCTGTCACCCACTGGATTCTACACCTCCAAAGTCTGGTCAGACTCTCCCCCCGGAGATATCCAGAGGAATTTTTCCAGGAGCTTAGGTGAGTCGTTGCTTTCACTCCGCCATCTTGGCTCCGCCCCTCCCATTCTTTTTAGTTCTTCTATGCAACATGACTAAGGTGAAAATGTATTTAACATGAATTTGTGTGTAGAACCATATAAAACTGTATGCTGTCTCAGGTGAACGAGGAGGGAGGGGAATAATTCTAAGATATATGAAAGTAATTGTACAACACTGAAAACAAGCAAAATAATTTAATTTGAAAAAGAACTTAAATTGCGGGAGTCTCTTAGAGAGAGTCCTATTCCTTCTTCTTATTATTTATAATGAAGAGAAGCATATCATAGGGAGTATAGTTCTGGATTTGAAATTATTAATACTTAAGTTTTCTTTATGCTTATGAAGCAGGTAGCTTTGCGAGTGTGCATGAGTGCTTTGAACTCTGTGAATCTTAGGTAACTCTCTAAGACTAACTTATCTGTTGATTATGATATATGTAGATGGAAAGAATTCACACACTGATCAAATCATAAGCTCTTAATGTGATTCATCATACTTTCAATTGCCATTTCATTGTCTATTTTGAGGGTGATCTTTCTTTTATAAAGTAAACAATTCTTAAGTACACTTTAACACACAGAGGACTTCAAGTAAAAGTTTTTCCTCTTTATTTTTCTGTTATGGTTATGAAGTTTTCACTAAGAGAGCGAAAGTGAAGTTATATGTTTTATTTCTCATTTCATAACATCTCCTCCACTCCCATGTATTAAGGAGTTTCTGAACATGTGTATGAGTAGTAATTTTGGAGGAAGTTAGAGATCTTTGAAAATACAATGGTGAGGTGCTATTGTTTATCATCAAACTCATTTAATTGAGGTCTGATGTTAGTGAGAGAGAGGTTGTGATTCATCTACTGATAGGAGCAGTTAGTTTCATTCTGTTCCTAAGACTGTACCTAGACATTCTACTGTCTATTTTTAAAAAAATAAAAACAATTCATTAAACCTCAGGACTCATCAGACAGGGAAGAAACAGAGTGGATAGAACCGCATGAATATGTCAGCATACTAATGGGAAAAAAATCACACTATTTCATTAAA
This sequence comes from Notamacropus eugenii, assembly GCF_028372415.1. NCBI lineage: Eukaryota > Metazoa > Chordata > Mammalia > Diprotodontia > Macropodidae > Notamacropus > Notamacropus eugenii. The sequence continues at coordinate 133,628,036 of NC_092873.1, read as the reverse complement.
TATCCATTTTCTCTTGAAGGATTTGTACTTGGCTTTATTCTATTTAACCCTATATCCTTTGGCTTCTGGAACATTCTATCTTAATTAAGAATATTAGAATCAAAAGAAATCCTACAAATTATCTAAGGTCAAGCTTTTGACTTTGCAAATAGAGAAAGGGATTCTTGAGGTTATACATTCAATGAGTCCTAAGACTGTAACCCAGTTTTTCTAATAGTCAAATATTTTGTTTCAAGTCCAAAACACTTTCTTATTAAGTCTGTTAACAAAACTACCACACCAAAAACCAACTTCTTGTTGTGACACTGCTGTCAGTAATCTTGCTACACAGGGGAAATGAGTTGGCTGCTGTTTTAAGTAGCAGGAATATCCTGTCAGGAATAGGATAAAAAATGTTCTTTCAATGCTTTGAAGCATTCCTCAAGAGAAGACCAAAGTTCAATAGGAAATTTGACAATCAAATCCAAGAAAGATGCGAATAAAAATAAAAAGTAAATATGAATGAGAAACCATAAGGGACTTAATAAAGCTGAAATATTTAGCTTTTTATATGGCAAGAGCATATCTGTAACTCCTAAGAACTTTATCATTATTTGGGTATGTTTAAGGAGTCTGCAGTTAATTGGTTATGTTGAGATGATGTCAAAAAATTAAAGAGTGAAAAAGAGGTATTCTCAAAGAAGGAAGGGAGAAGATGTATGGGGAAATTTATGTCATGTAAAAACTAAAAAGCCATGCAAGGTAGAAGTTTTACAGTTGGGGATATATGGGAGGCTGCTGATGATAGTCAAAGCTTGATACTCACTTTCATGTCTATTGTTTCAAAGATGAAAGAATATATTATATACAAACTCAGTTGAGCATTGAAATTTATCTTACTCAACAGGTAATTAGAAAGGAAAGGAGATGAAATAACCAATAACTTTTGAGGAGGGAAAGGGTAAAAAGAGGGAAATAAGAAAGAACCAGAAAGAAATAAGATAGAGTGAAATTTTGATCCTTTTTCTCACAGAAAGATTCTTTGGTGTTTTCTTTTTTGGTTTGCTTCTTGCTCATGAGGATTACCCATTTCCTGGCTTTGAAATTGTATCTCTGCTTCTGGAGCACATGCCACTCTGATCCACAGTTCTTGTGCTTAGGACTTGAGATTTTGTCTATTGTGGGCTTTGGTTCTTTCAGCTAGAAGCTAAAATGCTTCAGCTTACCTGGTGCTGCTGAAACAGAATCCAGGTGAAGTCTTTCTGAGTTTCCCTGGAGTTACCCTGAAGTAGCTTCTTTTAGTGTGGGGGAGGTGTGGTCTATCCACAGGAAGTCTCCTCTGCTGAGCTAGAGCATAGGCCAGCTCAATGGTTAATGAACCCCATCTGTGTTAGTGTCTTACCAATTCTCCTCTCTGTGCTGAGGCATGCCTGGGGTCTGGAATTAGTGATTGTAGGTTCCACCCTCCTGGGTCTCAGCATTTCCTCCTGGTTCACTGAGGTAGGGCTGTCTGGGATAGCCCCAGTCCAGCACTGGTTCCCTTCATCCACAGCAAGAGGATCCCCCTTTGTGAGTTTTCTTGCTTCACAGGTTAAGAGACTGTTTACCCCTTCAACTGATCCCACTGTTTCAGGATTTTTCCTGGGGAAATATTCTCTGGGTTTTTCAAAGTCAAGAAATGGAGAGTAGAGCATTTACTGATCATTCTTCCATCTTGGCTCCCAAAAGTTCAACTAGGTGTCTCACAGACATATAGTCTGCATGTTGACAGTCTTAGGAGCAATTGCTGCTGTTTCCTGGGGTCTTGCCCTTCTCTCTCACTCATTTTCATTGGAGTCCCATCCTGGGACAATATGTTTGAGAATCCATGGTGGTGCTGTTGCTTCAGACCACCTGGGAGCTTCCTCCTTGGCTTTGTTATGGTGTAGTCTGTGCTGGTACAACTTGTGCACTGTGCACCTCTCCAGTCCCATGCAACAGATCCTTCCTGTTGACCTTTCAGCCTGTCCTGAGTTAGAAATCTGCCACATTCTGTCTCTTGCTGTATTTTGCCTCTCTAAAATTTGTTTAGATTCTCCTTTTAGAGGTATCTGAAGGAGTATGTCTTAGAGCTTAGTCGAGTGCTTTCTCTCACTCTGCCATCTTGACTCCACCCTGACTGATATTACTGCCTTTAAAAATCCTTTTAAACAGTGAGAACATCTTAAGGTGAGACTTAAGAAGCTTGTGTAAATTTCTGCACATGTTCTAATTTCAGATAAAACTATTTTTTGATTTCCCAGTAAGATTACATAAAAGGGCTCACACAATTACTGACTACTGATCTTAATCATAGAAATTTGCTATAGAAAGAAAAAATCAGGGACATATGACATACCAAATATGACAAGATAAAACATCTTTGACTTTGTTGGAATTCAGATAAGTGTGAAATTCTTCAATCATGCAATGTCTGTTTCATAGCCAGACTCAGTAACAGTCAGGTGGGAAACATTCTTTTTAAAGGAACACAAATAAGAAAACTGAGCCAGAAGTATCCCATCCTAGACTGAGGCTAGAATTGTCCCCTTGGCCTTTCCTGTCCAGATACAAACTTCAAACTGTTAACAGTCCAGGATCACAGACACTGATTTAATCCACACAACTATACCAGAATTCAAACTCAAAACAAAGTTAGTTATGGTGCCAAATGTTTTTTTTTGTTTTTTTTTTTTTTACCGTAGACAGCAAGTCTCACTAATCACAGTGTAGAACCAGATACAGTTATTTTTATTCTCATGGATTTTCAATAAACAGTAAAGAGTTACCAGGACTCACACATACAAAGATCCATTTAATGTCTTTCTTTCTCATGTTTAAAATTTGTCCTGATGTAAAAGTCAATTGTTAAACATCCTTTTTATCTACTACAACTTCTGAGCAAGTCATATCCACTGTTTAAGAACTATGTAACTTAATCAAGTTTCTTTTTTAGGGCTGATGACCTTTCCCATGTAGTTAGTTTTCAGGGGCCTGATCAATTTTGCAAAATAAGGGGAATCAGCATGGACCTTAGTGGGGGGGAGGGGTGTGCTGATGCCAGCTGATACCCTGCCTGCCAATTACCAAACTACAGGAGGAGTGTTCTGAATGGGCAGAACCAACCTGAATAAAGTTTTTACTCAATTCCATCTTTTCCATGCACAGTAATTAATTAATAATTTTGGGTTTCAACATTAAAATAGTAACCCTAAAAAACTTAGTGAGCATCTTGCAATTTTCATAAATGATGGCCGGATTGGCTTAGTTATAACATTTTTTAATACAGGCAAAAGTGAAAACACCTAGTTCTCGAAATGGCAATTATAAAGCATTATAAGACAGGGTTAGCAAGACTGATAAAGTAGCACAACTTGTTTTTCACAATTTTTTCAATATCTTTTAGTTTCAGAAAATTCAGATTAAAAATTGCTTTGTCTAACACCATTTCTGGATCACAGTAGTCATTCAATTTTTACAATAAAAGAGAATTTTACTATAGTTTAGAAACACAATAGTAACACAAACAACAAATTTAAGATGACATTAATTACATTTCCAAACCATCACATATAAAAATTATTATAGAAGATTGGGCTTAAAAAATGCAGAGGCTGACTGGCTTCTGATCTTGTACCTCCCTAGTCATCCTCTATTCTCCCCACAGTTGCAGAGCCTTTTTGTGGGACAGTCAGGGATTTGGGAAAGGGGAGGAAAGAGAGACTAAGGGTCAAGGAGTGCTGGGAAGTTGTGGGGTCCAGCACCTGAATTAAACATCCAGGGGGACATTGAGGAAGGCAATTGGATGGATAGGAAGGGCAGTTCTCAAGGAATTTATCAGCTTCCTGATAGAGGTTGCTCAGCTTCAGGGAACTTGGAGCAGATATTCCAAGCTCCAGTGCTATGGGAACAAGGAGTTGGGGGTTTGAGAGGACAGGTTCCTCTGCTTACCTAGAGAGGTAAGCTTCAGAGTGCCCAGGGACCCTTAGTTGTTATCAGTGGGGGCCTGATATACTTGCTATGCTTCTCCCCTCCTTTGTTTCATGAGTTGAGGGAGGAAAACTCATATTCATTACTATTCTTTAGCATGCTCTTCCCTTGATCCGATATGGAATGAGAGGAGTTACCAGAATCTGCTAAAATGTTTCTACCTGTCCTAACTATTCACTACAATTCTAGCTTGGTGGTCAGAACCAAGACTACAGGGTAAAGATCTTAAAGGTTCTAACTTTTACTCAAGTAAACTTTACTTCTGTATCCACTGCTTGAAAACTTCTTTGAAAGAGAGGGTTATGAATCTGCCAGTCGAAGTAAGGGAGACTCTGGAAAAGTATTCAGTGGTGCCTAGCCCCACCCCTCCACTGGAGAGTTCAAAATTTGTCTCTTTTTAACATCTATGCATTTTCTCAATTTGCCTTAGTGCCAAACAGTATAATAAATTCTGCCCTATATTAAACATCAAATTGGAAGTGACATATTTCACTTAAAATATGATCAGAATGGTTTGCCTTTTGGTTGTTTCCCATTACACAAAAACTTTTTTCTTTTATACGAGGCATGACATGATTAAATGCTAGTTAATCTGCCTCTCTGATATGAGGGGAAAAATTTCCCCACTTTCTTTCTTGTTTTTCGCTCCACTTCCATAGCCTGGCCAGGATTAAAAGGTGGAAAGAAAGAGAGAACTTTACCAACAACTTTCCGTAACTTTCAAAATCGTTTGTGCTTTCCTTAAATTTTCTACTCAGGCTTTGATTAATGCCCATTTAAAACTTCACAGACCGTACTTCTTTATATTTCTGACCTGACATGGCCTTTAGCAATCATATAAACTAAACAGTATAAGATTTGTTTCTCTCTCTCTCCTATCCATCTGTTCCTTTGAAACTGCTGTCAGAGAGAGGAGGAGAGGGGGAGGGAAAGAGATAACCACATTCCAAAGTCCAGCCGAAGTGGGGCTGGTTTAACACAGACACTCTCATTCACACAGACACCAACAGAACATATAGAGACAGAACATATACAGATAATGAAAGTAAAAATCCAAAAACTGAGAGGAATGTCAGAAATTGTCTGCACAAATCAGACCTTTTGCTTGGCTCTCCACACCATAATGGAAGCCAGGTATCTCTTTATGGGCTTAGAGATCAAGTTTCCTAGGGGTGAATCTTGAGTGAGTGGTATTGGCCCATCCTTTTGCCTATGAGCCTTAAAGATGGGTATAGAGGGGAAGGGGTACCAACAGAGCACCTATAGTCTACCTTCACCTCAAGAATCCTAAGAGAGTGAGTAAACCTGCACAGAATCCCCTACAAGGCATCCCTTGACTTGAGGAGATTGTGCCAGAGCCTGTCAAAAGCCCCACTTGAACATCAGTAAGTCGTCCTAGATACTTGAGAGGTGAACCTCAACTATAGGGCTAGGAGAGGGAAAGGGCTTGGAAAGCTTAAGTGAAAGAGGAATAGAGGGTAAATGTACCTTGATTTGAAGAATGCCCAAGAGCTCAGACTGTGCCCCACGTTGGGCACCAAAAATATGAAGAGGGACATAAATGGGGGTACAGGAACTCCGAGACCAGAATGCTCTGCGTGGCCCATTTGGAGAAGAATTCCCAGACTCAAGCATTATTGAGGTCAAAGTAAAGATTTACTGCACTGTTCAGTGGGCAAGAGTTCTTAGGAATCTGCAAGCTTAGAGTGGTACAGGTAAAGTTTATATAGGATATTCTATAGTATAACATGTCAAATATACTAATTAGGTGATTCAAGTTTGGATTAGGGATTGGTTGAGGAATGTTTAGTTCTTAAAGTACCATGCATTTTTGGTATATACTGTGCAGGTATTTGACTCATAGTTCATTGGGAAATAGCCCAAGGGGAAGGGCAGCTACATGACGATGTGGTTTTAGGCCTGAAACATCTCTAAGTCAACTAATGGTAAGACTGACTAAGGAATATTAGGCTGCTCTCATCAATGTCTTATTAGGGAAGAAAAATGTAAGGGAGTACATGTATATCTAAGTCTAGGATACATATGGTTGGTCAGTGAGTAGCAAATGTTGTTATGACCCAGTGCACAGCCAATTCAGTCAGTTCACAGCTGGTTCAGACTAATAAGTTCTATAGGTGTAGCTGACTGCTATATCAGGAAGGGACATAACAGTTGTTGTAGGGGAGGATGTGTCCTTGAGTCGGAGAGAAACTGCCTGGAATACTGTTTTAAGGCTAGGGAGAAATGTGATTTTTAGAGAGAAATGTGATTGTAGAATTGGTGTCCAAGCACATGTACACAAGCACCCCATCAAAATGAAGTTCAATATATATGAAGAGAAGCTTCCTTGACTAGGGGGAAAGTTCAGAAGGAATTTAGAAAATCACAGACTGAGCAGAACACGAAATGAAGTTTTCTGAGGACATTTACTCAAATGGAGATTACATATCAACTCTTAAAACATAAGAGACCATAAAGGGGAAGGTTTTGACAACACAAAGCAGCCATTGATGTGTTTCTCAAGAAGTAATTTGATGAGTCATGTATTGAATTAAATTTGAAATTAATTAAACTTGAATTTCATTTCATTAAATATGAAAATGTATTCATGTATATGTATACATGAATATACATGTATACATATATGCTTGTGTTTACACACATACATATTCTATCTATGAGAAGCAAATATTTGTGTGTATGAGATATATGAAGTAAAAATATTATATGTATATATGCATACATATACATGCATGCATATATGAGATGAAGAGGAGAAATGATAAGAAAGTAAAACTACAGAGGACATAGGAGGAAATGGAATAAAAGGCACAAGTAGAAAGGTTGTTTATGGCAATAAGTTCAGTGGAAAAAAGGACTTTATCGCAAGATTTTATTTTATTTTTTAAATTTATGACATGGTACGGACGTTAATGGACAAAAATTAAAATCTGATTAGTAGCAACATCCCATAGGGATATGACATTGATTTGAGAGTCAGAAAAATATATTTGAATCTTACTGCAGATAGCTAGTTTTGTGATTTTTAGCAAATAACTTAACCTATGGGCCTCAATTTGTCTATCTTTAAAATGAGTGGTTGGTTTGGTAGCATCTAAGGTACCTTCAGGTACTAGAGATATCATCTTATCATCCTGTGATCTAAAACTGAATCTTAAGAAAAGGTTTGAGGGATAAGAGATCATCCTGGTATTAAAAGACATGGCTAATGTTTTAATTGTCATTTATTCCTTACACACACACACACACACACACACACACACACACACACACACACACACACCCTAACCTTCCCTATGTTACATATGTAGAATAAAAAAAATTTAAAAGAAATTATAATAATGCAAGGCTTACATGGACAGTCCCTTGGTATAATGAATTAAAGTTATTTTCTTTTAACTCATGTTACACTTACCTTTCTCTATGGCAAGAAAGGAACAAGAATGAAGATTTTTCAGGAAGAGATCATAAGAATTATGAAAGAGAAATCTTCATTTTTTTAAGGTTTCTATGGCATGTGGTCTTTCAGATGGCATTTTCAATCTCAAATATATATATATATATATATATATATATATATATATATATATATATATATATATATATATATATATATATAATCAACTACCTCTTCAAAAATGACTAGCAAACACTATGATTGTCCACCTCAAACTAAACTTAAACCTTTTGCTTCATTAACAAATGGATATGCAATCTGGATTAAAATGAACAGAAAGTGAACATCTCCATCTGATCATTCACACCTGCTTAAGATTTTCATTGGAAGACTACAAGTAAGGTACTGTCAATGCACTATAAAATAACAGACAGAGACAGAGAGGAATGGAGAGACAGTCAGAGACAGAAACAAGGAGACAGACAGGGACAGAAAAGGAGACAAAAAAGAAGAAAAAGAGAGATGCATTCATAGATAAAGTCAAAATATAGTCCAAGGAGTTAATCATTAGGAAGTTAAAAGAATTCTATTTTCTATCATTCACTGTGTGATTTATCATAATTATTCTATAGAGCATCACCCAACAGAGCAGCTGTAGTGAAAGTTGGCTTCTTGTTTCCTTCATAAATCCTTTTTATTTAAAGTGATTTAAAATTTGGCTGTTTTTATTTGCTTTTCTCTGGAACTTGGCATATAAGTTCTTAAGCTCTGAGCCATTGTTTCTTCTAAATTTGGCTGAAATCCATTTGCTCATTCTTTTTTCATGGGTGAGAAGAGCACAAGAAATGTCTCAAGGGATTCCATCACTACTTGTATGCTTGTGAAGCAGGTCAGCTGCCAAGAGGAAGCAAATAATAATTACAGTGTGAACTTCCATTGTTAAAACTTTGCTGGACAAAATAAGGACACATGGCTCTGTAGTGTAAATCAGTCATCCTTTGAAAATCCTGCCAGTGTGCCATTTTTAGCAAATACAAGCATTTTCCCAAATTAAAATTTAACCTTTTCAATGTCTTATCTATAAAATGTCCAAATTATATTAGATGATTTTAAAGTATGTTTTCCAGTAATAAAATGTCAGTTCCATAATTTACCAGGAGCTAGGCATTTATACTTTTGTATTAATTGCCTTTTCCTCAAGAGATAATCATGAGATGTTCAAAAGTGCATAAAATTGTAATACGTTAACCAGTTTCGAAGGTGAAGTGGAAGATTTCAAGTTATCTGATTTCAGAATGTTTGTTTTTCTCTAAAGAGTAACTTCTTTCAGAGTAATATATTCAAATGCAAAAAAGTAAAATATACTTTTCTTACAAAAGGAGATAGTGTTATTGAAATACAGTTAGTAAAATATTTTCAAAAAGAGATATTTTTAAAAATCATTTACTTCATTTTTGGATCCTCTATTCTGTATCAGAAGAGGTAATGTGATATAGTGGATAGAATCTTGGCCTTTGGAGCCTGCAAGTCCTGCTTTCATTCTGCTTCACATATATATATATGATTGTGTGAACCTGAGTAAATGACCTAACTTGAGATAAGTTCCCACGATATATATATGATTGTGTGAACCTGAGTAAATGACCTAACTTGAGATAAGTTCCCACGATTAAACCTTTCAGAAAAGGTGCTTACTTACCTTATTAAAGGGAATTTCATCATCCAGAATTTCTCTATACCAACTAAAGCACTGTCTTTCATTCTTAGAGAAGTGATTTGTCCATGATTTTCCATCTACTGCACAGAAAAGAGACCTGGAATATGATTTCAAGTCTACTGACTCTAGGAGTAGTGCTGTTTTTGCTACATGAAACTGAGTAATCAGAGGTCCAGAGTAATTGTAAATGAATTGCCTAAGATTCCAATATTTAGGCATGTGCATCTCTCATAATACTTATCACATGGTGCTTTCTATTTATTCAGTACTCAATTTAGATTAACTTATACTACACTTTGCTTTCTTTTAGCATCAGATTCCTTGTGTAAGTCTTTTTAAAAGCATTAGTTTATAATGTGCTGTGAAGCCTCACTTCTGTTGTTTTTTCAGATTTTGAAGATCTTTAGTAAAATTCCATGGAAACTTCTGTCCAATATCTTCAGGTACTGACTCCAAAAGATCTTCTAGCTTTTTGGGAGCCAAATGTACTGTGAAAGAAAGGAAAAACGTGAACCTTCCTAGCTCTAGACTTGCTACCCAAATAACAGAGTAATTCAGAGAGACATATTTATATTGATGTCTATAACTATATTTATACATGCATTTATGTGACACATATATATTACATATATCCATGTTGCATATTCATATATCATATGTGTATGTTTATATGCATAAACATGTGTGTATGCATGTGCGTTTATATTGATATATATTCTCCTTGAATGTAAGGATTTATTTGTGACAAGGGTGTGTGTGTGTGTGTGTGTGTGTGTGTGTGTGTGTGCGTGTTCACCCATCTCTCTCACAATGCCTATGATAGTACCTTTTATTTATTAAGTACTCACTTTAAATTAATTCGTACTTAATAATTTTAATTCATTGTTTCAAAGTTTGGATTTTTAGTACATATTAACTATGAAAACAGAAGAATTAAATAGTCATTACTGTAGCTACAATTTATGTAAATATTAGTATCACTTTATATACATATATAGATCTGTATATAGAGATCTACCTCTTTCATCTATCTAGCTATCATTTTACACTTATGTTTAGGTACACATACCCATTTATGCATATATACAGTTTTTTAAACATATTTTTGTGTAGATAGATACACATAATTACTGAACATACACTTATGAATATCTGTGTATATAATTTAACATGTGTACACAACATATTTGGTGAATTCAGTAAAATGACTTGACAATTCTCTACTCAGATTCTTCAAAAAAAAATTTTGTTGGTGTTATGCATTGGAATTTAGCAGATGAATCAGTTGGTTGACCAGTTTTTCTATTATTCAAATATATGCAGTTCATGTATGATCACATTTATATTTTATTTTTTCCTGAATATAAAGAATACAGTGTGTTTGTAAATTGTTACTTTATGAGCAATAATTCAGATATAATACTCTTAAACGAACATACATTTTTATTTGATGACATTCTCTAGCTTTCTTTTGATATTGTGGAAAAATGGGGGAAAATGTGAGGACAGCCTTCCATTAGTTGGATTGGCTTCCTGTGACAAGGTCTTGTTAATAAGAATTACAAAGAATTGGCAAGTATGGATGGCTAGCTCTGCACATCGTTGGAGGAAATGGACAAGACTACACATCCATAAGAGCATCTGAGTCATGGTCCAGGCTTCAGTTGTAGGTATGTAGAATGTAGAGCTAAATGGGAACTTGGAAATAGTTTGATCCAATACTTATAATTTACAGATGAGGAAACTGAGATTCAAAAGGTAAAATTACCTAATCAAGGGCATTAAATAATACTCCTGATTTAAACTGATAGACATATTGAATATACTAAACGTGGAAAATATTGTATTACTTATAAACATTTATATTATTTTAATCAGCACAACCAAAATATATTTTGTCATTCAGTTAGGTTTTATGACTTTCTTTCAATATATGTAGATACATATCCTAAAATATATCTCTATATGTGTATATACACACGTCCATATATATACATATATACGTGTATATATATATATATATATATATATATATATATATATATATATATATATATACACATGCGAGCGCTCGCACACACACACACACACACACATATATATATATATATAAAATGCAACATCCATTGTTTTAAATCCCTTCAATATGTAATATTACCTGTGTTATAAGAATTTTGAAAATTTCAAAATCAGATAAGAAACAAAAAGTTTTAAATTCCTAACAATTTAAATGTTCAAATAAAAGCAACTTTGAGATTTGGCCTGAGTATAAGATTTTTAAATTAAAAAAGGAGAAATATTACAAGTTGTGAATGAACTATGACAAAGCATTCAAGTAGGTAGCATTGATTTTATTGTGCTATAGGAAATTTTTAATTGAAAAATTTCGAAGTAAACTGAGGTCATTGTAAAGTTTAGTAGAGAGAAGAGAGCAGAACAAAGGAACAATATTTTAAATGACTCTATAGAATTTAAAAAAAAAACCCTTTATAACATCCTAAGATTCTGAAGAGTATGATAATAAACCATAAGTTTGAAGAGTGAAGACAAATCGTCACAGTTTCTGAAGGAAGATGAACTCAAAATGTAGGAAGAGATAAAGACTTTAAGACATTGCCAGTGTAGATGTTTATTTTTTACTAGTCTATGAAGTCGTGTATTGTGCACGTCATCTTTTTTTTCTCCATACACATTTGTGTATGGGGAGGAATAGAGGAAAACATCAATTTTAGATTTAAAAAAGTTCAAAGAACATGTCTTCTATGATCTGTTACATAATTCAATATAATTTATTGCTAGGCAGCAGCAGTGTGGAACTGAATTAACATTTTAACACTTGAACACTGAACCTCACGGTCAAAGAAGAATGATGAAAATACCCTTCACCACAAAGATATATATATATATATATATATATATATATATATATATATATATATATATATATATATATATATATATATATATATATATATATATATATATATATATATATATATATACATACACACACATATATATATACACATACATACATATGTATATATATACATACATACATATGTATATGTGTTAATATATTTTTCTAACACAAATCCCTTAATTTTGTAGAGAAAATTATTTTCTCTTGCTTTATTTTCAGTAGATATAAAAATCCTTTGTGACACATGCTTTTGATGGGGCATCTAGGTGACTTATTGCTAAATTAAGGACCAAACTTAGACATAAAAAGAGTTGAATTTGAATCCTATCTCAAAAGCTTATAAGTCCTTTCAAATTTTTCCTACAGTTTGCTCATGTTTAAAGTAGGGACTATAATATTGCTTACCTTTCAGGGTAGATGTGATGACCAAAAGATGGAACAAATGTAAAGCACTTTGCAATAAGTGATAGCTATCAGTTTTTTCTTTATTTTGGGGATGGAAGGAAATGAAGATGGAAAGGAATAAGGAGATAGGGAAGAGAAAGGAACTCTGGAATAAGAGAAATGAGAAGGCATAATAAGGCTGGAAATCTATGAACTGCAGGAAATTCATGAAATGTGTCTCTTACACAACCCCAGAGATTCTAAACCCTGACCTAAATACCATAAGGCTGATTTTCGAGAACTGAGGAGATAAGCAATATTGTCAAATGTATCTATGATCTCTTAGAAGCAGCATACAAGCTTTTATGATTGCATACTCTAATCAGTAATTATGTTTATGGATGCTTCCTGCTATTTATATATTTGCTTATTTGTATATTTCATACATAAACTATCACACTATTCATATATCATAAAAACACAATTATAAGTTTTGAAAAGTAATAAGATAAAGGGGAAATAATATTTGATCTTAGAATCTAAAGGAAGCTACTGGAAAGGGGAAGAGGGATAATCATTTACTAAAACATTTAGGATGTGTCAATCACTGTGCTAAATATTTTACAAATATTTCATTTAATACTTATAACCTAGGGAAAAGGTGTTTTATAATATTCCCATTTTACAGTTGATGAAAGCAAGGGAGTCAGCAGTTAATTTACTTGCCCAGAAAGTTGGGCCACAATGGTATCTCCAAAAAACTGGAGTTTACTATGCAAAGGACTAACATGGAAAGACCTATGCTTTTGAAAGATTATTTAGGTAGCTATGTGGAGGATAAAATGGAATGGGTGTAGAGACTTGAAGCAGAAAGACCAATTAGGAGACAATGGCAATAGATCAAATGAGAGGTGATGAATGTCTAAATAATAATGTTGGTTGTGTGAGTAGAGAAAAAGGAATAAGTGTAAATGATGTAAATTTGGAGTGAGGAAAAAGGAGTAGTTTAAGGTGATTCTGAGAAAAGTAGGGTCTGGTTTCCTTCAGTTTTAGATGACATTTTAGAATCATAATTTACATTTAAAAGAAAGATTTTTTTAAAAATTTTGTTACCATGTCTCTTCTATATTCCATTCCCTGACAGACAGAAATAGATCAGCATTATGGAACTTCCTTCACCAATCACAGACTGATAGACACCTGATTTAAGCTTTCCCAAATATGCTTTTATTTCAGATTTTTAATTGTAGTATAGATCTCCACGTTTTTCAAGTTGTTTTTTATAAACTAGCAAAATATTAATTCTACTGTTAATCTAAGTATATAGAGCAATAAGAAGTATCATGGAAGTTCAACATTCCTTTCTTTTCTGTAGGCATTGTTGTGTGTGTGTGATGGGGTGGAGGAGGTATCCAGGTTCACAACACTGACATTTGAATTAGTGAACTGTGCTTGTGGTTTTGTGAAAGAAGAGAGAGAAAAAAACGAATAAAGAAATCTAGCCAGTAAACCCCAAGTTAACTGGGTAGCTTCTGACCATGAAAATTTACCTTCCTTTGGAGAGAAGGCTAAGGAGAAGGAAAGGGAGAAGGAAAAGAAAAAGTAGAGGGAGAGGCCAAGTTGAGTTACCCAACTAGTGGGTCCCCAATCAGGCTGCTCAGGCTACTCACAGGTTGTATCTGTTCCTTATTTTCAAAGAGGACTGTGAGTTCAGGGAATTGATGATATGACTTGCAGTTGACTTTGATTTGAGGGAGGGAGGGCTGTGCAAGGTCACCAGTCTCACTTTCTCCTCCAGAGCCATCTGGATCTGTGACCAGATATTCATCAGAATTACTGAAGATGGACCAGGATGCAATGATCCTTGTAGGCTAAGGCTTTTCAGGTAGTCATTTAGAGTAAGGTGACCTTGAACAGCTCTCCATCACTCACATCAAAGTCAATTCTAAGTTATGTTATGATTTTGTAGTGGTCCTCTTTGAAAATGAAGGACAAACAAAACCTGTGAGTAGGCTAAGCTACCAGAATGGGGCCCAGGTAGTTGGGAAACTCAGTTTACCTTCTCCTTCTCCCTCTCCTTTCCAAAGCAAGGTAAATTTTGATGACCAGAAGTGGACCAGTTAATTTAAGGTTTACTGGCTAGATTTTCTTTCTTCCTTCCTTCCTTCCTCCTTTCCCTGCTTCCTTTCTTCCTTCCTTTCTTTCTCTCTTTCTTCCTTCCTTCCTTCCTTCCTTCCTTCCTTCCTTCCTTCCTTCCTTCCTTCCTTCCTTCCTTCCTTCCTTCCTTCCTTCCTTCCTTCCTTCCTTTCTTTCTTTCTTTCTTTCTTTCTTTCTTTCTTTCTTTCTTTCTTTCTTTCTTTCTTTCTTTCCTTCTTTTTCTCACAAAACTTTAAACCCAGTTCACTCTGAGGTGCAGGGGCCCAAGCTCCACTTAATGGCTATATTTTGGAACCTCCTGGATGAGAGTGAATGTCAGTGGTAACTGTTTCTCTTTGGAACAGCAACCGTGAGTGTCATGTCTTCCCCTCCCACCTTGATTCTCTCTCTCTCTCTCTGTCTCTCTCTCTGTCTCTCTCTGTTTCTCTCTGTCTCTCTCTGTCTCTCTGTCTCTGTCTCTCTGTCTCTGTCTCTGTCTCTCTCTCTCTCTCTCTCTCTCTCTCTCTGTCTCTCTCTCTCTCTCTCTCTCTCTCTCTCTCTCTCTCTCTCTCTTTCTCTCTCTCTCTCTCACTCTCTCTCTTCCCACACACACACACCGCTCTAACAAAAGAGACCATCCCTTGACCTTGACTCACTTCTTAAAGAGGCCTAGTCACTGAATGAGCTTTACCTCACTCGAAGTGAGTACCTGAATACGTAGGTTAAGCTACGATGGCCAGGGTCTTCCATTGCATTCTGGGCCATCTCCAGTCATCCTGATGAATATCTGGTTACTGGATCTACATGGCTCTGGAAAAGAAAGTGAGGCTGGTAATCTTGCACAGCCCTCACTCAGATCAAAGTCAACTGCAGGTCATGTTATCATTTCTCTGATGTTGTGGTCCACTTCAAAAACAAAGGAAAAACTGAGCCTGAATTTGTAGTGAATTTATTAGGTTATATTACACAATGACACATGAGTTTTTATGTGCTCTTCTTGCAACAAAGCTACTCATTTTTCAATTTGTCTTTATTCTGTTGGTTTTTCTTCCCAAGTGTATTAAAATGCACTTGTCTTTATTGTATTTCTTTTGATTTGGTTGAATTTTTCACAATATTCAGAGGTAATTTGTCATTATAAGCCTATTTCTAAGACATTACAATTCCCTATCTATTTCAGGAATCTGAATTTCATACCACTTTGCTTTATCTACAAAAATAAATACAATATTCTACTCATCTGACTTAGTGGTGAAAATATTTAACACACTCATGAAATAATCACTATCATATGTCATATTTTTGCCCCACACATTGAAATTGATCCATCCATTCATTATTCCACCTACTTAATCATTCTCTGGAAAAGATCCCCCATCTATTTTCCAAATATTAGGTTATCTGTCTTTTTAAACACTAAATATTTTAGGATACAAATTTGTCTTATGTACCTTAACTATTTTTCCTTGAAATACGTATAATCTGCAACCAAATACAGGATACACACACACACACACACACACACACACACACACACACGTCTATGTATATGTATACACACATACAGATATATATGGAGAGATATATAGATATATATCCTTTTTCAATTACTTTGTAATCTTCACAATACATTTTACCTATTGAATGTTAAATTTATTCTACTCCCATTTAATTTGATCATTTTATTCCATATCAGTGTCAAACAATATATGAATAAACAATATATGTTTTAGTTTTGTTTCAATACCCATCGTTTGCCCTCATTTCCACCTTGGGAACAGTGAGAGAAATCTCCCCTTTGGTAAATGTTCATCTTAAAAGAGTTTCGTTACTAATGTATTATATGACTTTCAGAAAGTTATTTAACACAAAAAATTTGGGCAATGGTTTTGCCACCATTTATTTATTTACTTTTTCATTTTTACACTTAATTTATGTTTTATGCCTACTTTCATTTATTTATCTCTGTCTAGGCATTCATTTATGAGTTTATTAATGTGTTTCATTTTAATAAGACATTTTGTTTGGTGAACTTGTGAAGCTGAATTTTTTGTCATTGAGCTTGTTCAGAGAATACTCAGATTTAAACAGATTATAGTCTATCTTTATTTAAATGAGACACTTGAAGGTGGTGAAAATCAACTAGTTCTGAAAATCAGTAGTATGTACGTAGAACTAGAAGGGAAATTAGAGGCCATCAAATTTACCTCCTCATTTATTTTTAAAGATGAGAAAACTGAGACAGAGAGGTTAAAGTGACTTGTCCTGGATGACATAGGTAGTAAGTCTCTCAGGTTAGGGTTAGGGTTTGCTCAAACAATCCAGCACTGGGTTCTTTTAACCTATCCATCTCTCTTTAAAAAGAAGTGGCATTATTAAAGTAGCTATGCACACAGGGATACTTGAGCAGTGTTAGGTCCTTTTTGTCCTCTTCTTTAAAAAATTCAAACAGGAATAAAATAGTAGATTATAATTATGTGAACAACCCTACTACCTTTTTTTTCTATATTTTTTTGGAGAAAGCACTGGATAGTCTTTGAACATAACAAGTGAGTACTGAAATAAATAATCTACACCTCAACTGACATCTTCTATCCTCCAAATGATCCAATTTATTAGCATTTCCTACTGTACTTTGGGTAACATGTGTCTTCAGTTATATTTTCCATATAGAATGTTAGATAATTTTATCATCTTTTCAACTTGTATGTTTATATAGAGCAAATGATGAATGCTTCAGATTAACTACCCCATATTTTACAATGGTAAATTTGACAATAAATATTGCTAAGGTTGGTAAACAGTTATTAAATATTGTAAAGCTGGACATAGTTCCATATTTATGTGTTCTGTTTCTGACTTGGTTATAGATTTTAGCTGCTGATTACCCCCTCAGTCCTATGGGTGTTAATCTCCTGCCTTTAATAAAGAACAAAACTGAACTTTAAAAAACAGCAAAAAAAAAAAAAAAAAGTTGTTCTTTAAAAAAATGCACAGCTTGCTAAATTATTTTATGCTAGGCTATTAGTCAATATGCCATTGTCTGGGGCAGCAGGGAGAAAGAGGGACACCAAGGAATTTATAATGTTGGATCAAGTAAATCAGATATCAAAGTACAGTAGCATCCCACAATATAGTGCCTTTCTCTATTCAGTGCAAGGTATGTGCCCAGTGCCCTTAGCCATAAATTTAGTGCATCTGTCTAACTGTGAAGACTAAATCTACCTAATGATGTTATGTGAAAAAAAAAAAAAAAAGCAAATTCCATGGAAATAATGCTATAAACGGAAGTCAAAAATTTGGGGAGTTCAAATTCAGAAGACAAAAGTTTAAAACCAGGCTTTCTATGGTTTATCTGTCTGTGTGTGTTCTTCTTTCATTGCCAAAGAAGACCATGTCATCAGAGAAATAATGACGTGACTTACACTTGACTTTGTTTTGAGAGAGGGCTGTGCAGGTTACCAGCCTCACTTGTCATCCAGAGTCATCTGAATCCAGTGACCAGATATTCATGAGGATAACTGGGGATGACCCGGGATGAGGCAATTGGGATTAAGTGAGTTGTCCAAGGTCACACAGCTAGTGAGTGTCAAGTGTCTGAGGTGAGATTTGAACTTAGGTCCTCCTGGCTTGTGCTCTATCAACTGCACCACCTAGCTGCCCCCTCCATGATATATAAGACTGAATTAGAGGATCAGATTGACTAAAGCAACTGAAGTCAGCCTAAATTCTAAGACATAACAAGACATCATAGGGTCCTTAGAGAATTATATCTTTATATATTAGAGTATGTGTGTGTGTGTGTATGTGTGTGCGTGTATTATATATATATATATATTATAATATTTATATATATTATATATATATTATAATAGATGTCAGAAGAGAAAACACTTATTTTTCTTTCCAAATTGCCTTTAGTTTGTGAATTAGTCTGATGTGAAAAGGTTTAGATAATTTTAGGCATTGAATGGGAAAAAGAGATTCAACCTATTCTCCACAGCTGAGGAAAGTATGGCCCAATTTAGGTGAAAAGGTAAATGGGAAATTTCTCAGCCCTTGAGCAATGTGTTGGAAGTGTTAGAATGTCATTGTCCAAAGTGTTAGAAGGTCATTTATTAGAACCAAGCCCAGAATTTTAGGAACCAAGTTCCTCTAACTGTCTCTTTCTTCAGTGAGAACCAATGACACAGTGAATTATAACTTTCAAGAATTAAGGAGTATGCATGTCTGTGAGTGTGTGTGCATGTGCATGTCTGCACATGCTCATAAACGTTTTATTCTCTTTTACTTTGTTCCTGACACAACTAGGTAGAAGAGATAGCTTGACATCTCTTTGTTGTGAAAGAAGATGCTTGTCTATGGACTATATGTATAAAGCATATTATATCTCAGTAATACTTAACAAGACAAGGGAAAAAAACTGAGAAGCAAAGCTAAGCTGAATTGATTTATGGACACTGACTGAATCACAATAGTAGAAATCTTTTTTTTTGAGGTTAGCATTTGTTTATAAGATATTAGCAGTATTTTGAAACTGCACAGGCTGGGAAATTTATGGAGGGGTATTCTTGTGGGAAAAACATTTTGGTATAGACAATAGACACCTGGCCTTGGGATCTGGAGGAGTTTGGTTTTAAGTCACATTTCTGAAACCTACTGACTGCCGTACCCCTTAAGACACTTCTTTCAGGGACCCATCGCAACTATCTGTTCTGTAAGTTGAAGACTTACAAACTTCTGTATTGGTAGAGGAATTCTTGGGTCAGAAATCTCAATACCAATGAAATCACGTATTTGATCCCACAAAAATTTCTGAATTATACATTGTAACATATTCTAACAGTAAACACCCCAACATACATGGGGGCCCTATTACCACATGTTCTGAGATCTGCATTCATAAAAGGAAAGTAACTTTCAAAGGGTTAACAATCACTTTAATCAAGTACATGTTATCATTCCTTTAAGCAAGCACCTATGTCATTCACCTAGTTCAGGGGAGTCAGCTCCTTGAACTTCAAAGAAAATATGGAGAAATTAAAAGTCAAACAGACAGAGTTTCCAAAACTGTCTGATCATTACATACATACACAGTTACCAGAGAGGGATGCATCAGCTTTTGGGTTTTGGGAGGGGAGGAACCATGAGGCTGCTCCTTAGAGGGTGCCCAGAGTCTCTCTGGCCAAAGGAACACTTCCAGTCAGTAAACCCCAAAGTAAAACCTCAACCTCAGAATATTTATACCCTTTTTAGAGCCAGAGGGCATAAGCCTCTGACTCAGTGCCTCAATAGAAAAAAACAAAAGGTACTTGGAACCCTCCTACAAAACAGCTTCTAATCCTACTTCCCACTAAGAGCAGGCCCATCAATGGGTGGGAAAGATCTTCTTTAATCACATTATTCAATCAGAGGCACTTAGGGTAAAACAAAAGCAACAAAAGGTCCTAATTTGATTGCCATTACACATATGTGATTGATGATGATGATAAGAGTCAAGAAGCCCTGGGTTTGAATCTCCTTTCTAAGAACTACTATCTGTGTGACCCTGAGTAAGTCCACCTCTTCAAGCTTCACTTTCTTCACCTGTGAAAATGTTAATAAAATATTTGTTACAACATTGTTGTGAATAAAATCATGCATTTGAAAGAATTTTCTATATAAATTTATTTTATAAATTCTTCTACTTCTCGTTGTTTTTCTCCTCCTTCCTCTCTTCCTCCTCCTTTTTCTCCTTCTTGTATCAATGCCCAACAATGTAAACAGTGTCACAGAATGTTAGAGATGGAAGAGATTTTGAGGGTAATATAATCCAGTTCTTTCATTTTAAAATGAAAAAAAATGGAATCCCAGAGAGGCTTTCTGATTGTCACAAGGTTATCATATATGCAGGAGACCTGGGACCAGAATGTAGATCATCTTTCTTCTAGGATAATTCTCTTTCTACCATTAAAACAAACAAACAAACAAAATCAAACTTGCCTCACTTTACCTTTGACACTAACATTGTAATCAGGCCCTAGTGCATTTTGAATAGTGGCTTCAGAAGTAGTTAAAATAGCATTTGAAGTACAATTAACACTATTTGAAGTAATTTTTTCTCTGGAAAAAATATAATGATCAAGTTCAACAAAATAGTCAGCTGTTTTGAACCCAACTATTTTAATGGAGTCAGACTGATTAGGAAATAATTAGTAACCTTCTAGTTTTTAAATGACCCCGAAAAAAATAAAAGCACAGAGATGTTCTATAGAACCCTTGTACCTTCTGATTTACCTGGACAAAAAGGTAACTTTGGCAAAATAGGCTCTTTTCTGTTCTCATTTCCAGGATGATAGGGATGTGCAGTTCCCACTTCTTAGAGTGAAAAATAACAGGAGAGCAGAGTGATTCCTTTGGTAATAAGTAGCTATGATTTAGAGTGTCAGGTAAACAAGGATTTTGCCAGAACATACCATAAATTTTTCTCTGAGGCTTTTATCTGAGGATGAACAATCTTCCTCAAAAAGAGGGATAATAGAAAGGTGACCTCTTGAAGCTTTCATCTGGTTTGTGGAGACTTATAGCTAAATGGAAGAAAAAAAATTCCTCAGTCAGTTTCTCCTTAATATGGTTTCAATCACTTTGCTAGTTTATCCAGCCATAAAATATATTCAATAATGGATTTCATCTAAAAAATAGGTGTAATAGTGCTTCTCCAGGAAATGGGTATATGGTTTAAAAGGATTTCAAAGGAATTAATAAAAACGTGCATTTATATCGACATAACCCACATTTCCATTAAAATGCCCTATAAAATTATTTTTCAGTCATGTCTGACTCTTCATGACCCCATTTGATATTTTCTTCACAAAAATACTGGAGTGGTTTGCCACTTCCATCTCTAGCTAATTGTGTAACTGAGGCAAACAGGGTTAAGTGACTTGCACTGGGTCACAAAACAAATGAGCAAGCAGATTTAACCTTAGGAAGATGAGTCTTCCTGACTCCAGGTCCAGAATATCCATTGTGGCACCTTGCTTCCTATATGCTATCAGTCTACAAAATTGGCCTTCAAAATGAAACACAAGCATAAAAAATTACTGGCCCATTACTTGAATGTGATCAAGGACAAAATTCATCCATTTCCTAGTCACCAAAGACTGATAACAGTAATGATAGACAAGGACCAACATGTAAAATAATTTATAGATTATAAATTATAAATTATAGATTCCCCTCTGAATCAACCCATTTTTTAAGTATTCTATATTTAGTAGGCTATCTGCTGTGTTTTATGGTCATTTTTATTTCTCTTACATGTTAAATGAACTCTACTTTCAGAAATAAACACTGGCATAATGAATGTGTGAAAAAATGGTTCCTAAATATTGGGAATCCATTCTATTATCAGTGAAGTTTTAAGAAAGTCCTTTTATAATATTTACTATTCTTTGTGCCAATTCAGCATCCTGACTTTGTTTCTTCTGGCAGATACTTCTAATTTATGATCTATGAATTATGTAATTAAACTTTGCTTTGCTGAGTATGAAATCTACACAAATGCATTCATATAAACTTACAATATAAGCATGTTATGATAGAAATATATTAGGGGATATTTTATTTTGAGGCTGATTATATGTTACTTTATTTTGAGCAGTTAATTTTGATTTATGACTATTTCTGATTTCCAAAACAACTTTACTTATTTCCTTTTTAGTTTGTTTCTTCTACCCTCTCCTTCTCTCCCTTCCTTCCTTCCTCTCTCCTTTCTTTTTTCTTCCTTTTCTTCCTTCTTTCCTTCATTTCTCTCTTTCTCTCTCTGTCTTTCTCTTCTTCTTTCTTCCTTTCTTTCTGTTTTACAACTCCAAGATACATGGAACACCTCTAGATTTCCTCCACTGGTTAAAATGAAACAGATCCTGTGATTTTATTTATGCATTTTGATAATTAAATTAGTAGAGGAAAACTTTTACATTCCCTATCCACTTACATAATTTCTAAATCATTAGTACTGACCTTAAACGCAGTAATTGTATCCAACTGCAGTAATTGCATAACTGTCAAGTCACTGTTTGACATCGGACTAGGTAGCCAAAGCAATTCAGTTAGCTTGGTGAACAAAACATTAGGAATTTTTCTTTTTGAGTTCTAAGGAAAATGTAAGTTATGTTGAAGTTAAATTAACGCAAAACAAATCAATTATTTTAGTTATTTATCCATAGAGAGAAAATGTTTTGATTTCCTTAGTCTGTACAGCTTTGTCTCCAAATATTTTGAGTATTTCATATTCCAGAGCAAGGACAGAAAAGGCCTACAATGGTTATTTGATGAAAGTGGTATCTGGGAACTGTTGATGTGACTGTGTTCAGATTATGTCCATTAGGATGTGCAAACATATCTGTCAGGGGAATTTCAAGGTTGCAAACATTTGATCTTTTCAAATCTTTAGTTAATAAATGATAATTGGAAACAATCATTCCACTAATTAAGAACTAAAGTTTTAAAAAATCAAGCCAAGGAAAAAAGGGCTTCTTTTTTTTGAAGGTACAGAGAAAAGATACATAGATAAGATTTTGCAAAGTATTAAGAGCAAATGCTACAGCTCCATTTCTCTGCTATGACACATTCTGTTCTCTGAGGCCTTTAGGTAATGCTTATCAAAAGCATCCTGACACAACAATTGCAGAATAAATATTCCTTTAACATATTCCATTCTGGAAATTAATTTAGGCACCTTTGTCATCAACTATGTGAGACTTCAGACTTCTACTAATTTTTAGGACACCAGTATATTTGTTAGGTTCTTTTCCCCTCTACCTTTCCTTTGAAATTGAAAATAATGCCTGAGAAAAGGGAAGATTTGCAGGAGCAATTTTCATGCAGAGCATGCACTCTCTTTGATTTCTGAAGTATCTTCCATTTCTCTTCCATTTAAAGGGGGAAATGTTCCTTTCTCAGTTTGCTAATTGTCATGGATGGTTCAGCTGTGATTGAAGAAAGGCATTCAGTGGGATGAAACAAACCAAGGAGAAGAAAGCCGGGCAAGACTGTGGCAGGCATTGTTGAAGTTGGCTCTCTGAGGACTGTGAAAATCCTCTTCATTCTAGGAAGTTGTAAAGATTATCAGGCTGGAAACACTCTGAGAAAGGAAAAGGAAATTTTATTTCTGGTTGTTTAACTCTCTTCACAAAGGGTGACATGCATTTTCCCAAGCTTCTGTCTTTGCCTGATTAGAGATAGTTGTTAAGTCATGGGCTTTATCTAAGCCTCTTTGATCTGATGGCTTCATAATATTGATTATATTAAAAACAGATGGTGAGGTCCAGAAATTCATTCATGTGAGCAGAGTAAGAGGAAGGGAAAATTCACTGCTGCAAATTGAAGTGTAAAATGAAATAAAAAAAATACATATGTAATAATCGACTTCCTCCATTCCCTTCTAGAGTTTGGAGAGAGCTATGAGGATTAGTGCATAGAGAGCTAGGCCTAGAAGGGGCAAGGTCTGAGTTCAAATACAGCCTCAAACACTTGCAAACTCTGTGACCCTGGACAAGTCACTTAACCCTGTCACAAAGAGTGAGACCCAAATGAATGACTGAACAGCACAAACTTCTGACGTTAGAAGTAGTGGACTTTCTACCATAGTAGAATCAAGAAAATGGGAAAAAATCATAAATTAGATTTATTCTGTGCATTTCAAATGAGATTATTTTCTCTGTAGCCCAGGTTGCTTGTTATTGCCTTATTAGTTCAGGGTATGCTTGTCCTTCCTTGCCAAAGACCATGCCATCAGAGAAATGATGACATGACTTGCACTTGACTTTGTTTTGCATGAGGGACGACTGTGCAGGTCACCAGCCTCACTTCTCCTCCAGAGCCATCTGAATCCAGTGACCAGATATGCATCAGAATGACTGGAGATGACCCAGGATGAGGCCATTGGGGTTAAGTGACTTGCCCAAGGTCACACAGCTAGTGAGTGTCAAGTGTCTGAGGTGAGATTTGAACTCAGGTCCTTCTGACTCCTGCTCTATCTACTGCACCACCTAGCTGCCTTAGTTCAGGGTAGAAATAACTGAAGGAAAAGCAAAGTTTTCAAAGCTTATGAAAGGCTCTGACTAGTCTTCTCTGTGAGTGAACGTATAAAAAGAATACTCACAATTAAAAGAACAACAATTGAAAAACAAACAAACAGCAGTTTGTGGGATACCAGAGACAAAGCTCATGGTATAGTAGAGGCCTGGACATCAAAGACTTGAGTTGCAGATGCCTATTCTTCTCCTCCATAACCTTGGGCAAATCACTTAAATATATAGGTAATTTCTAAAGATTCTTTCAACCTTAAATTGTGTGATCTTGTGACTCTAATTTTCCTCCAAATGTGTTCTCTGAGAAGAAGAATGTAGTTTAGACTGGAAAAGAAAGAACAAAAAATACTTAATAAGTGTTTTTATATGGGATAAATGGGGGAAAATAGGAAAGCACTTAACTGTCCTTGATGAGTTAAAATCACCAGGCACAGGTGAACTACTCTCTTAGGGAAAACACTGCAACATGTGATTGATGAACCTGAGTGAGTGACTTTTTTAAGGGGGGCTATGGAGATGAGAGAATGGCTGAACATGCTGCATGCTTAAGTAATAGAAAATTATTGTGTCATAATAAACAACAAATAAGAATTCAGAGAAAAATGGAGTAATATCCATGAACTGAGTTAGAATGAAGAAAGCTAAAATAACTCCAGAGACAAAGTGAGGAATTGAACCTCCTTCCTTCCATTGAAAATGTGGGCGATGAGTATTACAGAAGCTTTTATATGCAGCCAAGTATAGTCTCTGTGTCAGCTGGCTTTACTCAACTATTTTTCCTTTTTCACAAGGAGAGAGAGAGAGACAGAGACAGAGACAGAGACAGAGAGAGACAGACAGGACAGAGAGACAGACACTTAAAAACAGACAGTAATAGGTATTGGAGAAAGTATTGTATCAAGAAATTAATGTCATTTAAAAACAAAAGGGGGGGGGGGAGGAACCAAGATGGCAGAGTAAAAAGATACACAGACACTTAGCTCTTACCCCACAGCCCATAAAATACCTGTAAAGAAGAAATCTCAACAAATTCTAGAGCCCCAGAAGCCACAGAACAATGGAGTTGAGGATATTTGTGTTCCAGAGAGACCTGAAAAACTTACAGGAAAAGTCTGTCACGCACCCAAACTTGGAGCAGAGCCCAGCCCTGCCTTAGCCAAGCAGCACCAAGAGGAGCAGATCCAAGTAGGCTTCAGGGACAGAACAGCAGCACAAGTTCCAAAACTCACAGGTGTCAAAGGTCAGTGAGAGGGTCTTTTCGGCTGGCTGAGAGGAGAGCAGGGTGTCCCCATAACTCAGGCCCCCTCAGGAGGCAGCAGCGTGGGCAGCAGCAGAGAGGGGCTCCCAAATCAGGCAGTGGCCTGCATCCATTATTGAAAATCTCCTTGTAAAACCCCTGAGGGAACTAGGCCCCAAGTGGTGGTCCTGCCCCCATCTGAGCAGCTGAACTTAATCTCTCACTGAATAGCAACCCGCCCCCACCAAAAGTTCTTGAGGCTTGAGAGCAGCATTTGAATCTCAGCTCCCAAGCCCTGTCTGGGCAGAACTGAAGGCAAGGTGGTTGTGGAGAGGAAACTCAGATGTCAAGTAAATGACTGGGAAAATGCCCAGAAAAAGGAAAAAAAAATAAGACCAAAGAAGGTTACTTTCTTGGGGAACAGGTATCTCCCCCTATCCTTTCAGATAAGGAAGAACAAAGCATACTGTCAGAGGAAATCAAGGCCTCTGCCTCCAAAGGGAACTTAAACTGGGCTCAGGCAATAGAAGACCTTAAAAAACAAGTTAGCAGCTTATTAAGGAAAACCAAAAAAATGGTGAGGAAAATAACAGCTTTAAAAAGAGGCTAACTCAACTGGAAAAAGAGGTCCAAAAAGCCAATGAGGAGAAGGAGGTTTTAAAAAGCAAAATTATCCAAATGGAGGAGAAGGTGGAAAAGCTCACTGAACAAAATAATTTGATGAAAGAGAGAACTGAGTCTAGGGAAACGAATGATCATGAGTTAAACCAAGAAGTTAGTAAACAAAACCAAAAATTTGAAAAAATAGAAGATAAAGTGAAACAACTCATTGGAAAAACAACTGACATGGGAAATAGATCCAGGAGAAATAATTTAAAAATTATGCCACTACCTGAAGGCCATGATCCAAAAAAGAACATAGACATTATCTTCCATGAAATTATCAAGAAAAACTGCCCTGATGTTATAGATTCAGAGGGCAAAATGGATATTGAATGAATTCATCAATCCCCTCCTGAAAGAAACCTGAATGGATAAACTCCTAGGAATATTGTGGCCAAATTTCAGAGTTCCCAGATCAAGGAGAAAATACTGCAAGAAGCTAGAAAGAAACAATTTGAGTACTGTGGAAATACAATCAGGATAACACAGGATCTGGAAGCTTCAACATTAAGGGATCAAAGTGCTTGGAGTGGGATATTTGAAAAATCAAAGGAACTGGGATTGAAGTCAAAAATCACATACCCAGCAAATCTGAATATAATACTTCAAGGGAAAAAAAATGATCATTCAGTGATATAGTCGAATTTCAAGATTTCACGTTGAGTAAAAGACCAGACATGTATTTAAAAATTTGACTTCCCAATACAAGAATCAAGAGAAGCATGAAAGGGAAACAGAAAAGAAAAATCATAAAAGACTCTCTAAAGCTGAACTGTTTACATTACAACATGGAAAGAAAATATTTTAACTCTTGAATCTTTTCTCAGTATTTGGGTAGCTGGAGAGATTGTACATACACACACATACATACACATATACATAGATAAAGAGTATAGGGTGTGTTATATCACAAGAGATAATATCCACACACAAAAAAAATAAAATAAAATGCAATAAAAATTAAGAGGTGAAGGAGGAAAATTCTGGGAAGAGAAAGGGAGTAATGTAGTGTGGCAGGCTATAACTCAAAAAAGATATAAGAAACTATTATTCAATGGAGGAGATAAAGGAGAAGGATTGGGAGGAATAAATCTACTCTCCCCACGTGTGGCTGAAGGAGGGAATAACATGCTCACTAAATTTGATATGAAAATTTATATACACCAAAAGAAAGTAGGATAGGAGTAGACAAGTGGAGTGAGGGAAATGGTACAAGGGAGGACAAATGGGAGAAGAGGGTCACTAGAAATAAACACTTTCTAGAAGGGACAAGGAAAATTGTAGGGGGGAAAATAAGAGGGGATAGGGTAGGTCAGAGGGCAATATAATTAAAACCATACAGCATGTTTACTATGGAGATCTTTTGCAAAACAACACATATTTAGTCTGTATTGAATTGCTTCCCTTCTCAGTGGGGCTGGGGAGGGGGGGGAGGGAGAGAAGTTGGAATTCAAAGTACTAGAAGCAAATGTTTAGAATTTTTACTGCATATAATAAGGAAATTAGAACTACAGGGACAGGGGTATGGAAATTTATCTTACTGTGCAAGAAAGAGAGAAGAGGGAGGAGCCAAGATGGTAGAGTAGAAAGACACACATACACTAGCTCCAAACCCACAGCCCGTAAAATGCCACTAAAGAAGAACTCCCAACAAATTCGGGAGCAGCAGAAGCCACAGAACTATGAATGGAGGAGATTTCTGTTCCAGAGAGAACTGAAAAACAAATGGGAAAGGTCCACCATGCCCCAGACCCAGAGCAGAGCCCCGCCCTCACTGAAGAAAACAGTTCTTTTAAAATTAGAATGGAACAGATGGAGGCTAATGACTTTATGAGAAACCAAGAAATCACAAAACAAAACCAAATGAATGAAAAAATGTAAGATAATGTGCAATATCTTATTGGAAAAACAACTGACCTGGAAAATAGATCCAGGAGAGACAATTTAAAAATTATGGGACTGCTTGAAAGCCATGATGAACAAAGAGCCTAGACATCATCTTTTATGAAATTATCAAGGAAAACTGCCCTGAGATTCTAGAACCAGAAGGCAAAATAAGTATTCAAGGAATCCCCCAATCACCTCCTGAAAGAGATCCATAAAGAGAAACTCGTAGGAACTTTGTGGCCAAATTCCAGAGTTCCCTGGTCAAGGAGAAAATATTGCAAGCAGCTAGAAAGAAACAATTCTAGTATTGTGGAAATACAATCATGATAACACAAGATCTAGCAGCTTCTACATTAAGGGATCGAAG
Organism: Notamacropus eugenii; assembly: GCF_028372415.1. NCBI lineage: Eukaryota > Metazoa > Chordata > Mammalia > Diprotodontia > Macropodidae > Notamacropus > Notamacropus eugenii. The sequence goes on along the minus strand of NC_092873.1, from coordinate 133,599,244 downwards.
GGTGTGGAATATGATATTCCAGAAGTCAAAGGAACTAGGACTAAAACTAAGAATCACCTACCCAGCAAAACTGAGTATAATACTTCAGGAGAAAAAAAATGGTCTTTCAATGAAATTGGGGACTTTCAAGCATTCTTGATGAAAAGACCAGAGCAGAAAAGAAAATTTGACTTTCAAACACAAGAATGAAGAGAAGCATGAAAAGGTAAACAGCAAAGAGAAGTCATGAGGGACTTTACTAAAGTTGAACTTCTTACATTCCTAAATGGAAAGACAATATTTGTAACTCTTGAAACTTTTCAGTATCTGGGTAGTTGGTGGGATTACATACACACACATATACACATTCACACGTGCACGCACACACACACACACAGAGACAGAGAGAACAGAGTGAATGGAATAGGGTGGGATCATATCTTAAAAAAATGAAATTAAGGGGTGAGAGAGAAATATATTGGGAGGAGAAAGGGAGAAATGGAATGGAGCCAATTATCTCTCATAAAATAGGCATGAAAAAGACTTTTTAGTGGAGGGAAAAAGAGGGGAGGTGAAAGAAAAACATGAAGCTTACTCTCATCACATTCAACTAAAGGAAGGAATAAAATACACACTCGTTTTGGTATGAAAACCTATCTTACAATACAGGAAAGTGGGGGTGAAGGGGATAAGCAGGGTGTGGGGGATGATGGAATGGATGGCATGGGGAGGAGGGAGCAATCTGAAGTCAGCACTCTTGGGGAGGGACAGGAACAAAAGAGAGAATAGAAGCAATGGGGTGGCAGGATAGGATGGAGGGAAATATAGTTAGTCTTACACAACACGATTATTATGGAAGTCATTTCAAAACTATACAGATATGGCCTATATTGAATTGCTTGTCTTCCCAAAGGGAATTGGTGGGGAGGGAGGGATGAAGAGAAGTTAGAACTCAAAGTTTTAGGAGCAACTGCTGAGTATTGTTCTTGCAACTAGGAAATAGCAATACTGGTAATGGGGTACAGAAAGTTATCTGGCCCTACAGGACAAAAGAGAAGATGAGGACAAGGGAAGGGAGGGATGATAGAAGAGAGGGCAGATTGGTGATAGAGGCAATCAGAATGCTTGGTGTTTTGGGGTGGGGGGAGGGGACAAATGGGAAGATAATTTGGAACCCAAAATTTTGTGAAAATGAATGTTAAAAGTTAAATAAATAAATTTTTAAAAAAAAGTAAAAAAAAAAGAGAGAGAAGATGGGGATAGGAGAGGGGTGGGGTGTGATGGAGGGGAGTGTACATTGAAGGAAGGTGTAACCAGAATGCAAGGTATTAGGAAGTGGGGGGAGGGGAGTGATGGGGAGAAAAATTGGACATGTTACAAAGTGAGGTAAAAGCAATTAGTATTAAAACAATTGACTATTAATTACTGAGAATAAATCAATGACATCTTTAGTTTGGAGAACAGAATTTCAGTCTAAATTTCCTAGAGAAAGGTAACCTCGAGTAAAATTTGGCATTGATGCACAAGTCAAGGTTGTAATGGTAAATCTGATTTTATGATTGCCATTTAATCAGGAAGTAGAACATGTATAGAAATACATGTAAGCTACTTAAGACTTGCTTCAAAGATGTTCCTTAGCCAAAGTGAAACTATAATCATATTTGAAACTTGGTTGTTGGAACTTACCATTTTTAGATGCTATGGGACTATTAAGTGTGTTCTTCTGAGTCTTACTCCAGGTATGGGAAGCAAGAAAGGTGATCTGAGCCTCCAATACATTATGCCAGTAAGCTGATGAGATTCTGGTATGAACTGCATGGATGATCTCAAGGAAAGGGTGGGAGAGCAGTTGTTCACTATGGGCTGAGGTGGGATTCTCCTGACTCAGTTTCCCTACTGACACTTGGCAGACTTTAAGCCTGACTGAATGCAAGTGGATAATCCAATCTTGCCTAGAGTTGACATGAAGTTGGGGAGATATTGTATCCCTGCAGTGCCCTTACTTTTGGTGGCAATTTCCTATAGTCAAAAGGTTTGTAAGCTTAATACCAGATCTATTCAATTATAGATTATGGGTAGGGGAACATCTGAGGTTGTCTAAAATTAAGCTATTAGGCATAGGACTTCAGAACAGCAACATTAAGGTAGGGTCCTTTAATTCTTAGTAATACCGTGGAGACAATTATATCAAGAGCTTGTGAAGTTAGCAACATAAATATTATCTGTGTCTCAGTTGGTTAATGTTTTAAAAAAATTCTTTTGTGGTCCATATTGTAAATGCTTTGAAAAGATGTATCACCTGACCAAAAGTCTGAATTGCTTTACCTTTTATAAACTGTGTTAAAAAACAAAAAACAAAAAAAGCAAGACAAAACAAAAAAACCAAAAGGAATTAACATGAATTTATATTAAATTAAATCAGTTAAAAACATTTAGGAAATTTCACTTAGTTTGAAAAAAACAAGAGATGATGGAGAATAATTTTCATACTGCAGGTTTAGAGAAAGACAAAAATATTATTTTTTTTTTCTTAAGGTGAGAGATAGGTTCTGAAAATTATACACCATTGAGCTAGATTTTAATTCCTGTAAAAATTCTTGAATTTGTTTTTTTAAAGGATCATGCATCATTAGTGAAAGTATAGAGAAAAGGAACTGTTGAACATGAAGCCCCATAATGACTTTATCAAAAGCAGATCATACCAAACTAGTCAAATTTTCTTTTCTGACAGGGGCTACTGAATTCTGACAGGGGCTATTAAATCAAAAGAATGCTGTATACCTAAAAGTTAGTGGGGAAAATATCAGTAATAAAAATGGAGAGAGTTAAGCTACTTGTTCAGAAGTATCAAACTCTCAACACCTAGGCAACAAGTGGCCAACAAAATTCTTCCAAGCAGCCAGAATCAGATCAAAATGTAACTGGGAAATATGTAACAATTAATAAAAGATTTCCTTAGCCACAGTGATGGGGTACAAGCCCAGGTCAAGACCTTTTTCCCTTGGATTGGGAGGGCTTTTATCCCATTAGTCTGAAGGGCCCCTGGAAAGTCTGACCTTTGGGGGAGGCTCCTTGGATTGCCTTCCATTTCTCCCAGGCCAGATCCTCCCTATCTTCTATTTAGAATTCTTTGATATTCCTTCCTTTGATCCTATTACCAGCCACTCCTAAACAGGATCCTCCCTGGGTTTGATCTATGGAGACCATCCCTGGGACCCCAGAGTACCTGGCAACACCTGCTTCTGACCCAGGCTGTCCATTGTCTGATATCTCCTGATTGCCTCCAGTTGTTTCCAAAACTTGACCAGTCATCCTCTCCTTGGACTTCTCCTCATGACCCTCCCTAAACCCCTCCTCCCGTCACCCTAGACTTCCAGACCACCCGCAGATCACCCCTACAGTCATTTCTATATTTAAATTCCATCTTGTCTCCATGAAGGTGCTCAGATTCAATCCAGCACAGACTCTGTCTAGCTGAGATTCTATCTGTCCTACTTGTGTATATAAGCATTACAAATGCTTAGGCTCCTTAACAGCCAACCCAAGATGGTGAATCTTTAATAAATTGTTTTCTTTGGCTTTAAGAGGGCTTGAGTTGAATTCATTCAAGCCAAACCCAGCATGTCCATATTTTGGGGTTCCCAGCACCCCTAAACCTCAACAATAGTAAACAAATCAACAACAACAACAACAACAAATTAACAAGGAGAAGAATTAAAGCATTTCATCTTGATTTAGTTGAAAGATATTCTGATGTCTCAGTTACCCATCACAATTCATCAATTGATCATTGGAAAGGTCCTGGAGTTCCCTGTGACTTCTTTGTATTTATAAGAGTAGGAAGTCAATAGCCTCCAATTTTAATCCTCCAAGAATGAACTCAATATTTTTTAGAAAGAGGTAGAATTATTAAATTGCATTGGTGGAAGGGATAGGACATTATTCCTACCATGCTTAACCCCTTGGTTTTAGACTCTTAATGTCTTCTAGAGCTGAATTGTCAAATATGTGCCGCACAGGTCATATGAAGCCCACAATAGTCCCAAGTGCCACCTGAATAAGATTAAAATGAAATCTACAAATATGTAACAAAATAAATCAAAATACAATAAAACATAGTTAATAAAAATACTTGGTTTTCTGTATGAGTTTCACAGCATTGTTCCAGATAATTTTAAGAACAAATTCCTCTTCAGGGATGTTACTGGTAAATCTAGACTTCTGGTATTTCTGGTATTTAATAATAAAGGAAAGAAGGAAGGAAGGAAGGAAGGAAGGAAGGAAGGAAGGAAGGAAGGAAGGAAGGAAGGAAGGAAACACAAAACAAAGCAAAACAAAGTACCAAATACCTAAGGATTAACTAAATATGAAAAAGTTAAATGAGCATGTCCATCTCTCAATATATTAAAAAAAGAGGCCATAAGCAGGATTAGTTAAACTAATAATGAAGCTACAGCAAAATTGATGATACTTCCTGGAGAGTCACAAAATCTTATTGTAGGTAAGCAGAGTTGTCTTGTACTACCACCTCCTTAGTCATTTTTAGACCACCAGTAAGGAACTCCTTATCTCTAGGAACCCAAAAAAGGAATAGGAACAAAATCTTTTTCCCATTAAAGGCCTCAGAGGGATTCCCCCCTTCTTCTTTAAGGACTATTTAGATACTTTAGTCACTCTTTTGTTATCAGAAATTCCCCTCCTAAAAATGCCACTCTCAGGCTCCCAGCTCCACTCTGGGAAGGAGTGGTAAAATGATCACTGTATTGTACTGACAGCTATGGAAAGGATACAATTAATTTTATGTTATAGAAAGCAATGGGTCTCAATGGACATGTCTTTCATCACTATTCATGCCAGTGCCCACTTCCCTGCCACTGAACTGTGAGTACCAGTCACATTTATTTGTAGGCGAAGTCTATATACTATTGTATCAGTGAAGAATGTCATTGATTCAGGTGCATGGTCGTTTCCAAAAAACATTCAAAATCTGACCATTCTTTTTTTTTTTTTATTCTTATACAAATATGACTCCCTTAAAGCTGATAAGGCTTTCTTTCACTACTTTTCCCAGAAGCAATTTGGATGATCACAACCATTAGCAGTATAAAACAGCCAGGCCATTCAAAGCTAAGCACTAGTCCTTTTCCCATTTTATCCAATCTAATGGGAGAAAAATTTGAACCCTCCAGGCCACTTTGAAAAAAGTAATTTCTGAAGAGATCCTTAAGTATAACTTGAAGGAGACTAAAATTACCAAGTTTGAGTGGAGGGCTCATAGTAAGAAACTACCATCTGCAGGGAAATGACTAAAAATACTAACTCATGTAAAGATAATCCAGGTTTACTTTCCTTTGTACTGTTCATGTTTCTTCAAAAAGCTCATTAATATGTAATTTCGGTGGTTCTAGCCCTATTGTTTGCCAGCTAGGCCTCCTGTATTCTCCATCTTCTGCCTCATCCCCCATCCATTGTCAGGTACTTTCAAGGATTCAGGACATTATTTTTTCTCTCTCATCAATTTGATGCTCCACTGTCTCTGTTCCCCCAGTAATAGGTGACCACCCTGTAACTAGAATTCCATTCCTATTCATTCACTTGACATTAGATTACAGATACACACACACACACACACAAGCAGCACACATGCTGCATATGTGTGTGTGTCTATATCCTATTTTGTGTTCATCCTTCATTGCTGAAGAAGTCTATGCCATCAGACAAGCAGTGTCATGACTTGCACTTGACTTTGTTTTGAGTGAGAGAGGATTGTGCTGGTCACCAGCCTCACTTCTCCTCCAGAGCCATCTGAATCCAGTGACCAAATATTCATCAGGATGACTTGAGATGACCCCAGACAAGGCAACTGGGCTTAAGTGACTTGCCCAAGGTCACACAGTTAGTGAGTGTCAAGTGTCTGAGGTGATATTTGAACTCAGGTCCTCCTGACTCCTGCATTACTGCTGTATCCACTGAACCACCTAGCTGCCCCCTCTATCCCATAATATCTTATAGAATATTCAGTTTAAAAATACAGCAAAAAATTCTATAAGCATTTTCTCCAAAGTCTCAGGGACATAATCCACCCTCCCCCCTATACACACACACACACACACACACACACACACACACATTATTTCAACTCAGTGTCACATGAGGATGTGAGTTTTTAGACTTTGTAGACCTGGAAGTTTGGTTAAAAAAGGCAAACAGGCTGACTGCATACTGTTTACTGCCTTAAAGCTAGCAGTTACATGATCATGAAGCCAGAAAAACTTCTGACTGACTAATACAAGAGTTATCAGGCTTAAATCTGTTTTACAACAATCCAAGGTTTTCTGTGTCCTTCAGATTTATGGTCTCCATTGCTGATTAACTACACCACAAGAAAGGAATTTCTTAATTGGATAGGTTCTAAATACAATAAGATAAGAGAGTTGACAAAGTGTAGCTTGAAATTACAACTCAAAACATCTGCATTTTCTCTATCATTAACATGTCACAACATAGTACATGTTCACAAGACAATAAAAAAAAGTCCCACTATTCAAGATAGTGTCTCAGGTTCAGGGTCTCATAAGGAATACAAAGTCAGCACCATCTGACCTTGTTGACATAGGAGGAGATATTCTCTGAGTTTACTTCAGAGAACAAAGAGGCTATTAGGTCCAGGTTCTTCTTAATTCAAGTCCAAAATTTATATTACATATTATCAACTTGAAATTTAATTTGGTTCCTCCATATCATTTGTTCCACCAAATTCAGTTCCAAAGTCAGCATCTTCATTACCATCTTTTTGATGGATCAGAGTCCAGGATGTGTTTTCCTCAGGGTGCCAGTGATGGGCTTACTACCACATTTGGTCTGTATTCCTCAATTTCTGAATTACAGTGAATCAAGCACTAGTCTAGATCAGAGACTCTATTCCTTGTACCTAAAACAGAAAATAACAAATGAAAAGTTCAAAGACCTGAGCCTATTTTTCAAGGGGTTATGTGACCTCAAGAGAAGAAGGATGAGCCCCTAAGGCCTTCCCACTTTACCACATGGTCTCACTAGCTATATCATCAGGGTCTTGGGGCCAGTCTCCTTCTTCCTGTCAAGGACTTCTTTTTCAGACTTCCTATGTTGTCTTCAGCTGCAAGAATGTCTCGCTCTGACCTTTTGTTGATTCTGTCACTTCAAATCAGATTTGAAACACTGTTTTTAAAGTTGTTTGCCAGGGAATATTACAAGAGTTCAGGTAAATACTATTTCTACTCTGAAATTCTGTCTCTGCCCCTGGAAGTACTACTTTCAAGGCAAAAGTAAGTAACTTGAAAGACAGTTAGGTGGTGCAGTGGATAGAATAGCAGTGTAGGAGTCAAGAGGACCTGAGTTCAAATGTCATCTCAAACACTTGACACTCACTAGCTGTGTGACTTTGGGCAAGTAACTTAACCCCAATTACCTCATCCTGGGTCATCTCTAGTCATCCTCACGAATATCTGGTCACTGGATTCAGATGGCTCTGGAGGAGAAGTGAGGCTGGTGATCTTCACAGCCTTCCCTCACTCAAAGTCAAGCGCAAATGCTATCATTATTTCTCTGATGGCATGGTCTTATTTGGCAAAGAAGGAAGAACACACACACACAAAAGTAACTTGAGGGCCTAGATCATCTCAACTATGCATTTTGGTCTTGGCTAATAAGAGGAGCTTAATGAATCCTTGTTTGTCTGATTATTATAGCTTGAGGAGGTTAGGGAGGCTTAAGACTGTCTATTTAGAGCTTATAAAATGGCAAAGAAATTGAGTCTTGAAAATATAAAGGTATTTGAAGGAAAAAAAATAAACAAATATAATAGAAGGGAGCCTAAAACACTGACCTTGATTTTCACTCCTATGTTCCTTGAATTTTATTATAATACTAATGAATACTCTTCTGTTTTCAGAAAACTGTTTACTATTTCCAAAAATCACTTCATAAATTTTAAATTTTCTCCCCCTTCCTCCCCTGCTTGCTCCCTAAGATGGCATGCAATCTTATATGGGTTCCACACATACATTCTTATTAAATATGTTTTCACAGTAGTCTTATTTCATAGAAGAATTAAAATGAATGGGAGTAAACATGAGAAAAAACAAAACAAAACATAACAAAATGGAAAATTGTCTGCTTCATTCTGAGTTCTCACTCTACATATCTTTCTCTGGACGTGAATAGCATTTTACATCAAGAGTCTTTTGGAAATGTTTTAGGTCCTTGCATTGCTGTGCAGGGCTAAGTTTATTAGAAACTCAGCATCAGGTCATATAAGTCTTTCCAGGTTTTCTTGAAGTCTGCCTACTCATCATTTCCTACAGCACAGTAGTATTCCATTACATTCATATGTTGCAACTTGTTCAGTCATTCCCCAAATTGAGGGGCATCCCTTTGATTTCCAGTTCTTGACCACCACAAAAAGAGGTGCTATAAATATTTTTCGTACATGTGGATCTTTTCTCCATTTTTATTATCTGTTTGGGACACAGCCGTAGAAGTGGTATTGCTGGAGCAAAGGGTGTAACATATATATATATATATATATAGACATATATATCTATATATCTATCTATATATATATTTATATATGTCTATATATATAGATATATATATGTCTATATATATCTATGTATATATAGATAGATAGATAGATAGATAGATAGATAGATAGATAGATAGATAGATAGATAGATAGATGGATAGATAGATAGATTTTAAAGTCTAATGGGCATAGTTCCAAACTGTTCTTCAGAATGATTGTATGAGCTCACAGCTCCACCAACAAGGAATTAGTGTTCCAAGTCTCTCATATCTTCTCTAATATTTATGATTTTCCTATTTTCTCATGTTAGACAATCAATAGGTGTGATGTGGTACCTCAGAGCTGTTTTGATTTGCATCTCTGTACTCAACAGTGATTTAGAGCATTTTTTCATATGACTATAGATAGTTTTAATTTCTTCCTCTGAAAACTGCCTGTTCATATACTTTGACCATTTATCAGTTTGGAAATGACTTGTGTTCTTATTAAGTTGACTCAGTTCTCTACATATGTTAGAAATGAACCTCTCATCACAGGTATGAGTTAAAAAAAAAAAAAAAACCTTTCCCAATTTTCTGCTTCCCTCCTTATCTTATTTGCATGAGCTTTGTTTGTGCCAAAACTTTTCAATTTAATGTAATCAAAATTACCCATTTTGCATTTCATAATGCTTACTCTTGTTTGGACATAAATTCCTCCAGCCTCCATAAATCTGACAAATAAGCTATTCCTTGCTCCCTTAATTTCTTTATAGTATCAATCTTTATACCTAGATCATATATCCATTTAAAATTTATTCTGGTAGATGGTGTCAAGCACTGGTCTATTGGCAGTTTCTGCCACACTATTTTCCAGTTTTCCCAGCACGTTTTGTCAAACAGTGACTTTTTATACCAGAAGTTCAAGTCCTTGGGTTTATCAGAGAGTAGAATGCTATAAATTATTGACTACTGTGTCTTAAGTACCTAACTTATTCCACTGGTCTCCCCCTCTATTTCATAGCCAGTACCAAGTGGTTTTTCTTATTGCAGCTTTATAATACACTTTGAGATCTGGTAGGGCTGGGTCACCTTCCCTAGCATTAATTTTCATCAATTCCCTCGATATTCTGGACCTTTTGTCCAAGACAAATGTTGATATAAAAATATTATTTTTTCTCACTTCATAAAATAATTTTTGGTATAAAACACTTCTTTTTATTATGAGAAAACTGAGACTTAGATAAATTGATTGTTCCTTTCTAGTCCTTTCTCCTTTCTAGTCCTTACTCCTGTGATTTGTAAGATTCAGAGTTTAAATTTAGATCTTTTGTTCCAAAGCAAATTTTCATTTCTCTACAAATTTGTCCTACGGATAAAAACCTTATCTGGCTACTTGTTAGCATCCGGGGTTCAGAATTTTTCTTAGAGGTCCATACTAAATTTGAAAAAGTATAGAAATAGCATAGCTATATTTATGAAAAATGGAATATAATCCTTTTCGATTGTCCTTACTCAAAGCATTAAAATGGTATTTATAAAGCAAGAATCAGTAATTCTTTTGACTTCATACAATTGAGTAATACAACTTCATTGTGAAACTTTTTTTTTCTTTTATTTCCTGGCACTTTTTAGAGAAACACTTTCTAAGTCATGTGCTATTACGAAGTAAAATAAGTCAATTAAATCAGGGCAGAGTAGATATTTGCTCCCGGGATGCTTTCTTTTCAAAGTCTTTTTATTTCCCTCTAAGGACTGAATATTCAGCAATACATTTTGTGTAATAAGATTTATGCATCTAAGGCCCCCAAGATTTGCCCTATATAAAGCTTCCACTGCCGCAATCTCTAGCTGCGAAAGAAACAAGCTGCTGGTGTTTTAATCTCAGCCTTGTGAAGCCTGAAAGACAGTCTGCTGTCACAACATATTTCATTCCACAGGTCATGGAGTTCGTCATTTTCATGCTTGGTAACATAGGAAGTGTTTCACCCCACCACATCTAATAAGTTATTTTCTGGAAATGCCGTATCTACATAGGCCTGCCAAGTGCAACCCATCAAGGCATTAGAGTTGTTATTGCGTGTGTCCTTCTGTGTACAAGAAAAATTGTAAACATGCTTTGTGATTTTTATTTTTAAATATGCCACACAACAGGAAGGGAGCAATTAATTTTGACTGTCTCACATAGTTTCTTAGGGAATTTGATTCACTCGTGTGTATGTGTGCATGTGTGTTTTTATTTTTTTTTAAATGAGCTATAGATTTTCTCAAGATGAAAGTTATTTTGCTATATCAGACTAATTTATATCATGTTCCAGAGCATCTTACATTGTACTGACCACTTTTGAAGGGCTTTAGGATGTCATATTGCATGAATAATGAAAACTAGAATTTAACTATAGTCACAATATTATCTATGGGGTATTTCTTTCCCTGAGTAATTTCTGACCCTGTTAGATGATTCTTGAGATCCATAACAGAAGCTTGGAAATGTGAATCAAATTGCATCTTTCCATGTAATAACCAGATAGACCATGACTATATTTTTCAGATGAGTGCTACTTTTAGAAAATCAATGATTATATACATATATATATATATGTATATATATATATATATATATATGTGTGTGTGTGTGTGTCTGTGTCTGTGTCTGTGTCTGTGTGTGTGTATTTTATGTCCAGTAGCCTCATATAAAAGGAAGATGAACCTTAAACTTAAGATTTATTTCAGATACCTTAAAAAATTTTATGGAAACATGATATGATTGAGAGAGGATGAAATTTGGTGAAAGTAAATGTGTATGTACATAGATATGTACAGATACATAGATGTATATGTACGTATATATAAAATTACAATATATCACAACATATGTCATATATGTAGTTAATATATATGTATACATACATACATACACACAAATAATTGCCAAAGCTACAACTTAGTAAGTTTAAGAAACTTCTGAAATCAAAACAGATTGATATTTACTCTGCAACTTATTATTTAGAGAGTTGTTTGGGGAAGTGAGAGGTTATATAACTTGCCCATGGTCACAAAATCAATATGGTTTAAGTATAAGACTTGATTTGGATCTTCTTAACTTGGAGACTAGTTTTATCTCCACTATGCCATAATACCATTCAAAGTGGTTATTCTAGGTTACTTGTAGTTTAATGTGGTGGATGAGAATTGGAAGAAGTTCATAAGGTGTGATTAGATATACAAACTGTATAACTACCTATATGCTAGAATTTTTTCTTTGTAATTCTTCAACATCTTGTTTCTTTTTTATTTTTATTATCTTGGGAATGATCTGGAGTTAAGAGAAAAAAATGCAACTTCTTAGCCATCTCCATACTAGAGTGCTGCTATCTTGCAATCATCCTTATCTGTCCCCACTGAAAACTTGAAATTTCACCTTTGGGCCCCTATTAATAAGTGAATTTTTGCCTAAGACCAGGACTCTGTGTCACTTCCCATATGTCTCCACATCATACTTACTAAGCTCTAGTTATCATAGGTATCTACTACCCAATGAACCCTTAGGCAATCTTGGATCTTGATTTGAACTACATCTCAATTCCTGCACATCTCCACACTATAGAGTCACTTATATAGTGTCTTTCCCTCTACCCACCACCTTTCTAGCTTCTCTTTGCATTATAATGTAAGTTAGTTAAGGCCAGGAAATGTCTTGCTTGCTTTTATTTGCATCTCTAGTTTCTAGCTCAGTGCCTGGCACAGGGTAAACATTTAATAAAATAAATGCTGTTTCTGTTCATTTTTCTATTTACTCCAGGTGTGTTCATCCTTCATTGCCACAGAAGACCATGCCATCAGAGAAGTAATGACTTGCACTTGACTTTGTTTTAAGTGAGGGAGGGCTGTGCAGGTCACCAGCCTCACTTCTCCTCCCGAACCATCTGAATCCAGTGACCAGATTCTCATCAGGATGACCAAAGATGACCCAGGATGAGGCAATTGGGGTTAAGTGACTTGCCCAAGGTCACACAGCTAGTGAGTGTCAAGTGTTTGAGGTAATATTTGAACTCAGGTCCTCCTAACTCCTGCACTGGTGCTCTATCCACTGTACCACTTAGCTGCCCCTTTTACTCCAGGTAAATAGTGTGAAAGGAGGTAGTAGAGAAGTAGTGATACTGGGTGTCTATGCTTTGAGTGGGGTGGGGAATGTGTGAAGAACTAGGTAGGTAGAGTAGCTGAAAATTTAATCCTAAAAGACTGGCTTCTGCTTTCTAGTGAGTTCCTGTAACACAGGGAAAATATCAGCAAACTTGAGCCATGAATGCAAATATTTAAATAAATGTGAACTCTGTTGAGGTAGAAAAGTGTACTGGAGGCAGATAAAGCAATCTCTATACTCTATAAAATTAAAATAATTTACCAAAACCAGTACCTGTATTCACAAGATGATTAATTTAGTCGAGAATATCATCACTTCTTATTTGAACCAAAATGGAAACTGACATTGTTTTCCATCTTTCAGTCTCTCCACTTGATAATTCATCCTCCATAGTCAGCAAATTGACATTCGTAAAGCACAGGTATAATCATCTATTTCTGTTAAAAAACAAATTGTGACCTTTAGCTTAAAATACAAATTCTTCACATTGCTATTTAAACCCTTCTACAAACTAGTTCCCTCCTACACTTTCAAGTTTCTTCTCATCATGCACTCTTCTTTCTAGTCAACATTCTCTGCTTGCTGTTCCTTGAATTTAGAAATCTGCCTCTCATCTCTGTGTCTTTGCATAGTTTCTACTCCGTCTCACACTCCATGCTTGGAATCGATTTTCTTTTTTTATCAATTCAAAATGTAACACCCTTTAGCTCTTTCAGGCCTTATATCCTGTGCTGCTTCCTACAAGAAGTCTTACTTGTTTTTCTGCCTCCCCATTGTTAGTGATAGCACCTTCTTAAAAGTGTTTTTATTTATAAATTTACATGTTTAATATAGACCTAATGGAATTGTTAAATATTATGCTGACTCAGTTATCCACTGTTCTCATCCCTGCTAATCAGAAAATGTTGGGAGAGATTCTGGTGGAGAAGGAGACACCAAGTCTTCAGTTGTATTAACTGCTTTTCATCACATACTCCCACCTGCAGATTGTTACACTTTTGCTAATTTGAGAGGGAACTGAGATTCAAAAGCCCAACGTTTTGTGCTGAGGTGGACCTCTCTGGATTATTTTCAATTTATCTGTAAAATCTGTCCCCACCTTGAACCCATTGCTGATCTTCAGTGATTAGCCTAATAACATTCTTTTAATTCTCTTTGTCCCGAATTTTGCCTAGTTAATCAGGATGAAAGTCCAAATGAAGAATTTTCCCTTCAAGAGAATGTAGACTTCTTGAGGGTAGATATTATTTCAGGTTATTGTGATTATTATTGTTATTTATTATCTTCATCATTATTGTGATTTTAACAACAACAATAACATTGGAAAAAATATATAAAAAGTAACATTAGAAAAGATATATTAACTTTAAGATTTGTTAAATATAAATATTATCCTATGTTAACTTCACAGTAACCCTGAGTAGTAGGCACTATTTATTATCCTTACTTATCAAATGAGGAAATTGAGATTACACAGATACTAAATGTGTAAGGCTGAATTTTAAAATTGGGGTTTCTTAACTCCAGGTCTGTTTGTCTTTGTATCTCTAATTCCTTCATTATGGTTTACATTAAAAAAACAAAAAAAACAAAAATCTCCCCAAAAATACTCCCAATATTTTGGGGGGACAAGTGTACACTATTTCATTTAATTAGTCTAACAGTCTTTCTACTGACTATGATTTAAATAATCTTCACATTGAGAATTGTTTCTTTCTTTGTACTTGTAGCACCAGCACCTAAGAAAATACTTGGCTATTATTCATGCTTAATAAATGTGGTTAACTGATTATAGTCTCAAAGGGTTATTTGGGGGCACTTTGAGGTTAGTGATTTCAAAGGCGCTCACAACAAAAAGGGTTTGGATGCTTATTCCTGATTGGCTAATCATTTTGTGTCAGAGTTAGGACTTTGTACTCTTTTATATAGTCTTGTATTTACTTGTCTATATGTTTCTTGTCTCCTCTATTAAGTTAAAACCTCCTTTAATCAATCAAATGTCATTCATATAACACCTAATAGGTCCCAGACATTGTCATAAACATTGGAGATTCAAATAAACAAAATAATAAATCAATATTGAATATAACAACAATAATTTCCTCGTTCTCAAGGAACTCAGTCTAATAGGGAAGACAGCTTGCAAATATCAATTTCTGAATACCGTATACAGGATAAATTGGGGCATATAGATGGTTATTGATTGACTGATTGCCTCACTTGAATTAGTCTTCCTGTTTGCAATGCCAGCTTTCTAGCATTGACAGGTTGTCTCTGTCTTGAAAATAGTCGGTCCTTATTAGTGCTTTTCTTAGCTGAACTGAATTCACCATTCAATCTATCATCAGGCAGAACAAATGAAGATAGGCTCATGTGGATCACATACAAATGACTCATAACAATAATAGCTAATAAGAGTTTTTATGGTTAATATTTGTATAGAATATACTATGTGCCAGGCACTGAGCTAAGTGTTTAACTGTTATAATCTCATTTTATCCTCAGAACAACCTTGGAGGTAGTTGTTATTATTGTTGCAGTTTTACAGTTGAGAAAATTTAAAGAGAGGTTAAGTGACTTACACAGAATCTCACAGATAATAAGAATCTGAAGCTGTACCATCTCCCTGCCCATAAATTTTATAATTGTGAAATTTTGTACATGGGGAAAAAAGATAGGAAAGGAATTCTTACTTGAAGGGTCTAAAGGACATAATACGGAAAGAAGTAAGGCTAATCCTTAAAGATCATCCACATTTCCATTCAAATTCAACTCAAAAAGCTTTGATAAACCTCTCTTTAAAATAAAAATAAATGGGGGGGTGGAGCCAAGATGGTGGAGTAGAAAGACGGACATACGCTACGTCCGAACTCACTGCCCATAAAATATCAGTAAAAAAAAAAGAAACAACCACTGGCGAGTTCTGGAGCAGCAGAAGCCACAGAACAGAGCACATGAAATTTCTGCTCCAGAGAGCCTGAAAACCTCTCCCAAAAGGTCCCTCCCGCCCTGGACCCAGAGCAGAGCCCAACCCTGCCTCAGCGGTGCAGCACAAAAAGGAGCAGATCTGAGCAGGCTTCAGGGACGGAATCTCCAGCAGCAGCCCAGGTCCTTCCACCCACAGGTGACAAGGGACGGTGAGAGGGGAGTGGGGTGCCCCCATAACTCAGGCCCCCTTGGGAGACAGCAACAGAGGCGGGAGCAGACCAGGGCTCCCCAAGCAGGCAGGACCCCAGATCCATTGTTGAAGGTCTCGGCATAAACCCCCTGAGGGAACAGAGCCTGTGAGGCGGCCCTGCCCTGACCTGAGCACCTGAACTTAATCTCACACTGAACAGCAGCCCTGCCCCCGCCCAAAGCCCTGAGGCTGGGAAGCAGCATTTGAATCTCAGACCCCAAGTCCTGGCTGAGCGGATCTGGAGGCGAGGTGGGTGTGAGGAGACTATTCAGAGGTCAAGTCCCTGGCTGGGAAAATGCCCAGAAAAGGGAAAAGAAATAAGACTATAGAAGGTTACTTTCTTGGTGAACAGGCATTTCCTCCCTTCCTTTCTGATGAGGAAGAACAATGCTTACCATCAGGGAAAAACACAGAAGTCAAGGCTTCTGTATCCCAGTCCACCCAATGGGCTCAGGCCATGAAAGAGCTCAAAAAGGATTTTGAAAATAAAGTTAGAGAGGTGAAGGAAAAACTGGGAAGAGAACTGAGTGACATTCAAGCAAAGGATGAAAAACAAGTACACACCCTGCTAAAGGAGACCCAAAAAAAATGCTGAAGAAAATAATACCTTGAAAAATAGGCTAACTCAATTGGTAAAAGAGGTTCAAAAAGCCAATGAGGAGAAGAATGCTTTCAAAAGCAGAATTAGCCAAATGGAAAAGGAGATTCAAAAGCTCACTGAAGAAAATAGTTCTTTCAAAATTAGAATGGAACAGATAGAGGCTAATGACTTGATGAGAAACCAAGAAATCACAAAACAAAACCAAAAGAATTTTTAAAAATGGAAGATAATGTGCAATATGTCATTGGAAAAACAACTGACCTGGAGAATAGATCCAGGAGAGACAATTTAAAAATTATGGGCCTACCTGAAAGCCATGATCAAAAAAAGAGCTTAGACATCATCTTTCATGAAATTATCAAGGAAAACCGCCCTGAGATTCTAGAACCAGAGGGCAAAATAAGTATTCAAGGAATCCACAGAACACCACATGAAAGAGATCCAAAAAGAGAAACTCCTAGGAACATTGTGGCCAAATTCCAGAGTTCCCAGGTCAAGGAGAAAATTTTGCAAGCAGCTAGAAAGAAACAATTCAAGTATTGTGGAAATACAATCAGGATAACTCAAGATCTAGCAGCTTCCGCATTAAGGGATCGAAGGGCATGGAATAGGATATTCCAGAAGTCAAAGGAACTAAGACTAAAACCAAGAATCACCTACCCAGCAAAACTGAGTATAATACTTCAGGGGAAAAAATGGCTTTTCAATGAAATAGAGGACTTTCAAGCATTCTTGATGAAAAGACCAGAGCTGAAAAGAAAATTTGACTTTCAAACACAAGAATGAAGAGAAGCATGAAAAAGTAAATAGCAAAGAGAAGTCATAAGGGACTTTACTAAAGTTGAACTGTTTACATTCCTACATGGAAAGACAATATTTGTAACTCTTGAAACTATTCAGTACCTGGGTACTGGGTGGGATTGCACACACACACATGCACACACACATGCACACACATAGAGACAGAGTGCACAGAGTGAATTGAAGAGGATGGGATCATATCTTAAAAAAATGAAATCAAGCAGTGAGAGAGAAATATATTGGGAGGAGAAAGGGAGAAATGGAATGGGGCAAATTATCTCTCATAAAAGAGGCAAGCAAAAGACTTTTCAGTGGAGGGATAAAGAGGGGAGGTGAGAGAAAAACATGAAGTTTACTCTCATCACCTTCCACTAAAAGAAGGAATAAAATGCACACTCATTTAGGTATGAAAACCTATCTTACAATACAGGAAAGTGGGGGATAAGGGGATAAGCAAGGTGGGGGGGATGATGGAAGCCAGGGCAGGGGGAGGAGGGAGCAATTTGAGGTCAACACTCATGGGGCGGGACAGGATCAAAAGAGAGAACAGAAGTAATGGGGGACAGGATAGGATGGAGGGAAATATGATTAGTTCTTACACAACACTACTATTATGGAAGTCATTTGCAAAACTACACAGATTTGGCCTATATTGAATTGCTTGCCTTCGAAAGGGAAGGGGTGGGGAGGGAGGGAGGGCAGATTGGCAGACAGGGGCAATTAGAATGCTCAGTGTTTTGGGGTGGGGGGAGGGGAGAAAAGGGGAGAAAATTTGGAACCCAAAATTTTGTGAAAATGTATGTTAAAAGTTAAATAAATAAATAAATTTAAAAATAAAATAAAATAAAAATAAATGAAGTAGATTCTGTGAAATATAAAGATTATGTTTCCACACACATGGAGGAAAGGTTTCTTTTTCTTTTTTCTTTCACACTGCTCTGCAAAAACAACTCACTGAGAAAGGGGAAAGACAGGAAAACAATCACTGGAAACCAGTCCCAGCCAAGTCTGAGGTTGGGACTGGGTGAGTAGGCCAAGTAGACTTCAAGCACTCGTACTTAATTGCTTTATGAATGTTAGTTTCTCCTCCCAGTGGTATTGGGAAGTTGTACATCTCAAAGTACTCAGCCAATGAGGAAATGAGGGATGGACTTTGAGTTTTGGGATAGGGATTTAAACCACTAGCTTTCACTTTTGTACTATGTTGCTGTGCAGGCAGCACACCCACTTCTTGCAAGAAATGTAAAATAAATAAGCTTGCCTCATCTACCTAGGGAATCTTTGTCATTCCTTTGGAAAATTTTATTCCTAACAATCCTGAGCAAATAAAGAGCTTAAAAGAAATAAAGCTTATTTTCAATGCCTAGAACTATCTATTGCCTCTTTTGTATTTGAGAGGGCAAAGGAGAAGGATAGGAAAAGAATCTCATTGTTGTTGTTGTTGTTGTTGTTGTTGTTGTTGTTGTTGTTGTTGTTGTTGTTATTTATCAAGAAGTAGAAAGCTATATTCGGAGAAAAGATTTGTGATGAAAGAGTTAGGCTTTTTTGGTGAAAGTCACCTGGGCAATTTTGTTTGCTATATTCTGTTAAATAAATAGGTGTGTGGGTTTCTTCTGCATGACTCAGACATAGCTAACTTAATGCGCTTTTGAATTCTACCCCTGCACCACTGCCTTACTGCCTTGCCATAGTGGAGGGTCTTGCATAGCTTAATGAAACTATCAACTTTTATTAAGGATTAGGCGGATAGGTCATACTGAAGAGTTGTGATGAAAGGTAATCCACTGAAGATGGAAATGGCAAACCATTCTAGTATCATTGGCAAGAAAACACCATGGAAAATATTAAAAGTATAACAGATATGACACCAGAAGTTGAGTTTCTTAAGTAGGGAGCTGTCCAACACTGCACTGGGGAAGAGCAGAAGACAGCTAAAAGTACAATTGAAATCACTGGACCAAAGCCAAAAGGAAGCTCTGCTGCAGATATGTCTAGGGATGAAAGGAAAATATGATGCTATAAAGACCAATATTATCTGTAAACTGGAATATAAACTCTATGACCTAAGCTAAACTTAATGTCATCACACAGGTGACAGAAAGATTAAGCATTGACATCTGGGGTGAAAGTGAATTCAAATGGATAAGGATGGGTGAGTTTAATTCAGGTGATCCTTACATATATTACTATGGGAAAAAATCCCTTACAAGAAATGGAGTCACTCTCATAGTCAATAAACAGGTTTAAAAAAACAGTACTAGGGGATAATCTCCAAAATGATGTAATAATCTGTTCAAATCCAAGGCAAACTGTTCAACTTCATAATAGTAAAGTTTATTCTCCTACTATTGATGCCAAGGAGGCCAAAACTGATCAGTTCTATAAAGACTTACCACATCTTCTAGAAATATCAGCAGAAAAATAAAGAGAACACATTCATCATAAAGAATTGGGATGCTAAATTAGAAGATCAAAAGATAAGTGGTATAATAGGAAGATTTGGCCTTGGAGTACAAAATAGAGCAGGGCAGAAATTAAGAGTTGTGTGAAAACTAACTTGCTAGTCATAGCAAACTTTTATCTACAAGCCAAAAGGCAACTCTACACATGGACATCATAAAATGTCAATATCAAAATTAGATTGACCATATGCTTTCTGGTCAAAAGTGGAGAAAGTCTCTATATATTCCATTAAAAGAAGATTTCGAGCTGACTGTGGCTTAGATTATGAGTCATGAGCTTGCTAAAAAAATTAAAGTTAAAGTGAAGAAAATAAGGAAAGCAATCATACCACAAGTGTGACCTAAGTAATATCTCTTATGGATGTGGAAGAGCAGTCATGAATAGAGTTATGGGATTATATCTGGTAGATACAGTGTCTGCACAACAATGGACAGAAGCTCACTTAACTTTACAGGAAGTTCATTAACAACAACAACAAAAACAACAACAAATTATTCCAAAGAAAAAGAAGAGTAAGCAAGAAAGATATCTTGTTTTTCGAGAAAGTTAAAGCTATATCCCTTTGCATGCAGAATTCCAGAGAATAGCAAGGAGATGTTCTCTTCTTTTTCTTTTTTGTTTTTTTTTAGGCCTTTGATCTTCATTTATTTATTTGTTTATTTATTCATTCATTAATTGATTTATTTGCTTATTTATTCATTTATTTGTTTCTTTATTAGTGTTTATTTATTTTTAGTTTTCAACATTCATTTCGACAAAATTTTGACTTCCAAATTCTCTCCCCATCTCTACCCTCCTCCCACCCCAAAATGGCTTACATTCTGATTACCCCTTCCCTCAATATACCCTCCCTTCTATCACACCTCTTCCTTCTCTTATCCTCCTCTTCTCTTTCATCATACAGGGCAAGATAGATTTCTATACCCCACTACCTGTATTTCTTATTTCCCAGTTGTATGCAAAAACAATTCTCAACATTCCATTCTAATATTTTGAATTGTAACTGCTCTCCCTTCCTCCCTACCCACCCATTCCCACTGAGATGGAAAGCAATTTAACATAAGCTATTTATGTGTAGTTTTGCAGAAGACTTCCATAAGGGTCATGTCGCATAAGACTAACTATATTGCCCTCCATCCTATCCTTCCCCACATTTATTCTCTTCTCTCATTTGACTTTATCTCTCCCTAAAAGTGTTTACTTCTAGTTACTCCCTTCTTCCATTTGTCATTCTTTGTATCATCTCCCTCACCTGACTTGTCCCCTTCTCCCCTACTTTTCTGTAGTATGAGATAGCTTTTCATATCAAATTGAGTGAGCAAGTTATTTCCTCCTTATGCAAAATGAGAAGAGAGTAAGCTTCACTTTTTCCCTTTCACCTCCTCCCTCTTCTCCTCCATTGAAAAAGTTTCTTCTTGCCTCTTTTATATGTGATAATATGTCCCATTCCATTTCTCCCTTTCTCCTCCCAATAAATTCTTCTCTCACCCCTTAATTTTATTTTTTTAGGTATCATCACTTCTTATTCAACTCACCCTGTGCTCTGTCTATATATGTGTGAGTTTGTGTGTGTATGTGTGTGTGTGTGTGTATGTAATCCCTCCAATTACCCAAATACTGAGAAGAGTCTCAAGAGTAACAAAAGTTATCTTGCCATGAAGGAATGAAAACAGTTCAACTTTAGAGAATCCTTTATGATTTTTCTTTCCTGTTTACCTTTTCACGTTTCTCTTGCTTCTTGTGTTTGAAAGCCAATTTTTCTATTCAGTTCCAGTCTTTTCATCAAGAATGCTTGGAAGACCTCTATTTCATTGAACGAACATTGTTTTCCCCTGAAGTATTATATTCAGTTATGCTGGATACGTGATTCTTGGTTTTTATCCTAGTTTCTTTGACTTCTTGAATATCATATTCCAAGCCCTTTGACATATATTTTTAATTTTTTGTTTTTAACACAGTTTATAACAGATAAAGCAATTCAAACTTTTGGTCAGTTAATACTTCTTTTTAAAGCATTTACAATATGGATCACAAAAGAATTTTTTTAAACATTAACCAACTGAGACACAATTAATATTTATGTTACTAACTTCACAAGCTCTTGACCTAGTTGTCTCCACAGTATTACTAAGAATTAAAGGACTCTTGCTTATTGTTATTGGTCTAAAGTCCTATGCCTAATAGCTTAATTTTAGACTTGACCTCAGATGTTCCCTTACCAATAATCTATAATTGAATAGATTTGGTATTAAGCGTATTATGTATACTTGACTATAGGAAATTTCCACCAAGAGTAGGGGCATTGCAGGGATACAGTATCTCCCCAAATTCATGTCAATTCCAGGCACTATTAGATTATCCACTTGCATTCAGTCAAGCTTAAAGTCTTCCAGGTGTCATTGGAAAGAGTGAGTAAGGAGAATCCTACCTCAACCCAGGCTCAACAGTCGCTCTCCCACCTTTCCCATGAGATCATCTCAAGCAGTCTCACCAGTTTACTGGCATCATGGATTGGAAGCTAAGATCACCTTTTTTGCTACCTATACCTGGAGTTAGACCCAGAAGGACAGTAACTTAATAGTCCCACAGCATCTAAAAGTGACAAGTTTCAATAACCAGGTTTTAAATATGATTACAATTTCGCTTTGGCTAAGAAACATGTTTTGAGGCAGGTCTAAAGTGGCTTACATGCCTTTCTATACATGTTCTAGTTCCTGATTAAATAGAGATCATAAAATCAAATTTACCATTAAAACTTTAACTTTTCCATCAGTGCCAAATTTTACCCAAGGTTACCTTCCTCTAGGGAACTTAGACTGAAATTCTATTCCCCAAACTGAAGATGTCATTGATTTATTCTCAGTAATTAATTCGGTCAGTTGTTTTAATACTAATTGCTTTTACCTCACTTTGTATCATGTCCATTTTTTCTCCCCATCACTCCCCTGCCCCTGCTTCCTAATACCTTTCATTCTGATTATTCCTTACCTCAGTGTATCCTCCCTTCTATCACACCCCACCCTTCCCTTATCCCCATTCTCTCTCTTTTCTTGCAGAGCAAATAAATGTCTATACCCCATTCCCTGTAGTTCTTATTTCCCAATTATATGCAATAAAAATTCTCAAAATTCGTTGCTAATACTTTCAATTCCAACAATAAAAATTCTCAAAATTCGTTTCCCAATACTTTGAATTCCAACTTCTCTCCCTCTCCCCTCCCTCCCCAGCCCCACTAAGAAGGGAAGCAATTCAATACAGACTAAATATGTGTTGTTTTGCAAAACACTTCCATAATAATAATGTTGTGGAATAGTAATTATATTGTCCTCTGTCCTAATCTTTCCTCCTTACTTTTTTCCCTACAACTGACCTTGTCTCTTCTGGAAAGTGTTTATTTCTAATGACCCCCTTCTCTTATTTGTCCTCCCTTCTAACGTTCCTCTCACCATACTTGTCACCTCCTCTCCTACATTCTGGTGGTGTGATATAAATTTTAATATTATATTTAGTGAGCATGTTATTCCCTCCTTCAGCTACATGTGGAGAGAGTAGCTTTATTTTTTCCCTTTCCCCCTTTCCCTTATCTCTTCTATTGAACAAGGTTTTTCTTATCTCTTATGAGTTATAGTCTGCCCTGTTTCATTACTCCCTTTCTCTTCCCTGGATTTTCCTCCTTCACTCCTTAATTTTTATATTATTTTTTTTATGTTTTTTTGCGTGTGTGGATATCATCTCTTCTGATATAACACACTCTGTACTCTCTATCTATCTATGTGCATGTGTGTAGGTGTGTGTGTATGTACAATCTCTCCAACTACCCAAATACTGAGAAATGATTCAAGAGTTAAAAATATTTTCTTTCCATGCAGTAATGTAAACAGTTCAGCTTCAGAGAGTCTGTTATGATGTTTCTTTCCTGTTTACCTTTTCCTGTTTCTCTTGATTCTTGTCTTGGGAAGTGAAATTTTTATATACAGATATGGTCTTTTCTTCAACATGAATGATTGAAAGTCGTCTATATCACTGAATGACCTATTTTCCCTTGAAGTATTGTTTTCATATTTGATGGGTAGGTGATTCTTGGTTTATATCCCAGTTCCTTTGACCTCTCAAATATCCCATTCCAAGTCCTTTGATCCCTTAATGGTGAAGCCGCCAGATCCTGTGTTATCCTGATTGCATTTCCACAATACTCAAATTGTTTCTTTCTAGCTTCTTGCAGTATTTTCTCCTTGATCTGGGAACTCTGAAATTTGGCCACAATATTCTTAAGAGTTTCTCTGTTTGGGTCTCTTTCAGGAGGTCATCAGTGATTTCTTTTAATATTTATTATGCCCTCTAATTCCATCACATCAGGGTAGTTTTCCTTGATGATTTCATAGAAGATATGGTCTAGGCTCTTTTTTTGATCATGGCTTTCAGGTAATCCCATAATTTTTAAATTATTTCTCCTGGTTCTATTTTTCCATGTCAGTTGTTTTTCTAATGAGATGTTTCACATTATCTTTTGTTTTTTTCAAGTTATTGGTTTTCTTTACTAACTGCTTGGTTTAACTCAAAGTGATTTGTTTCCCTGAACTCAGTTTTCTCTTTCAATGAATTATTTTGTTCAGTGAGCTTTCGAACCTTCTCCCCCATTTGACTAATTCTGTTTTTTAAAACCTCCTTCTCCTCATTGTCTTTTTGGACCTCATTTTCCAATTGAGTTAGCCTCTTTTTAAAGCTGTTATTTTCCTCGGCATTTTTTGGTTCGCCTTTAGTAAGCTGCTAACTTCTTTTTCAAGGTCTTCTTTTCCTGAGCCCAGTTTAGGTTCCCTTTGGAGGCAGAGACCTTGTCTTCCTCTGATGGTATGCCTTGTTCTTCCTCATCTGAAAGGATGGGAGGAGACACCTGTTCCTCAAGAAAGTAACCTTCTGTGGTCTTATTTTTTTCCCTTTTTTGGGCATTGTCCCAGCCAGTTACTTGACTTCTGAGTTTCTTCTCCACAACCTCCTGGCTTCCATTTCCACCAAGCCTGCACTGGGGGCTGAGATTCAGATGAGCTTCTCCCAATCCTCAGGGGATTTAGGCTGGGGCAGGGCTGCTATTCAGTGTGAGATTAAGATCAGCTTCTCAGATAGGGGCAGGGCTACCACCCAGGGCTGAGTTCCCTCAGGGGGTTTATGATGAGACCTTCAACAATGGATGTAGGCTACTGCCTGCTTTTGGATCCCTGTCTGCTGTTGCCTCAACTGTTGCCTCCTGAGGGGGCCTGAATTATGGGGACACCCATATCCCTTCTTGGTCACCTGAAAAGACCCTCTCCCTGACCTTTGGGGCCTGTGGGTTGACATATCTGTGCTGCTGCTGGAGCTTCTGTCCCTGAAGCTTGCTCAGATCTGTGCTTCTCTGTGCTGCATGGCCAAGGCTGGGCTGGGCTTTGCTCCAGGTACAGTGTGCGACAGACCTTTCCTGTTGCTTTTTCCAGTCTCTCTGAATTAGAATTCTTCTCCTCTCCATTGTTCTGCGGTTTCTGCTGCACTAGAATTTTTTGAGAGTTCTTCTTTACAGGTATTTTATGGACTGTGGGGTAATAGGTAGCATATGTGTGTCTTTCTACTCTGCCATCTTGGCTGCTCCTCCTTTGATCTTTTAATGTAGAAGTTGCAAGATCCTGTGTTATCCTGAATGCATTTCCACAGTACTTGAATTGTTTCTTTCTAGCTGCTTGCAATATTTTCTCTTCACCTGGGAACTCTAAAATTTGGCTGCAATATTCCTAGGAGTTTTTCTTCCCAGGTTTCTTTCAGGAGGTGATCAGTGGATTCTTTCTTTTTTTTTTTTAATTTTTTTTTTAATGTTTAACAGTCACTGCCATACAATCGTGATTTTATCCCCCCCACCTACTCCCCACTACCCGCCTCTCTCCCCACGACTGCATACAATTCTGTATAGATTCTACATATACTTTCCTATTGAGTATATTTTCACTATAGTCATGCTATGTAGTCAGACTAAGATAAATGAAAGAAATCATATAACAAATCAGAACATGATACACAAACACATACACATACACAAACATGATCTGCTACAATATGTGAGTGGCTTCCATATTTCTCTCTCTGAGTGTGGCAGGCATTTTGCCTTGAGATCCTCCATTGGGATTTTTTTTTTTTTTTTGGTAAGAAGTTCTTGTGTTATTACAAAAATCTAAGTCTGCCAGAAAAAACTCTCACACACTGTGGTTGTTGCTGTGCATAAAGTTCTCCTGGTTCTGCTCCTTTCACTCAGCATCAGGTCATATAAGTCCTTCCAGGCCTCTCTGAAGTCTTCTTGTTCATGATTTCTTATGGCACAATAGTACTCCATTACATTCATATACCATAATTTATTCAGCCATTCCCCAATTGATGGACATCCCCTTGACTTCCAGTTTTTGGCAACTACATAGAGTGCTGCTATAAATATTTTTGTACATGTGGGACCCTTTCCCATTTTTACGATCTCTTGGGGATATAGTCCTAGTAGCGATATTGCTGGGTCAAAGGGTATGCACATTTTTGTAGCCCTTTGGGCATAGTTCCAAATTGCTCTCCAGAATGGTTGGATGCGCTCGCAGCTCCACCAACAATGAATTAGTGTTCCAACTTTCCCACAACCTCTCCAGCATTTATCATTTTCTTGTTCTGTCATGTTTGCCAATCTTATAGGTGTGATGTGGTACCTCAGAGTTGTTTTGATTTGCATCTCTCTAACCAATAGTGATTTAGAGCATTTTTTCATATGATTATAGATAGCTTTAATTTCTTCCTCTGAAAATTACCTGTTCATATCCTTTGACCATTTATCAATTGGGGAATGACTTGTATGATTGTAAATTTGGATCAGTTCTCTATATATTCTAGAAATGAGGCCTTTATCCCCGAGCTTAGCTGTAAAAATTCTTTCCCAATTTACTACATCCCTCCGGATTTTGGTTGCATTGGGTTTGGTTGTGCAAAAACTTCTCAGTTTAATGTAATCAAAGTTATCCATTTTGCATTTCATAATGCATTCTATCTCTCCTTTAGTAAAGAATTCTTCCCTTCTCCATAGATCTGATAAATACACTATTCCTTGCTTCTCCAGTTTATTCATGGTATCAATCTTTATACCTAAATCATGTACTCATTTGGACTTTATTCTTGTGTACGGTGTCAGGTATGGGTCTATGCCTAATTCCTGCCACACTGTTATCCAGTTTTCCCAGCAATTTTTGTCAAACAATGAGTTCTTATCCCAGGAGCTGGGGTCCTTGGGTTTATCAAACAGAAGGTTGCTATATTCCTTGCCTACTGCATCTTGAGTGCCAAGTCTATTCCACTTGTCTACCTCTCTGTTTCTTAGCCAATACCAAGTGGTTTTGATAATTGCTGCTTTATAGTACAGTTTGAGGTCTGGTAGCACTAGGCCACCTTCCCAAGCATTTCTTTTCATTAGTCCCTTTGATATTCTGGACCTTTTGTTTTTCCAAATGTATTTTGATATTATTTTGTCCAGCTCTAGAAAGTAATTGTCTGATAGTTTAATTGGTATGGCACTAAATAAGTATATTAATTTGGGTAGAATTGTCATTTTTATTATATTAGCACGGCCTACCCATGAGCAACTAATGTTTTTCCACTTACTTAAATCTGACTTTATTTGTGCAAAAAGTGTCTTGTAATTGTGTTCATATAATCCCTGGGTTTGTTTTGGCAGGTAGACTCCTAAGTATTTTATACTGTCTACCCTAACTTTAAATGGGATTTCTCTTTCTATCTCTTGCTGTTGGACTTTGTTGCTAATATATAGGAATGCAGAAGATTTGTGTGGGTTTATTTTGTACCCTGCAACTTTGCCAAAGTTGTTTATTAATTCAAGTAATTTTTTACTTGAATCTCTGGGATTCTCTAGGTAAATCATCATATCATCTGCAAAGAGTGATAACTTAGTTTCTTCTTTGGCTATTTTAATTCCTTGGATATCTTTATCTTGTCTAATTGCTACAGCTAACATTTCTAGTACCATATTAAATAATAGTGGTGATAATGGACAACCTTGTTTCACCCCTGATCTTATTGGGAATGCATCTAGCTTATCCCCATTTCATATAATGCTTGCTGAAGGTTTTAGATAGATACTGCTTATTATTTTATGGAAAGTTCCCTTTATTCCTACATTCTCCAATGTTTTTAGTAGGAATGGAAGTTGTATTTTGTCAAAAGCTTTTTCTGCATCTATTGAGATAATCATGTGGTTTTTGTTAGCTTTGTTGTTGATGTGATCGATAATGCTAATAGTTTTCCTAATATTGAACCAGCCCTGTAGTACTGGTATGAATCCTACCTGATCATAATGTATTAATCTCGTGATAAGATGCTGTATTCGTTTTGCTAGAATCTTATTTAAAATTTTTGCATCTATATTCATTAGGGAAATTGGTCTATAATTTTTTTTCTCTGTTTTGTCTCTTCCTGGTTTGGGTATCAAAACCATATTTGTATCATAGAAAGAATTTGGGAGGACTCCTTCTTCCCCAATTTTCAAGAATAGTGTATGTAGTATTGGAATTAACTGTTCTTTAAATGTTTGATAGAATTCACTTGTGAATCCATCTGGCCCTGGAGATTTTTTCCTAGGGAGTTCATTGATGGCTTGTTCAATTTCTTTTTCTGAGATGGGGTTGTTTAAGTAATCAACTTCCTCTTCTGTTTATCTGGGCAATTTGTATTTTTTAAAATATTCTTCCATCTCATTTAGATTATCGAATTTGTGGGCATAAAGTTGGGCAAAGTAGTTTCTAATTATTGTTTTCATTTCCTCCTCATTGGAGGTGAGTTCACCCCTTTCATTTTTAATATTAGTAATTTGGTTTTCTTCTTTCTTTTTTTTAATCAGATTGACCAAAGTTTTATCAATTTTATTAGTTTTTTCATAAAACCAACTATTGGTTTTATTTATTAATTCAATAGTTTTCTTAATTTCAATTTTATTAATCTCTCCTTTAGTTTTCAGTATTTCTAATTTGGTATTTACTTGGGGATTTTCAATTTGTTCTTTTTCTAGCTTTTTCAACTGCAAGCCTAAGTCATTCATCTCCTCTTTCTCTATTTTATTTATGTAAGCATTCAGAGATATAAAACTTCCTCTAATAACTGCTTTTGCCGTATCCCATAAGTTTTGGTATGTTGTCTCACTATTGTCATTCTCTCGAATGAAATTGTTGATTGTTTCTATGATTTCTTCTTTAACCCAACCCTTCTTTAGAATTAGATTATTTAGTTTCCAATTGATTTTTGGTTTCTCTTTCCATGGCCTTTTATTACATGTAATTTTTAATGCATTATGATCTGAAAAGGATGCATTGATTATCTCTACCTTTCTGCACTGGATTGTGAGATTTTTATGTCCTAGTACATGGTCAATTTTTGTAAATGTTCCATGTACCGCTTAGAAAAAAGTATATTCCTTTCTATTCCCATTTAATTTTCTCCAAAGATCTATCATATCTACCTTATCCAGAGTTTTATTTACCTCCTTAACCTCTTTCTTGTTTATTTTGAGGTTGGATTTATCGAGTTCAGAGAGGGGGAGGTTGAGGTCCCCCACTAGTATAGTTTTGCTATCAATTTCTTCCTTCAACTCCCCCAACCTCTCCTCTAAGAATCTGGATGCTATACCACTTGGAGCATACATGTTTAGTAATGATATTGCTTCATTGTCTATGGTGCCTTTTAGCAGGATATAGTTTCCATCCTTATCCCTTTTGATTAGATCTATTTCTGCTTTTGCTTTGTCTGAGATTAGGATTGCTACTCCTGCCTTTCTTACATGAGCTGAAGCACAATATATTCTGCTCCATCCTTTGACCTTTATCCTATGTGTATCCCCCCGTTTCAAATGTGTTTCTTGTCAGCAGCATATTGTTGGATTATGGCTTTTAATCCATTCTGCTATCCGTCTCCGTTTTATGGGAGTGTTCATTCCATTCACATTCACAGTTATGATTACAATCTGTGTATTTCCCTCCAACCTCTTTCCCATCATTTGTGCTTTTAGCTCTCCCGTCTCCCTTCCCCTCCTCAATAGTATTCACTTTTCTCCCCCTCCTCCTGCAGCCTTCCCCTCCTTCTTTTGACCCCCCTCCCTTTTAGTTCCCTTTACACTTATTGCTTATTTCCTCCCTTTTAGCCACCCTCCCCTTTCTTCCCCCTTCCTCTCCTACTACTTATAGAGCTAGTTAGGCTTATGTACTTAAGATTATTGTTCCCTCCTTTGAACAAATCAGATGAGAGTACCTCTCAAACAATGCTCATCTCCCTCCCCTCCTTCCCTCTACTATAGTTTTGTACTTCTTCCTGTGATATAATTTGCCTTTTTCTGCTTCCCCCTTTCCACACCTCCTATTACATTCCCTTCTCATACTTAAATCATATTTTTGACATGACATCATTTACTTTATACCCGTTCCCTCTACATATATCCCTTTTATCATAATAGCTGCACAGTTCTCAAGATTAACAGATATCATCTTCCCTTATAGGGAGGTAAACAGTTTGCCTAATTGAGTAGCAAGTTTTTGTTTTTGTTTTTTCCCCTCTGTTTACCTTTTTATGATTCTCTGGAGACCTGCATTTGAAGATCAAATTGTCTATTGAGTTCTGGTGTTTTGGTCAGGAAGCTCTGGAAATCCCTTATTTCGTTGAATGACTTTCTCCTTGCCTGAAATGTTATGCTGAACTTTGCTGGGTAGTTGATCCTTGGTTGAAGTCCCAACTCCTTTGCCTTACGGAATATTGGGTTCCAATTCTTTCGATCTTTTAATGTAGAAGCTGCAAGGTCCTGTGTGATCCTGACTGTGTGTCCTTGATATTTGAATTGTTTCTTTCTGGCTGCTTGTAGTATTTTCTCCTTCACTTGATAGCTCTGGAATTTGGCAACTATATTTCTTGGGGTTTTGAGTTTGGGATCCCTTTTGGGAGGGGAACGGTGGATTCTTTCGATGACTATTTTGCCCTCTGAGTCTAGTACTTCTGGACAGTTTTCCTTGATGATTTCCTGGAAGATATTGTCCAGACTCTTTTCTTCATCATGGGTTTCTGGCAGGCCAATAATTCTTAGATTTTCTCTCCTGGATCTGTTTTCCAGGTCAGTTGTTTTTCCAATTAAATATTTTACATTTTCTTCTATCTTTTCATTCTTTAGATTTTGTTTGACTGATTCTTGTTGCCTCATTGAGCCATTAGTTTCTACTTGCCCAATTCTAATCTTCATCGTAGTGTTTTCTTCAGTTAGCTTTTCCATCTCCTTTTCCATCTGACCAATTTTTCCCTTTAAGGAGCTATTTTCTCCATTTAATTTTTGTACTTCTTTTTCCATTCGACCAATTTTCCCAGTTAGGTTTTGGGTTTCCTTTACCATCTGATCAATTTTCCCAATTAGGTTTTGGGTTTCCTTTTCCATTTGATTAGCTCTTCCTTTTAGGGAATTATTCTCTCCAGTTAATATTTGAACTTCCTTTTCCAGTTCTTCAATTTTCTTTTTCAGGGTGATGTTCTCATCAGTGAATTCTTTTTTTATAGTTTTAAAATCATTGGCCAGTTTTTCTTTTATATCCTTCTTCAGACGTTCCAGGTAATCTAGTTATGCTTGCGAGAAATTCATAGTCCCATCTGAGGTTTCAGATGGAAGTACAGTTTCAGCTCTAACCCCTTTGGTGTTTGTGTTTTGGTCCTTATCCCCATAGAAAGATCCTATGGTTTTTTCACTTTTCGTCTGCTTTTTCCGATTCATGATGTTGGCTGAGTGTTGTAGCTTTTGGTTCTTTCAGTCAGAAGGTACAGATCTTTAAGTTGAGCTGATGTGTGTCTAGGCTTAAAGCAGGCTTTTGTTTTTTGTTTCCCCAATCAACCCTGGGGTTAGCTTGTTAAGTGTGTGGGAGGTGTGGTCTGGTCTCAGGCTATCTCCTCAGCTGACTTGAGGCAAAGGCAAGGTCAGGGGATGGTAATCCCAGCTTCCCTATTGTCTTCCCTTTTCCCCTGGAGGGCTGGGGCATGCCTAGAAGCTAACTCGTGTTCCCGCCCCTCCTGGGGCTCGTCTCCCGGCTCTGAGGCTTGCCTGGGTCTCAGTACGAATTTTCTCTGCCCTGGGTCATCTGTCCCTCCAGATCGCCTCCACCACAGTAAGAAGAATTCCCCTTTGCCACTTTTCCATCCTCTGGTGTTATGAGACCACCCGCACCCTTCTGCTGTTCCTGCTGATCCAGGATTAATCTGGGGAAGAATTTTATGGTTCCCTCAGGGTCATCAGGGGGGAGGAGAGAGCACTTACTGATCACTCTGCCATCCCAGTTCCTGGAAGTTCAAGTAGTGACCCACCGAAGTCCGTCTTCAGGCTGAAGATTTCAAGGACTGCTGCGCTGATGTCTGGCACTCAGCGGCTCTCACCGGCTCCACCTGGCTTATCTCCTGCTCCACTGGTTTCGCCTGCCACTCTCAGGCTCCTCTGGTCCCTTCCGCCCTGCGGCGCTGACCGCGCTGCGCTGTGTGCCGGGGTCTTACCCCCGCAGAACAGATTCTCCCGTGCACCCTCCGGTCCAGCCTGGGCTCCGAATCCGTCAAAGTCCGTCACCCGCTGGATTTTACACCTCCAAAGTCTGGTCAGACTCTCCCCCCAGATATATCCAGAGGAGTTTTTCCAGGAGCTTAGGTGAGTCGTTGCTTTCACTCCGCCATCTTGGCTCAGCCCCCCCCGGAGTCTTTCAATATTTATTTTGCCCTCTGGTTCTAGAATATCAGGGCAGTTTTCCTTGATAATTTCATGAATGATGTCTAGGCTCTTTTTTTGATCATGGCTTTCAAGTAGTCCCATAATTTTTAAACTTCCTCTCTTGGACCTCTTTTCCTGGTCTGTTATTTTTCCAATGAGATATTTCACATTGTCTTCCATTTTTTCATTGTTTTGATTTTGTTTTTAATTTCTTGGTTTCTCATAAAGTCATTAGCTTCCGTCTTTTCCATTCTCATTTTTAAGGAACTATTTTCTTCACCGAACTTTTTAACTTCTTTTTTCCACTTGGCTAATTCTGCTTTTTAAAGAATTCTTTTCCTCATTGGCTTTTTGAATGCCCTTTGCAAGTTGAGTTAGTTTATTTTTAAAGGTGTTATTTTTTTTCAGTACTTCATTGCATCTCCTTTAGCAACATGCTGATGCACTTTTCATGAAATTCTTGCATTGCTCTCATTTCTTTTCCCAGTTTTTCCTCTACCACCCTTACTTGATTTTCAAAACTCTTTTTGAGCTTTTCCATGGCCTGAGATCACTCCATATCTACTTTGGAGGTTTTGGATGCAGAGATTCTTACCCTTAGATCTTTCTCTGATGACGTGCATCACTCCTCAACTGAAAGGATGCAAGAAAATACCTGCTCGCCAAGAAAGTAACCTTCTATTGTCTTAGTCTTTTTCCCTTTTTTGGGCACTTTCCCAGCTAGTTGCTTATACTTTTGAGTCATTTGTAGAGAGGAGTGTATACTCTGGGGACCTGAACATTCTCAGTTCCTCCAAGGTGGCACAATCAAGGGAGAGGAGAGTACTCTTCTCCTGACCCTCACACTGGGCTGGGAACAACCAAAAACTTTTCTGCCCAGAATCTGTGAGTAGTAGGATTCCCTCTCCACGGTAGTCTCCAGCTCTGCCAGCTCTCTTCCTCCTTACCCCAGGGTGGGGCTCAGGACTAAGATTCAGATCAGGGGTTCAATTTCCACAGGGTTTTAGGGGGAGGGTAGACCTCCCACTCAGGATGAGACAGGGTCAACCTCTTGAACCTCCCATTTACTTTAGGCCGAGGACTCCCAAAATGGATGCTGCTGCTGCTGCCACTGCTGCTGCCACCTGGGGCCAGGGATACGGGAGGACCCTGCTCCCTTCTAACTCAGAAGAAAAAGCTTTTTCTCATACCTATGAGGAGTCTTTGACCTTTGTGTCTAGAGGGAACTGAAAATGCTGTTGCTGGTGGATATTCCACTCCAGAGGCCTGTTCTGCTCCTGTCCCTGCTGTGCTGCTTGTCCAAGACTGTGTTGGGATCTGTGGGCTGCACGTTGCTCTACACTCCATGTGCCAGACCCCTCCTGTAGAGCCTCTAGGCTACCTTGTGCTGAAAATCTCTTTCACTCTCTCGTTTTGTGGCTTCTGCTGCTCTAGAATTTGTTCAGAGTCACTTTTTACAGGTATTTTATGGGCTGCAGGGGAAAAATTAGAATTTGAACGTCTTTCTGTTCCACCATCTTGGTTCCACCCCTGAGAGGTTCTCTTACATGAGTAACGCAAAAAAAAAGCAGAAGAAAACAATAAAATGGGAAAGACAGGAGATCTCCAATAAAATTAGAGACATCAAGAGGATGTTTTGGACAAAAATGGTTATCATAAAAGACAAAAATCATAGGGACACAAAAAGAGTTAAAGATTTTTAAGAGATGTATATAAAATTATGCAATTTCGTGGAAGAAATTTCTTCTTGTTGCTCATATCCATTACAGTATGGTGATCTAGAGATAAACATCCTGAAGAATGAAGTCAAGTGGACCTTGGGAACCATTGCTATCAACAAAATTAGTTGAGCAGGAAGGAGCCAAGATGGTGGAATAGTAGGATGCACCTCCAGAAGCTCTCTGTCCACAGCCCATTAAATACCTGTAAAAAATAACTATAACAAATTCTAGAGCATCAGAAACCACAAAACGACAGAGTGAAAGGGATTTCAAGCCCCGGGCAGCTTGGAAGGCAGACAGGAAAGTTCAATCACATGGAGCATGGAGCAAAGTGCAGCCCACAGAGTCGATCAGATCATTGGCCCTGTGGTGCAGCAGGGACAGAACCAGAACAGGCCTTGGGGGCAGAATCCTCCACAGCAGCTGCGGTTCTCAGATCCTTCTAGCCATAAACGCCAAAGATACTTCAAAGGTTTGTGAAAAAGCTTTCTCTCCTGGATGAGAAGAGACCAGGATCTTCTTCTAGTCCTGGCCCTAGGTAGCAGCAGCAGCAGCAGCAATGTCTATTTTTGGAGCCTTTGGCCTAAAGCCCATGAGGAAATTGAGCTGCTGATCTGGGTGTCAGCCATGAGTGGCAGTGCTGGGGTGAGGAAGAGGGCTGGCTGGCATCCTGGAGCTGATGGAGGCTCTGGAAAGGGAATTCTACTTGTAGGTTTTGGGCATAAAAGAGTTGATAGCTCCCAGAGAGTGCAGGCAAGGAAAGGACTAACTCCTCTCCCT
The DNA here is from genome assembly GCF_028372415.1 of Notamacropus eugenii. Classification (NCBI taxonomy): domain Eukaryota; kingdom Metazoa; phylum Chordata; class Mammalia; order Diprotodontia; family Macropodidae; genus Notamacropus; species Notamacropus eugenii. The sequence goes on along the minus strand of NC_092873.1, from coordinate 133,564,264 downwards.
TGATTATGCCACCTTTGAGGAACTGAGAACTTACAGTTCTCCAGAGTGTATGTCCATCTTGACAGAGGACTCAAAAGTCAAATAACTGACTGTGAAAATGCCCATAAAAGGTGAAAAATAAGACTAAAGAAGCTTCTATTTTGGTAAGCAGGTATTTTCTTCCATCCTTTCAGATGAGGAAAAGTAGTGCATACCAACAGAGGAAGATCTGAAAGTCAAGGCTTCTACATCCAAAACCTCCAAAATAAATATGCAATGGTCTCAGGCCATGGAAGAGTTCAAAAAGGATTTTGAAAATCAAGTAAGAGAAGTGAAGGAACAATTGGGACGAGAAATGAGAGTGATCCAAGAAAATCATGAGAAGCAAGTCAACAGCTTGCTAAAGGGGACCAAAAAACATCTCTTAAGAAAATAGCACCTTTAAAGATAGAAGTCCAAAAAGTCAATGAGGAAATGAATGCTTTATAAAACAGAATTAGCCAAATAAAAAAAAGGAGGTTCAAAAGCTCACTGAACAAAATATCTCTTTAAAAATTAGAATTGAGCAGATGTAAGGGAATGACTTTATTGGAAACCAATAAATTACAAAAGAAAACCAAAAGAATGGAGGAAAAATAATATGAAATATCTCACTGGAAAAACAACTGACCTAGAAAATAGAGACAATTTAAAAATTATGGGAGTACTTGAAAGCCACAATCAAAAAAAGAGCCTAGACATCATTTTTCACGAAATTGTCAAGGAAAACTGCCCTGATATTCTAGAACCAGAAGGCAAAATAAATATTGAAAAAACCCACCCATCACTTCCTGAAAGATATTCAAAAAGAGAAACTCCTAGGAATGTTATAGTCAAATTCCAGAGTTTCCAGGTCAAGGAGAAAACCATTCAAGCAACTGGAAAGAAACATTTAGATTATTGTAGAAATATAATCAATATAACACAAAATCTAGAAGCTCTTACATTAATGGATCCAAGGGCTTGGAATATGATATTCCAGAAGTCAAACGTACTGTGGTTATAACCAAGAATCATCTACCCAGCAAAGCAGAGTAATATTTCTGGGGGGAAATGGTCTTTCAATGAAATAGAAAAGTTTCGAAATTCATGATGAAAAGACCAGAGCTGAATAGAAAATTAGACTATCACACACAAGGATCAAGAGAAGCATGAAAAGTTAAACAGGAAGAAGAAATCATAAGGGACTTAGTAAAGTTGAAGTGCTTGCACTCCTACATGGAAAGATAAGACTTGGAACTCTTGAAACTTTTCTCAGTATTTGGATAGTTGAATGTATTATATACAAATGCACACACACACACAGATATATGTATATATACAGAGCACATTTTGAGTTGAATATGAAGGGATGATATCTAAAAATATTAAGGAATTGGAGCGAAATACATTGGGAGGAGAAAGGGAGTAACAGAATGGTTCAAATTATCTCTCATAAAAGAGGCAAGGAAAAGCTTTTTCATTGGAGGGTGAAGGAGGGAAGTGAGAGGGAAAAGTGAAGCTTACTATCATCACATTTGGCTTAAGGGAGGAATAACATGCACATTCAATTTGGTACGAAATCTGTCTTACATTACAGGAAAGTAAGGGAGAAAGATTAAGTGTGGGGGGATGATGGAAGTAAGGGCAAATGGGAGAAGGGAGCAATTAGAAGTAAATATTTTGGGGGAGAGACAAGGTTAAAAGATAGAATAGAATAAATCGGGGGGCAGAATAAGATGGAGGGAAACATATTTAATTTTTCAAAACAAGGCTATTATGAAAGTTGTTTGCAAAACTACACATACATTGCCTATATTGAATTGCTTGCCTTCTCAGTGGGTATGGGTGGGAAGGGAGGAATGGAGAAAAGTTGGAACTCAAAGTTTTCAGGAGCAAATGTTGAGAATTATTTTTGCATACAACTGGGAAATAAGAAATACATGTAATGGGGTATAGAAATCCATCTGCCCCTACAAGATAAGAGAAAAGATGGGGATAAGGAAAGGGATGGTGTGATAGAAGAGAGGACAGATTGGGGGAAGGGATAGTCAGAATGCAAGGTGTTTTGGGATGGGGGAGGGGAGAGATGGGGAGAAAGTTTGGAACTCAAAATTTTGTGGAAATGAGTGTTGAAAACTAAAAATAAGTAAACATAAAAAAGCAACTGATCATGGAACAACTGAGGTTCTATGAGGTTTAAGATTGGAGAATGAGTACAAGCCTGTATATTGTCCCCTCATTTATTTCACGTGCAAATAATAGTTCATGTGAAATGTCAGGCTAGATGAATCAAGGGCTTGTATTAATGTTGCCAACAAATATATCAGCAATCTCAGATATGTAAACAATAACACTCCAATGACAGAAAGTGATAAATTAATAAACCTCTTGTAAGGGTAAAAGAAGGGAATGTAAAAGCTGACTTGAAGCTTGACATTAAAACAAAACAAAACAATGCCAAATGCCTTTTAAGATCTTGGCAACTGGGTCTATTTCTTTCTGACAAATAGAAGTAAAAGAAATGGAAGAAGAATCAGATTCATATTCTTAGGATCAAAGATCACAGCAAACAGAAGCTGCAGCTAAGAAATTAAGATACTTGCTCCTTGGAAGGAAAGCATTGGCAAATCTGAACAACGGAGACAACACCTTGCTTACAAAGTTCTGTTTAGTCACAGATATGTTTTTTTCTTCCAGAAAAAAATTATGATTTCGAGAGCTGGAGTATAAGGAAAACTGAGTACTGCAGAACTGATGCTTTCAAATTGTGGTGCTAAGGAAAACTATTTTTTATAATAAAATATTTTTATCTTAAATTCACATTTTAAAGTAAATGATTCTATGATTATAAAAAGGTTTAAAATAAATTTAAAACCAGCATTAGATAGTACAAGAAACAAATTTGTATTACTTTTACATGAGTTATTAATATTTAATTATTAAATGTACAAAAGAACATACATTCCTGATAGGCAAGTGGAAACTATTCAGAATGATTTAATCATATAGAGGCTTATTTCTCTTGTCAGAAGACCCAGGTACCACTGCTTTAAATGTGACCCCTGTGCTACCTTCTTCAAGTAACCTCAACAAACTATGGTATTCAGTGCACATGCAAAATGTTTTCATTTACATAATGTTTCCTACTGCCCAGGAAAAAGAATCCCAAGCATACTAAAGCAGGACTTCTAGAATTTCTTGGTCAAGATCAAATACTAACAAAGCATCTACTCTCACTAGGTAGGAAAGAGTCATGTTTGGTGGGAAGTGGTGTCCAGAAGTGGTGCCACTCCTTTTTTGCTTTAGCAGCATTTCCTGATTTTTCTTTTACTTTTTATTCTTCATAATCTTGTTCTAAATATTCACTTTGTTGCTGCTTACATAGTGACTCTGCTTCATCCTTTATTTCCTTCTTGGAATATTGAACTATAATCTTTTTCTCTCTTTTAGATGGTGGAGAAGCTGAAATGTTAGGTTCTCCCTTAACTTGCTGTTCAAACTTTTCCAAATGTTTACCGAATTGATCAAATAAAGCTTTCTCTACGCTGGATGTCACCACCATTTTGTATTCATCTACTTTTAGTTTTAGGATGCTAAAAATAGTGCTGCCTGCTGAATGTCATGTTTCTATAGTGGAAAAGGGCCTAGACCCATTCAGATCTATTTTCTGTGTTTGGAGAAGAGTAGCTTCATATGCTGGTCGTATCTTTGTAGCACTGTTTACTGCCTTCATGCAATTACACTGTACAGCTAAGTTATGTATTCCAAGTTATATATGCAAAGATAGTTTTATCAAACACTCAACAATTTGATCCAATTTTTCTTCAAACTAGAAAGGTTAACTAAATAAGTTCTGTTGACTGGTCATCTCATACTGGTAGCAGGAAAGTCTAGACACATGATTGAATTACTTGTTTCCATTGTACACTTGTGACAGTTGCAGGAACTCTTCACCTTTCCCCAGGCAGCAGAGTCCATGATGCCTGATGTCCAAAATGTGCAATGAGCCTGTGCTCCTTGGCCTATGGAAAACAGGATACCCTGTGAGTCTCAATATGGAACAGTTAAAGGCCTAGAAAAGATTATGTTAAATTTTTGTGTCTTGGTTTACTTTTATTTCTCATGGAACATGGCCAGTTTAAGTCTGAGCTTTCTAAAACAAGATTAGCTTTTATAGAGACTTGGACCATGCTACATGTATCTTGTTCTCTCATTTTTCTGAGATGTGTTTCCATAAAGAGTAAGTCTATAGTAACAGGGGTGCTTTAGGAAAGACTATCTCCTGCCACAGGTGTCTTATCCTGTGAGTCTTTTCAGATTAGACGCATTTCCACAGTGAACAACACTATAGTAACCTGTAATCTCCTCAGAGATAGTGTTTCCAGACACAAACATTCTGTACTTTGAGTGTTATGTAGTTGTACTGATATTTTTCTCTTTTCCTGGATGTGAAAGGTCCTCAGCTGGCAGATTTTGCATAAATTTTTTGAATGCATCTATCAATATGATGAAATTTGGAAAGGGGGGGTTTCAGAGACCCCCTCACCAAAGACCTGAGTACAGAAGAAGGTCGACTTGAATGAAGTCATGAATTCAAGCATTCTTAAAGTCAACGTGGTAAAGATTCATTGTTACATTTTTCAATGGGCAAGAGTTCTTAGGGAATCTGTGATTTGAAAGGAGTACAGATAAAGTTTATATAGGATATTCTACAGTAAACCATGTGCCAAATATGCTAATTAGGTCATTCAGGACAGAATTAGGGAGTGGTTAGTGATTAAACGAACATGTACTTTTAGTATCTACTATGCAGGTATTTTACCCAGAATTCACTGGAAAATAGCCCAAGGGGGAGGCACTACCTAGAGGTGTGGTTTTAGGCCTGAAATATCATTAAGTCAGCTATCAGGGCTGACTGAGAAAAACCCATGCTGCCTCCATCAATGTCTTGTTAGACAAGATAAGCATAAAGGAGTATAAGACTATGTCTAGGATACATATGATAGGTCAGTGAGTAGTAAATATCTTTATGACCCAGTACATAGCCAGTTCAGCCAGTACACAGTTGGTTTAAATTAATAAATTTTATCGATGCATCTGGCTACTGTATCAGAAAGAGAGATAAATGTTTTTTGCTAGGGTAGGCCTTCCTTGGGCTGAGGAGAAACTGCCCGGGACAGGATATAGGGAAATGTGTTTTTTAGAGAGAAACACGATTTTAGAATGGAGGTACAAGCACATGCACCCAAGCACCCAATCAAGTTGGGCTGACTTTTTTTTTTCTTCCCTCATATAACCCTATGAATGTATATGCACGATCTTCAAGGATCATTCAGGTGAAAGGTGGGGGGTGAAGGTGGGAAGGGGTGGGGAGGATGTTCTGGGGGAAGGGAAGAGGATGGGAGGGAAGGCTGACCACAAGTTACCCAGGTGTGATGATAATTTAAGTTGGAATATCTTTCCATTCATCAATTGACCCACGTAATCTGCCTGGATCACATGGAAGTCTGAGTCACATGGAACCTGTGGTGGGAGGAGTTTGCTGAACAGGTGGAACAGGAAGAGGTGGAGCTTGTCTCATGACTAAGGAGTTAGTTTTGGCTTTCTGGTATCTGAATAAATGTTTTGCTTCTGTCTTCTATGTGGAGAGTCTGTGATATTTGCAATACAAAATTGTGCTGGAATGTTCATGGCTGCTGTAGGCACTGTGAATATCACATTGGCACTAGACCAGGATCCATTCTCCTGACTCTGGGGAATAAAGATGTCACCCTTCTCCTCTTCTTCCTCCAGAGACAAGGAGTGCTGATGCAAGAGAAGATTTTTGAGAGTCCCTTAAACTGCAAGGGCATCATATCAGTGACTATTTAAATAAATTAACTCACAATATTCATTAGAAAGTCAAATACTGAGACGGGATTTGAGCTTAAATCCTTTGACCACACAATGAGAAGATAGGACTCATTGGAAAAGACCCTGATGTTGGAAAAAATTAAAGGTCAAATGAAAAATAAAAGGGTGGCAGAAGATGATATGAATGGAAAGTGTCATGGGAACTATGAACATGAGCTTGAAGAGACTTTGGGAGATAGTGAAGGATAGAAGGAACTGAAGTGTTATGGTCCATAGGTCACAAAGAGTTAGACATGATGGAACAATTGAGTAACAACAAAAATTTCTTTGGATTAAATGGAATCAAATAGTCAAATTAAGAAGAAATACTTTCTCAAAGCTCTTTGAAATGTTGATTATAAGAAGAAATGACTTTTGAACATACTTTGGTTCAAGATTAAAATTAAAAAAATAGATTCACAACAGAAGCATAATTTGTAACATGATTGAAACTTGTTTGTGTAAAATGATGTACATTAGTATAGGCTCAAGATCCGAAGTGTTGAGTGTATTACTGTGGTGGTGATGGGGAGTGGGGTGGGGCAGGATGAAGGAGAGGTTATATTTCCATAAAAAAAATTACCCTTAGAATTTGAGGAAATTTGGGTTTGGTCATGTACTAGTGGTTTTTCTCTGAGGTTCTAGAACTGCCAGAGTGAGGGCAAATACTCATGAGCATGTCAGCAAAGAGAGTAAGTGTTCATTCTCTCAAGTGAGAGGTGAAGGGTGCAAAAATGTTTGTAGATATGCCCACATATAGGTCTTACAATTATAAACGTTCACATGGTCTCCACTGTTAGAACATAAACTTCTTAGTGCTCAGGCTTATACTTTTGCCTTATGATAAAATGCAAAATGTATCTATTAGGATAGGTATTTAATAAATGGTCTTTTATTTATTGTTTGCTTTCTTAATTAAATAAATGCAGAGTGAAAGACAGGGATCATATTGTGATAGATTTTACATGCCAACTAAAAGATTAGTATTTTTTCCCTAGAGGCAATAGGAAGTAACTGAATTATTTTGAACAGATGATGATCTGGATACATTTGCTTAAGGCAGATTAATTTTGTAGCTATATATACCATAGGCCTGAGATAAAAGAGACTGAAACTTAGGAGGCAACTGTATGTATTACTTCAGATTTGGAGCTTTTGTGGTTCTTAATTATGATTGTGCCACTGGAGTGGAGAAAAGGGAATAGGTTCATCACATATAGAGAATGATTGTACACAAATCTGGCAACTTTAATATTACAGGTAAGGGAGAGGAAAGGATCCAGAATGAGTTGGAAATTGTAAAGCTGGGTGGCAATGGGGACTTCACCAAAGCATGAAGAAGGGTTGAGTTTGTGGAGGAAATATAATAAATCATATTTTGAAACGCCAAAATTGCAGTGGTTGTGGTCAAAATATTTCTAGCAATTTGTGGCTAGACTTCAGAGTAGAGAAGTGCATTTGATTTAAATATCTGGGAGTCATCTGTGAAGGGAGCAAGATTGAATTAATTGAAACTAACAACATTAGGGGAATGTACCATGCATCAGACTCTCCCCACGATCACCATAACCACCACCACTATCACTATTACTGCTTTCTTTTTTTAGTTACAGATTAAAATTTGATGCCCATATCAAACAGGAGATGCCTAGTGGTCAGAACTACAGTAGGACTCTCAATTTTTTTTGCAGATGGTGGGAATAGGAAATTACATGCTTACTCAAGTAGTTGTGGGTGATTTGGTATATGGTGGAGGACAACAGGAGGAAGTGCATCAACATTGGCCTTGTTGGAATTTCATCACCCAGAAACTCATCTCTCCAAAACTGGGAAAATGATATTGCATGAGCAAAGGATATAGACCCTCCTGAGATAAGAGATGCATGGAGATTATATAACTACTGACTCATCCTTATACTATGCATCAAACTTCATGGCCTACTCCAGTAAGCTGCGTGATGGGATAGCGTGATGGTTCTTCTGGCTTGAGTATCTCATTTGCCCTTAGGTACCAGCGACAAACTGAATTAGATAGCTATAGATGATAGCTAAGAACCCGAGATGGGGAAGTAGACAGAACCAAAATTAAATCATTCACCCCATCTGCAGGTATCATATCTTTCCCAGAACGAAAATTTAAAGATTGAGGGAACTGGGGTTCTCTTATCATTCTCACCCTCTTACTTCTCTCTGACCTTTTTTACTACTTACATGCTACGGCCAGCGTAGTCCAGCAGGTCTGGGGCAGTTAGTGGGCTCACAGAGCTAGGATGAAAAGACAGGTGGGATACAGCAGTCTGAACAAGCTGAGTTTGTTCTGGACATACAGAGCCAATAAATCAGGGGATTGGGGTGCTTTAATAGTAAAAAACCATAAGGGTAGCGATTGAAGCATGAAACAGAGCAGATCATGATAAGTAGAAAGGGAGGTCTCAAGGCCTCTTTATTGTATTGTTACCCTATATAGCAAGGGCCTTGTTTCCTGGAACTTCAACACCCGAATTCAAGGACGAGCATCTGAGAACAATATATCATTTAATTTCTTAAGTCAGCTATTATTCTCCCTTGGAAGAGGGGAACTCTTGATAAAGGGCTCTTTCAAACCCCTCAAGGTTCTCTAAACTTGTATGATTTGAGTGTGAGGAAAATATAATACAGATTGATGTAAATAAGGTTCTGAGGAATAGGGAGTTTCATGACTGATTTTCCCAGATGCAGATCCTGTCACTCTCATGTCACTTATCTTAGTGTATGAGTTGCTACTCAACCTTTCTATGACAATTCTGGCCTCACTTAGTTTCATGCCTGTTGCAAAGTTTCACACCTTTCATCCTATTTATGCCATGGATAAACATATACACACACACAGACACACACAGACACACACACACATATGGATATGTATATATACATATATGTATATGTACATACACTCATATACAAACATACTTATATATGTACATATGTGTATACATGTGTATGTATGCATATACATACACATACATGTGTATACATATGCATATATTTACATATAATGTATTTAATAAGTTAATACAAGTGTAGGCTTCAGCAGTGGATTTCAGTTCCACAGTGATTCCTATGATGATTAAGGAGCTGTTATTCAGGTGATTTGCTGAGACCTACCTCCCCTTCTATTGTCTGTAAATACATTAAAGTTTTTTTTTAATTACTGAGTGAGTTTTTGTAAAACTATTGTTTTCATAGCATGTATTTAAGCATGATTCTTCTTAAGTTGAATGAATATTGAATATGTGGTACAAATCACACTATATTATCAATTGCCAAACTAAGAAAATTGAATTGTTAATTTATCAACAGGGGAAAACTCAACTAAAGTATTATATTTAGAGACATGTAACATCTCTAGTTATTTTGATTAATTCTCTCATATATTAATGTAACCTACAAAATATACTAGAAATACTATTTTTGTGGCAATGACTTTCAGGTGTTATTTTACAAAAAATCTAAATAATGTATGACATTTTTGATGCAATATTTAGATGTGTGTTAAAGGAATGATTTTTTTTTTTTTACCAGTTGAAACATGAGTATTCTCTTGCTCCCTCATCAGTTATACTTGCATCATTTTATCTGTATGGTTGGATCAATAATTCATAAAAATATGCTGACACCACACTATTTGCAGGTTTCATAAAACTAACTGCCTTGTGCATAGAGATAACACATTTTTATAATTATCTGCCATAAATTTCCTTTAGGATGTACTTGCTAAAGTAATATGATGGAGGGGAATGTTAGAATATGAATTCCCAGTGCCAACTGTGAAAAAACATAAAATTTCATCAATTGGCTGGCCCTTTAATTGACATGAAGCCAAATTGTTTTGACATTTTTTTTAAAAATGGGCTATGGTTGAATCCATAAACTCTCAGGGATTTTCTATGCAGTCAAAATAACATTGTATAAAGACATTACTTCTTTTCAGTTACTACGATGCCATTTCATGGTCTGCCAAGGTCAATTATAAAAAAAACAAACAAACAAACAAACAAACAACACCCTTTTGTCCCAAAATAATTAAGATTATTTTCAAAAATTTGTTGCTTCTGTCCAAGTATACTTTCTGGCAACATTTAATTTTAATCTGTACTTGGAAGAGGATACACCATATGGAATCACAAAATGAAACGGATACCCTGTAGTGAGACAGTTTAGATTCATATAACTACTACAAAAGAAAAAGAAACCTGCCATATTAGATGAGAAATAAGTAAAATGTTTCTTTCCACTAAAAAAACCAAACAAGATCAAGATTGAGAGAGATGCAAAGAGAAGACAGAAAGGGTTAGCATATGCATTTTTGTTTTCTCTTTATATAATATAACTTCACTGGGACTGTCTGCTTAATGCTAATTTCTTCTGTGGGGAAAAAAAAAAAGATGAGTTTATAATCAATGGAAAATATTTATTTGACTCAGTTATTCATATCTCAACCAATTTTGTGATGATATTCCTTCCTCACCTAACCAATTATTCTAGTGACATCTTATGCCGCCTTGCTCATATCAGGTTCTATATGCTTTGGGGGCTCATGAGTTAATGTTTCCTCAATCTGTTCCTCGATTTCTCTGTCTATCCTTATCCCTTCCTGAGACCTTTTTTCTGAGAGCATCTACAACTTACACTATGAGATCCATAAGTAGTTTGGCATATTTAAATGACAGCAGGTATTCATTTAACACTTTTCATTGATATTTCTAAAACAAAGATATGCTCATATGTTCTATAGGTTGCTTGGTCTGATGTTTATAACTTTTTAGGATTTGGTTCTAAGATAGCATTCTATATATAATGTATATTATTTTCTGTCATGCACTTTATGTCACAGTGAAATGGACCTGCTTGTTCCTTGATCTTGATATTTCATCTACCATGTTTTTGCACAAGCTTTGAATGAGTTCTGTCTTCATCTCCATCTCTTCTATTCAAAATCTATAGTGTATTCTTTTGAGGTGAGTTGTCTGGCTATTTCCTATAGGAAGTTTTTTTTTTTTTCCTTCTCTATTTGTTATTCCTCTCTCTTCTCAAAGTATAATGCATTTAACTAACTTTTTAAAGGTTGACTTCCTGCATTAGCAGGTGGGTACCTTGAGAACAGGAAATGTTATGTCATCAGCATGTAGTATAGTGTCTTGTCCATGATAGACATTTAACATATGATTGTTGAATATGTATGAATAAGTTTGTCTGTGTTTACCTCAAAATATAAGATATAGTTCAAAATGTAGTTAGTTCAACACACAGGAGTTGTATAACATGTGAATTAGCATTAAAATGAATTGGTCCTATTGCTATATTTAAGTCACAATATATTACAAATGAAATGCAGACACCTAAAGAATGACAGCAAAAAACAAGGGAGCTTCTTCATATATGCTTAAAATGTTTCTTAGAAAAAGAAGAACTTTGGTATTAACTGATTTCTTTTTATTTGCAGAAGGAAGCACTGTTAATGGTAAAATATGCATGATATTCACAATTGGGTAGTACATCATTGACTCAAGTTCTGAATTACTTGAAGGAATATTAGTTTGGAACATATATACTGTGAGATATTTCCCCTTGCTATACAAAACAACAAATAAAAACCCCACTCAGTTTATGTTTTTCCATCCAAATGGTATTCCATTTTTATTTGGCATCAATAAATGTGTTTTACTAACTGAATAATATTTGAGAAAGCTGAATTTTATGCAAGTATTCCTGAAGACTCTGAGTGATTACAGGTAAGATGACAGGTGCCATATGAAAATATTGTTGATTGATCCTGGTAATTTTGAACACCCTGAGAATTAATTGTAAACTTTGCTTATGAATAATTGTTTAGTAGTCTCTAGTTGCCACAGAAGAAAACAATGGTGTAGGCTGAGAGAAATGAGGAATAAAAAGAAGACAAATGTGTTTGCTTTCCTTTTACCATATTAACTTTATTAGCTTTATGCCATGGATCAGTTTCATATGTCAAAACTGAATGACACCATTAGAATCTTCCTCCCACATCTTGGTCATAGAGAATAAACTTTAGGTCTCATATATTTTAATTTCATTTTCAAATACATTTTATATATTTTGTTCTAAACACAACTTCTCTTTACTTTTGGACATATTATGAGGCCAATTTATACTCAGTATTTATTTTCCAATGTATAATGTCACTTTCATATTATGGAAAGCTGAAATTCATAAATGTTCATCATACACACACACACACACACATACAAACACACACATATAGATATATGCTTGTATATATACAAATGAACACATACACATAAACATACATATTTATATATATATGTGTGTATGTTTCTGGGCATGTGTGTGTATATATATATATATACATATACATATGAATATTACACATATACATAAATACACATGGGTATTAAGTGTTTAAAACAAATCTAAATAAATTGTTGTATCTTGCTAACAAAATGTAATGCAAGCAAAATAGGATTTTTTTCCTGTTTTTCTGGATTAAATTTTGGCCAATCAAATGACTGATTAAATCTTGCCTTTGAATCAAAAGTCTTTGATTGAATCACGACTCTATGACTGGAATCAGTATATGTATTTCGTTGCTTGGAAGGAGAGAAGAGAGTAGAAAGAAAAGCAGAACTGAGAGAGAGAAGGGTGCTTGAGCAGACTAGGGGAACTTGCTTGTGGGGAAGCCTAACAGAAAGAATGCTTGTGGGGTTGGTGCTCCCTCTGTTTTTTTGTGTTAATTCCTCAGACAGAAGCCCTGTCCATTGATCTATGTTGATTTGTCAGGCGGAAGTCCTGTCTGTTGGTCTTTATGAGTAAATTGATCTGAAGAGCAGAGATCCACTCACTAGAAGAAGGCTTAGCTTGAGCACTATAAAGAGCTGTTACAGTGAATTGAGATGATGGTGCTGCTATTGTGTGTAAATATTGCTATAACCCTGTTAAACTTTGTTTTCCTAGAAATAGAAGCTGCGAGCAGGAACTCCTGTAGCCTGCTGTCAGGCAGAAGCAGGAAGCATTTGGAATGGAACAGTCCCTATATGCTAAGACAAAGAGCAGTAACAGAGAGTTGCCTATGTGTAAATGCAGGCAAGAGCTGGAAGAGATTGACCCATGGAGGAGGAGCCATGGGGTTTGGAAATCAGTCTCTGGTCAAGATGAGAGAGAACTTTACTTGGACACTGTGTTTTCATTAAGGATATTGTTCATACAGTGATCTAGGGGTGGATGGTATGCTACTTTCTGCTACCCCTTAAGGATGCATCAGGTTAGGGAAGAATCTATCCTGGGACCCCCTGACTTTGGGGATTCAATGATATATGCTATGTGCCATGTGACATACTGCATGTAATGAGATACACATATGTATTAGATGATATGTTTTGCTTAAAGACGTTGTTATGAATGTTATGCTTTACTTTATTGAACAATGTTTAGTTTATTGTTAAATAAATAGAGAGTTCATTATACTATGCAATTAGACACTGTAAATTATTCACAGAATGAGTATTCAGGTGTGCTGTAATGATTGTCGTTACAAATGTTCAGTTAATTAATTTACGATTCAGGCTAATTTATTTACTACTAAAACTTGTCATCCTAACTGCCATATATATTTTATACATTATAGCATTTGAGACTCACAATAACCACCTGGCATACATAGTACAAGCCCTGTTAGTAACATTTTACAGATGAGGCACTGAAGGCTTGAATTGGTTATATGATTTTCCCATGGTCACAGAGCTAATGTCAGAGTTAGAAGTTGAACCAAATTCTTTTTGACTACAATTCAGCACTAGTCCTATGTCATACTGTACTGTCGTCCTTTGGATCACATGACTTATGATTAAAATTATCTTAATTGTCCTTACAAAAAAGTCATCATCACATTTAAAGCATCAACACTTTTATAAGTCATCAAGAAAGCCCCAAAGCAAGACAAAGAAAGAGAAATAAAAATAATGGTTGACAATATAAAGCACTTGGGAGTCTACCTACCAAGATTCAAATCCAAGAACTACATGAACAAAATTACAAAACAATTTTTACAAAAACAAAGTCACATACAAAAAATTGGGAAAATATTAATTGCTCATGGTTAATGCCAAGCCAATACAAGAAAAATTACAATTCCACCCAATTTAATTTCCTTATTCAATGCTATGCCAATCAAATTATCAAAAAGTGTTTTTATAGAGCTAGAAAAAAACGAGCAACAAATCTCATCTGGAAGGGCAAAAGGTCCAGAATATCAAGGGAATCATTTTTTTTTTTAAATATGAAGGAAGTTGACCTATGCACACCAGTTCTCAAATTGAATTATAAAATGGTAATCATCAAAGCAATCTGGTACTGACTAAGAAATAGGGTGATAAATCAGTAGAATAGATTAAGTATATGAGTCACAGTAATAAATGACTATAGTGTTCATTTAATAAACCCAAAGACCCAAGTTTTTTGTGACAAGAAATTATTTGTTAAAAACTGCTGAGAAAGCTCTAAAGAAGTTGGGCAGAAAAGAGGTATAGGCCAACAGCGTACACCATATAGCATGATAAGGTCAAAATGGGTACATGATTTAAAGATAAGGGGGTGATACCATGGGCAAATTAGGGGAGCATAGAATAGGTTACCTGTCATATGTATAGATAATGGAAGAATGTACCACCAAAGGAGGGATAGAAAGTACTACAAAAGGCAAAATGGATAATTTTGATTATATTATAAAAGCTTTGCACAAGCAAAACCAATGTAGACAGCATTAGAAGGAAAGCAAAAAGGGTTGAGTTGGTGGCTTAAAAACAGTGATCAATATTCTGACAGATCACTACTGACAAATGAAAACTTCAGAAGACTGATGATGAAGCTGACTTCCTACATCTTCAGACAAGTCAAATACATGTTTGACTTTGCAGTTTTTTCAGCTTTGTCTCTGAAAGACACTTTTCTCAGGGGCTAAGCCAAGATGGCAGAGTAGAAAGATGCACATACTCTAGCTCTTCCCCACAGCCCATAAAATACCTGTAAAGAATGTCTCTCAGCAAATTCTAGAGCAGCAGAAGTAACAGAACGATGGGGTGAAATAGAATTCCCACCCAGGGTGACCTAGAAGGCTTACAGGAATGGTCTGTCCCACTGGACATGGAGCAGAGCATAGCCCAGCCTTGGCTGACCAACACTGGGAGGAGCAGGACTGGAGCAGGCCTTGGGGGCAGAATTACCACCAGCAGCAGAGGTTCTCAGATCACTTAACACACAGGCATCAAAGAAACTTCAAAGGTCAGTGAGAGGATTTTTGCACTTTGGTGACAAGGGAGGAGGGTCCTCTTCTAGCCTGTCACTTAAGTGATGTGGCAGCAGCAGCAACAGCAGAGGCAGGCAGCAGCCAGCATCCATTGTTGGAGACCTCAGCATAAAGCCCCTTGGAGTATTGAGCAGCTGATCTGAAACAGCCCTGAGTGAATACCAGGCCTCACCTAAAGCCCCTGGGGCAATTGAGTAGCTAATCTGAATATCAACAACAAGCCTAACCATTGAGTAAACTTCTCTCCCTTGATTATGCCACCTTGGAGGAATTGAGAACTTATAGGTCCCTAGAGTATACCTTACTCTTGACAAAGGTCCCAAAAGTCAAGTAACTGGTTGGGAAAATACCCAAAATAGGGAAAAATAATAAGGCTATAGAAGGTTACTTTGTTGGTGAACAGGTATTTTCTCCCTTCCTTTCAAACGAAGAAGAACAATGCTTACCATCAGAGAAAGACCTAAAAGTCAAGGCTTGTGCTTCCCAAACATCCAAAATAAATATTAAATAGGCTCAGGCCATGTAACAGCTCAAAAAGGATTTTGAAAATCAAGTAAGAGAGGTGGAGGAAAAATTCGGAAGAGAAAAGAGATGCAAGAAAATAATGAAAAATGGATCAACAACTTGCTAAAGGAGACCCAAAAAAATGCTGAAGAAAATAACACTTTAAAAATAGACTAAGTCAATTTGCAAAAGAGGTCCAGAACACAATTAGGAGAAGAATAAGAAGCAGAATTAGCCAAATGGAGAAAGAGCTTCAAAAGCTCACTGAAAAAAAATAGTTCTTTAAAAATGAAAATGAAAGAGATGGCAGCTAATGACTTTATGAGAAATCAGGAAATTGCAAAACAAAACAAAAATAATGAAAAAATGCATGATAATGTGAAATATCTCATTGGAAAAACAACTCACTTGGAAAATAGACCCAGGAGAGACAATATAAAAATTATGGGACTACTTAAAAGCCATGATCCAAAAAAGAACCTAGTCATCATCTGTCATGAAATTATCAAGGACAAGTGTCCTAATGTTCTAGAACCAGAGGGTAAAACAAATATTGAAAGAATCCAAAGATCACCACCTGAAAGAGATCCAAAAAGGGGCAAGAAAAAGGCAATTCAAAAGAGAGGAAAAGGGGAAAGGTGAGAGGGAAAAAGCGAAGCTTATTCTCATCACATTTGGCTCAAGGAAGGAATAATATGCACACTCAATTTTATATGGAAACCTATCTTACACTACAGAAAATTAGGTGACAAGGGGATAAGCAGGGTGGGGGAATGATGGAAGGGTGAGCAAATGAGAGAAGAGAGCAATTAGAAGTAAACACTCTTGCAGAAGGACAAAGTCAAAAGAGAGAACAGAAGAAATGGGGGCAGGATAGGATGGAGGGAAATATATTGTTACACATCATGATTATTATGGAAGTCATTTGCAAAACTACACATATTTACCCTATATTGAATTGCTTGCCTTCTCAGTCGGAGTGAGTGGAGAGGAAGGAAGAAAAAGAAGTTGGAACTCAAATTTTAGGAGCAAATGTTGAGATTGTTTCTGTGTACAACTGGGAAATAAGAAATACAGGTAATGGGGTACAGAAATTTATCTTGCCCTGCAGGACAAGAAAGAAGATGAAATAAGGGTAATCAGAATGCAAGGCATTTTGGGGTGGAGGGAGGAGAGAGATGGAGAGAAAATTTGAAACTCAAAATTTTGTGAAAATGAATGTTGCAAACTTTAAATAAATAATTTTTTTTAAAAAAATAAAAGACTTTTCTCAATAGGCAAATGTCTCTTCTAAAGAGAGTGTTTCTCAAATGTTTAGAGAAATGAATCAAATGTGTAAGAATATATGTTATTCCCAAATAAAGAAATGTTTAAAGGATACGAGCAGTCACTTATCAGACAAATCAAAGCTATCTATAGACATATGAAAAAAATGCCTTAAATCTGTATTGATTAGAGAAATACAAATTCAAACAACTCTGAGGTACCAGCTCACGCCCATTAGATTGGGTAAGATGACAGAGAAGGTAAATAATGACTATTGGAGAATATTTGGGATAATTGGAACCCCAATGCATTGTTGGTGGAGTTGTGAATCGATCCAAGTATTCTGGAAAACAATTTGGAATTGTGACCAAAGGGAAATTAAACTGCATAGATTTGATCACAAAGAACTGGAAATTGATGGCACACTAATCAATTGGGGAATGTCTGAAGAGGTTGTGATATATGACTGTGATGGAATGCTATTGTTCTATACATAATAATGAGCAGTATGATTTCAGAAAAAAAAAACCGGGAAAACTTGCATGAACTGATGCAAGATCAAGTTAGGAGAAAAAAGAGAAAACTGTACGTATTAACAACACTATTTTGGCATGACCAATTGTGAATAACTTGGCATCCTCAAAATTCCGAGGAATTCATGATGAACAATGTTACCCATCTCCAAAGAATGAACTGTTTGAGTCTGAATGCATAAAGAAATCTGCTATTCTTCACTTTTTAATTTTAATTTTTTTTAGGGGTGATGTTTCTGTCACAACACGTTTAAGTTGACGTGTGCTTTACAAGATTGCACACAACTATAACCTATGTCAGGTTGCTTGCTGTCTCAGAGAAGGTGGAGGTGGGGGAGAAATGGAGAAAGTTTGGAACTTGAGATTATTTTTAAATGAATATCAGTTTTTAAATGATAAAAATTGGGAAAATAAACTAATATTTATTTTTTTAAAGCTATCGTTTCTGTGCAGGAAAATGTGAATGAAAGCTCTACAAATTTCACATAATGTCTATTTTGGATAGGGTGCCAGTTGGGTATCTGTGAATTCTATTTCAAATTTTATATTTCGTTATTGTGATTAATGAATCACAAATACATAATGAGGTTTCATGTGTACAATGTATAACTCCTTAAGTAAAATATTTCCGTAATTTTAGTTCTAAATTTAGTTATCATAACTTATTGCTACATTTACTACATAAATATATAGACATATACTTTGCTATGCACTCTCTCTTTCTCTCTGTGTCTCTGTCTCTTTTCCTCTCCTTTTTCCTCATTATGAGGAAACTGTCTAAATGAATACAGTAAATGTTTACCCACATCTAGGCACATTAAAATATAAGCAATACATCATCTTAAAAATTTAAATCTGATAGAAAAGATCAGTTTTATATTATGAATCTTATGGGAAGAATGACATGTCATTGTGGGAGATTAGAGAAGTGACTACAGCTAAATCTTGGAATTAATAGTCCTGTGCTATAATACTATTTCTTTTATTTACTACTGAGCACACGGACCCAGTAAAATCATTTAATATATTCCCAACTTCCTTATCAATAAAATGTGGAGAATTAGGTTTAGACAATCATGAGCTTCTTTGGTCTTTGGAATACATTACGGCATTCCATCCTCCAATTTCTGGTGGAGGCAGAATAGTCTTGTGTTATTTGACTTTTGTATTTGAATTTTCTTTGTATTTGAAGTTTTTCTACTAACTGCTGAAAAACAGCTTTTTCTTTGTTACACCGATTTTAAAAATCGCTTTAATTTAAAATTTAATTTATTAAGCTAAGTTGAATCGATTTTTTTAAAATTTTAATTACATTCTGAAACTAGTGAAATTGAATTTCATTATACTTGATGTTTAGGAATTTTTGTTTTTCATGTTTTTTTTTTCTCTCAGATTTCTGTAATTCCTGAATTATCTCTGAACATCTTGTGTTTTAGAACAACAGATTTTGTTTGTCTGAAGATAATGTTTTTGGTTAATATTATTTCACTGCTAATTTTCTGGACATTCCTTCATTTCTGTGTATTTGCATTAAAATCAGATGTTTTTTTCTCATCTTTCATTGGTGATTTTTGACAGTATAAATTCCATTTTTTTCTAAACCCCCTCATCCTCCAGTTAGTCTAAAGTGTGGCCCATGCATTCAGCTTTCACAGTTCCTATTTTCTTTTAAACCATTCAGGTGGACAAGCAGTACCAGCAAGGAACCCCACCATAGCATTGCTGAGCAGGAAACCCTAGGCAATCTGAAGCAATAGAAGTGTGGATTCTCAAAAATATGAGCTCAGGATGGGAATCAAGTGGAAGTGAGAGAGAGAACCACAGAAATTCAGGTAACTGCGGCAGCTACTCCTGAGACTCAGCCCACAGATTATATGCCTGTAAGTCACCTACTTGAACTTCCAGGAGCCAATATGGCAAAGGAATTGATAAGTGCTAGCCCCTTCCTCTGGTTGACCTTGAAAAATCTAGAGAATACTTCCTAGGAAAGATGCTGGAACGGTGAGATCAGCTGAAGGGGTAAACAGTCTCTTAGCATATGAGACTAAGAAAATCACAAAGGGGGGATCTTCGTGTTGTGGCTGAAGGGGTGCAGTGAAGGATAACAGTTGTCCCAGATAGCTCCACCTCAGAAAACTGGTAGGAGATACTGGGCCTTAGGTGGGTGGACCCCCAGTAGCCAACACCAGGACCCTAGGTGTGACTCAGCACAGTCAGGGGAATTGGAAAGACACTCTGCAGAAGGTGCTCACCAACCACTCAGCTTTCCTATGCTCTAGCTAAACAGGGGAGACCTCTTGTGGCCAAATCTCCCCTCCCGTAGAGGTAAGAAGCTAGCTCCCAAGTAACTTTGGAGAAACTCAGAAAGACTTAACCTGGCCTCTGCTTTGGTACACAAGTCAACTCAACACCAGTAACCTGCAGCATTTTAGCTTCTAGGTGAAAGAACGAGAGACCCCAATACACAAAGCCTCAAGTTCTAAGCACAAGAACCATGGAGCAAAGCCCCCTGTGCCCCCAGAAATAGAGATCCACTTTAAAAGCCAGGAAAAGTGTGATCATCATGAACAAGAAGCAAATCAGAAAAGAACAGACCATAGAAAGGACCAAAACACGAATGCCAAAGAGGTCAGCATTGAGACTGTACTCCCATCTGAAATTTAAGAAGGGAATATGAACTAGTCTCAGACCTAAAGAGCATTCTTGGAAGAGCACAAGAAGGATTTTAAAAGCCAAATTAGAAATGTAGAAGAAAAATTGGCCAATGATTTTAAAAATATGGAAAAAGAATTCCTTGAAAGGAACAGCTCCTTAAAAAGGAAAATTGGAAAAATGGAAAAGGAAGTACAAAACCTAACAGGGGTAAACAACTCCTTAAGAGAAATAATTTGGTAAATGGAAAAGGAGATTCAAAATTAACTGAAGAAAACAATATATTAAAAATTAGAATTGGGCAAGTAGAAGTTAATGACTGAATGAGACATCAAGAATCAGACAAAAATAATGTAAAGAAAGAAAAAAAATAGAATAAAATGAAAAAATATTTCATTGAAAAATAGAACTGACCTGGAAAACAGATCCAGGAGAGAAAATCTAAGAATTATCAGTTTACAAGAAATCCAAGATAAAAAAACAGCTTGGATAATATCTTCCAAGAAATCATCAAGGAAAACTGCCCCAAAGTCTTAGGTCCAGAGGGCAAAACAGTCTTAGAAAGAATCCACCGACCACCTCCTGAAAGGAATCCCAAAATGAAAATACCAAGAAATATCACTGGCAAATTCCAGAAATATCAAGTGAAGGATAAAATAGCGTAGGAAGCCAGAAAGAAGCAATTCAAATATTGAGGAGCTGCCATCAGGATCGCACAGGACCTTGCAAATTCTACATTAAAAGAGTGGATGCATCAAAATATGATATTCTGTAAGGCAAAGGAATTGGGACTAAAAGCAAGGATTAGTTACCCAGAAAAGTTGAGCATAGTACTTCAGGCAAGGAGATGGACATTCAATGAAATAATGGATTTCCAGACCTTTCTGATGAAAAGGCCAGTGCTCAATATAAAATTTGATCTTCAAACACAAGTCTCAAGACAGGCATATAAAGGTAACCTGGGGTGGGTGGAGGAGTTGGCTATTCAATGTGGGCAAGGTGTTTATATCTCTGTAAGGGAAGATGATACTTTTTAATACTGAGAATTGTACATATATATATATATGTGTGTGTGTGTGTATGTGTGTGGGGTGTCTGTGTGTTTACATGTGTGTATGTGTATATATATATATGTGTGTGTGTGTGTGTGTGTGTGTGTGTATAAATTAAAAAGAATATACAGAGATAGAAGGAGTGGGTATAATTTGAATGATATGATGATAACAAATATGATTTAAGGGTGTGAAGGGATTATAATGGAGATGTGAAAAGAAGGAGGCAGAAAAAGTCAAATTACATGACATAAAGAGGTACAAAAATAATATTACAGAAGAGGGAAAGAGGTGAGGGAGATAGGAATTGTTTGAGAATTACTTTCATTTGATTTGGTTCAAGGAAGTAACAACAAATTCAGTTAAGTATAGAAATCTCACGAGGTCTATACGCAGTAGGAAGGGAAAGGGGAAAGAAAACGCAAGGGAGGCCAAAAGGGATGAAAAAAATTGTAAGGGAAGACGGGAGTAAAAAGGGGAGGGTCGAAAGAAGGGAGGGAAGACTGAGGGATGCAGTGGTCAAAAATTAAAACTCTATTTTGTAGGGGAAAGGCGAACTGAAAGCATAAACATGGGGAAAGAGAACAGGGGGAAAGACACAGATAGTAATCATAACTGTTAATGTGAATGGGATGAACTCTCCCATAAAATGGAGGTGGATACCAGAATGAATTAAAAACCATAATCCAGCAATATGTTGTTTACAAGAAACACATTTGAAAGGGTAGATACACAAGGGGTAAAGGTAAAAGGTTGGAGCAGAATATACTATGCTTCAGTTGATGTAAAAAAATGGTAAAAATCCCAATCTCAGACAAAGCAAAAGTAGAAATAGATCTAATCAGAAGAGATAAGGAAAGAAACTACATTCTGTTTAAAGGCTTCATAGATAATGAAGCAATAACATTAGTAAACATATATGCTCCAAGTGGTATAGCATCCATATTCTTAGAGGAGAAGTTAATACAGTTATAGGAAGAAATAGACAGCAAAATTATACTAGTAGGGACCTCCCCCTCCCCCTCTCTAAACTTGATAAATCTAACCTCAAAATAACAAGAAATAAGGAGGTGAATAAAACTCTGGATAAAGTAGATATGATAGATCACTGGAGAAAACTGAATGGGGATAGAAAGGAATGTATGTTTTGCTCAGCAGAACATGGTACATACACAAAAAATCGACCATGTACTAGGCTGTAAAAATCTCACAATCCAGTGCAGAAAGACAGAGAGAGTCAATGTATCATTCTCAGTTCCTAAGGCAATAAAAGTTATATGTAATCAAAGGCCATGGAAGAGAAGAGAGGGAGGTAAGAGAAAATGGGAGGGAGGAGAAAACAATCTAACATCTGTGGAAGAGATTGTAGAAGTCTGAAAACCCATAAAATAATTTTAAAAAGTAAAAAAATAAACCATTCAGGGGTGTTATTCTGGAGCTACATCTTCTCTTGGGAATTTTTGTAGCCTTTTGATTCAACATGTATTGATTCATTTTCTTTGCTTTTCTTGCATTATTTATTCATAGATGTCCAGAATCTTTTTACCTGATCAGAAGCCCATATTTCCTTCTATTATCAAAATTTTCCATCGTGGTTTGTCTACTTTTGCCCATGGTTTTCTAATCCAACATTTCTTTTTGGTGAAATCTTTGTTAATGTCTGCCCCCCTCCCTATGTTCAACTCTCATTCAATTTTTACCTCCTTCCTCTTTTATGGTAGTTATCTCATGGGATGGAACTCAAAGCTGTCTCAGCTTCTCCCACACTGCATAATTCATATTTCACCAGCCTCTGTCTCTGCACCAGATGACTGCTTTCTTTTTTTTCCAAATTTTTAATTTATTGGTTTTCATTTTTCAACATTCACTTCCATAAGTTTTAAATTTTTTCTACATCTCTCTCCCTCCCTTCCGAAGACATTATATGATCTGTACACATACATTTCTATTAAATACATTTACACATCAGTCATCTTGCATAGAAGAATTATAACGAATGGGAGAAACCATGAGAAAAATGAAAACAAATTCAAGAAACGTAACAAAAAGAAAATAGTCTGCTTCATTCTGCATTCTGACTCCATAATTTTTTCTCTGGATGTGGATGCATTTTACGTTATTGAATCATTTGAAAATGTTTCATTTCTTGTTGCTGTGATGGATTTGGTTTTCTGGTGTTTGAATAAGTGTTTTGGTTCTGTCTTCCATGTGGAAAGTCTGTTGTATTTCTGATTCATAAGTGTGCTGGCATATTCTTAGTCACCATAGTGACTATCTGGTTTCTCTCTCCCTCAATTCTGACTGGTCTGACCAATTTCCTCTCAGTTCTGTTCCACCTTTCCTGTTCCATCTGGTCCTGTTCCATGTGACTCAGCATTCCATATGAAGTATATAGTTCAGGTGAGCCTATTCATGAATGGAAAATATCTTCTCATTAAGAAGCAAAATTAAATTAACAATAAACAAAAATGTGTTATAAATAGATTTGAATGCAAGATCTTTCTTACTCACTACATAAGTCAATGGAGCAACTGGTATCAGAACTTTAACAGGGATAATAGTAAACAAGCACATAAAATAATATCTTAGCCAACTGGTTTCAACATAACTTTAAAGTGACATAACAGGGATCACACAAAATAAGCACATAAAACAATATGCTAAGGTGGGGCTTGAACACAAGCACCCCATCATTCCCCTCCTTTGAACGAATGGGGACTAACATCTTGGAGTAAGGGCTGAAGATCTCTTCTTCTATAGCTACTTCTTATTGAATTTTGATGTAGAGTTATCCCTGCCCCAAGAAGTCCCATTAGAGAGGTCGGTTCTTTAGCTGGCATCCAGAGCTTGGTTGACGCCAGATTCAAGGGTGACACATCACAGTCATGGAGAGAGGATAACATACAGCTTAAGCAATCAGGCATCTGTAGGTGGAGGGTACTAAACCTTCAGAAAACAAATCTAGCAAACAGGTTTAACAGTCAAAAAGTCACAAAGAAACAAGAAGACAATAACGAGCAGCAGAGTAAGTGGAGTCAGTTGTGCTTCTGGAATCCATGAATTCATTATCACGGCCTCTTTCACTGTTGTTTACTCTTTTCTAATTTGCAGTTTTGGGGTCATCATTTTGGCTAGAGGCACACTTTCTTTAATCTGAGCTGGGGCCTGGGCAGTTTCCTGTTCTCCCTGCAGGTGTGGTGAACTTGGATACAATGTTTCAGGAGGATCTGGAGGGACATTTTTATTTCTTTCCTCTGTCTAATTTCAAAGTTATCAGCTCCTTTTGGATGTTCTGTTGGTCTGTCTGGAAGGGTGGAATTTTAAACATCACAGGACCAGAACCCTGAGAGAAGACTTAGATGGTACTCCCTGATTTGGCACACATTACCTAGATGTGAATTTTGGTATATGATACAATTTATAAAATATACTCCTCTGATCTTTGGGATGGGCTGTGCATGATCCTTTGCAATCTTGTTCCCTTCTAAAACTTACTGACCGGAAGTGAGACATGGTCAAGGGGAAAGAACAAGATGCAATTTTAATCAGATGCTAGAATCAATCCAGGATCACTGGTGAGACAGCTGGTGGCAAAGTGGACAAAGGGATGGGTGTTTGTAATTCTGCACGAGTCTTAAACCTCCCTCAGCCACTGCTCCAACAACTATAAAAAAGGACCCACCAGGAACAACACTATGGTGTCAGGTCAATGATCTGGTCTGATGGCTTCCATACTCATGAAATAGCTCCTACTCACCACCAAATAAATGAATGCATAAAACCATAGCCCTTCCTTTGACTGGAGACAATTGGGAAAGCATTTAGCTTTATATTTTTACTTTTTAAAAATCCTAATTAGTTATATATAGCAGAATCTTCAGTTGGCTCCGTTTTCACTTTGACAGGACGACTTAAAAACAACTCCAGAATGAGAGGAGGTAGTGGGGAGGCTTGGGCACATTTTTACCTTCACAGGTGGTGAAAGAAACAGGAGCCTCCCCCTAAGGCCAGAGTCTTTTGCTTGGAGTCCATGGTTTGTGAACCTGGATGGAAAATACATCCCACTCTAATTCTTATTCTTTTCTAACTGAAATTAAGTGTTTCTTTGATGTATTTCTGAAAGTTTTTCTGAAGAGTCCATGGACTACCAGGGAGCTCATGATACAAATAAGGTGTCCCATGTGAATCTCAGTATCATGAAAGACATAGAAATTACATGGCAGTGGAAAGAACTCCATTCCCAGAGGAGGTGTGTTATGTTTTCCTATGTTCTGGAAGATGGGTAAAAATTCCAGACCAAAGAATTTTCTTTGAATCATATTTTCCTGGAGCTTCTTTTTACATACTACTTGCCTTGAGCTCTAGAACATAGAGTTCAAATCACAGTTCTGGTATTGCGTGACCTTGGGAAAGGAATTGAACTTGAAGGTCCTCAGTATCCTTATCTGCAAAATGAGGGACTTGGGAGTGTTAGCACTGGGTTTTATAAACTTGTCTTTTAAAATATTTTAATAATTATATTTTAATATAACTGACTTTATTTGCAATCCTACATATTTTATTTAGTGTTAGGGTTATTCTGAGAAAAGTTCCATTAATTTCACCACAGTTGGAGGACATCAGCCTTCCCCCGGGCTCCACAGAAAGTAGAACAGTAAAAATGTATCCAAAGGTTGTGTGTCTGAAATGACGTGGAGGTAGTTGGTCACAGGTGCCTCCAAAGTACTGTGATTGGATGCTGGGAATGCAAGATAAGCATTCATATTTTGCTTCTTTTTGTGAGCTAAACTAAAAACAACTATTTCTTTTACCACCTGAAATTTCTATCTTGGTCTTCTAAATAAGATTTTGAATGCTGCAGGATAAAAAACTCCTCATGAAAACCAGCTAACTCCTTTTCCATGTGAGCTTTCTCTACAGCAGGTTGTCTCTACTTTTACAGACAAGGTGATAACATTTTAGCAAAACCCAGCATCTCTTACATACCCTTGCCACTTCTTTCCTCAGTTGTATTGGTATTCCTTCCAAACATCTTTCCATATCTCTAGGTTTTCCCTTCTGTAGCCTCACTTCTAAGTTTTTATAAAATCCTGTGCTTTTAGCACATTGTCTTGCAAGGAAGGAATAAGGTAAATCCTACCGTACTGTGATATCAATCTCTCTCTACAATCTTTCTGCCTCCAAATAGAGGTCTGAAATTTCATGATTCCAATCTTGTTGGCATTTGTAGTTGCAAAGTGATATTCACAGCATTTATGAAGGCCATGAATTTTCTGTCTGAATAGTGAAATACACGAGATTGTCCACATGGAAGACAGAAACAAAACATTTATTCAAATGCCAGAAAATCAAATCCCTCACAGCAACAAAGAAATCCATACATAATAACAATGCAGAGGGCAACACTTTCCTCAAACCATTCCCCTTCTAGGGCCTTCCTACTAAAAATCAAACACTCATGCTAGCCACCTATTTGCTTTCTCTTTCCCTCAGCTCTGACTGCTCTGACCAATTTCCTCTCAGCTCTGCTCCACCTTTCCTGTTGCATCCATTCCTGTTCCATGTAACCCAGCATTCCATGTGATGTAAGCAGGTAGCATGGACATATTGATGTGTAGAAAAGATCTCCCATTAAGAAGCAAAATTACTTTAACAATAAGCAAAAATGCATTATCAAAAAAATGCTTTATTTTTTCTCCAGTTCTCTGCTTCCCTCCTAATCTTGGTTGCATTGCTTTGTTCGTGCAAAAAAAAAAAAAAAAAAAAAAAAAAAAAAGGAAAAAAAAAAACTTTTCAATTTAATGTAAATAAAATTATCTGTTTTGCATTTCATAATGTTCTCTGTATCTTGTTCTACTACAAAAACCTCCATTCTCCACAAGTCTGACTAAACTAGGTAAATTATTCCTCTTCCCCTAATTTGTTTATAGAGTCATCCTTTACACCTAGGACATGTGTCTATTTGGACTTTATTCTGGTATATGGTGCCAGACGTTGATCTTTTCCCAGTTTCCACCACACCATTTTCCATTTTTCCCAGCAGTTTTTGTCAAAGAATAAGTTCTTATCCCAGAAGCTGGGGTCCTTGGGTATATTAAACAGTACACTGCTATAGTAATTGACTACTGTGTCTTATATAGCTAACCTACTCCAGTGACCTATCCCTCTATTTCTTAGCCAGTGCCAAGTGGTTTTGGTGATTGCTATTTTGCAATACAATTTAAGATTTGGTGCATTGAGGCTACCTTCCCTAGCAATTCTTTTCATTAATTCCCTTGATCTTCTGGATATTTTGTTCTTCAAAATGATTTTTTTTCTAGCTCTATAAAATAATTTTGGTAATTTGATTGGTAAGGCACTGAATAAGTAAATTAATTTAGGTAGAATTGTATTTTTGTCATATTAGCTCAGCCTACCCACAAGAAAATGATGTTTTTTCTAATTATTTAGATTTGACATAATTTGTGTGAAAAATGTTTTGTAGTTGTGCTCATATAGTCCCTGGGTTTATTTTGGCAGGTATACTATCCAATATTTGATAATGTTTACAGTAACTTTAAATGTAATTTATTTTTCTATTTCTTGCTGTTGAGCTTTGTTAGTAATATATAGAAATGCAGATAATTTATATGGGTTTATTTTGTATCTTCCAACTTTGCTAAAGTTGTTTATTATTTCAAGTAGTTTTTTACTTGATTCCTTAGGATTCTCAAAGTATATCATGATATCGTCAACAAAGAATGATAACTTAATTTCTTCTTTGCCTGTTCTGACTCCTTCAATTTCTTTTTCTTCTCTTATTGCTAAAGCTAAAATTTTTAGCCACCATATTGAATAATAGGTGTGAAAATGGACATCCTTATTTCACCTTGATCTTATTGGAAATGTATCTAGTTTATCCCTATTACATATGGTGCTTACTAATGATTTTACATATATTTAAAATCATTTTAAGGAAAGCTCCATTTGTTCTTAAACTCTCCAGTGTTGTCAGTAGTAATATGTGTTGTATTTTGCCAAAAGCTTTTTCTGCATCTATTGAGATGATTATATGGTTTCTGTTACTTTCATTCTTGGTATGAACAATTATGCTGATAGTTTTCCTAATGTTGAAACAGTCATACGTTCCTGGTAAATATTCCAAAATGATAAAAGTGTATTATTCTCTTGGTATGTTGCTGTAATCTTTTTGCTAATATCTTATTTGACATTTTTGCTTCTGTATTCATTAGGGAAATCGGTCAATAATTTTAGTTCTTTGTTTTGGCTCTTCTCAGTTTAGGAAGCAGCACTATATTTATAAAATAAAAAGAATTCTTCTTCCTCTATCTGCCCAAATTGTCTGTATAATATTGGAACTAGTTTTTCTTTAAATGTTTCATAGAATTTGTTTGTAAATCCACTTGGCCCTGGAGGTTTCTTCCTGTTAACTTCATTGAAAGCTTGTTCAATTTCTTTTTACGAGATGGTATCATTTAGGTATTTTACCTCTTATTCTGTTAATCTGGGCAATTTATATTTTTCTAAATATTCATTTCACTAGGACTATCAAATTTATGGACACAAGGTTGAGCAAAATAATTCCTAATTATTGTTTAAGTTTCCACTTCATTTTTGTTGAATTCATCCATTTCCTTTTTGATACTGGTAATTTGATTTCCTTCTTTCTTTTTTTTAATCAAATTAATCAAAAGTTTAACAACATTACCGGTTTTTCAATAAAACCAGCTCAGTTTTATTTACTACATTAATAGTTTTCTTAATTTCACTGTTTTAAATTTCCCCTTTGGTTTTCAATATTTCTAATTGGGTATGTACTTGATGATTTTCAGTTTGTTCTTTTTCTTACAGTTGCATGTACAATTCATTGATCTCCTCTTTTTCTATTTTATTCATGTAAGCATTCAGAGATATAAAACTTCTCCTAAGATATTCTTTTGCTGCATCCCGTAATTTTTGGTAGTTAGTCTCATTTTTGTCATTCTCCTGAATGAAGTTGTTGATTATTTCTATGATTTGTTGTTTGACCCACTCCTTCTTTAGGATTAGATTATTTAGTTTCTAATTACTTTTTAGCCTATCTTTCCATGCGCCTTCATTGTATATAATTTTTATTGCATCATGATCTGAAAGGGATGCATTTAACATTTCTGTCATTCTGTACTGGATTGTGAGGTTTTTATGCCCTACTATATGGTCAGTTTTTGTATATGTACTATGTACCTCTGAAAAAAAAAGGTATATTCCTTTTTATACCCATTCAATTTTAATTTTCTCCAGAGGTTTGTCATGTCTACTTTTTCCAGAATTCTAGTCCCCTCCTTAACTACTTTTTTGTTTATTTTGAAGTTTGATTGATGAAGTTCAGAAAGGGAGAGGTTGAGATTGCCCACTAGTATAGTTTTTCTTCTCTGTTTCTTCCTGTAACTCCTTAACTTCTCCTTTAAGAATATGGATGCTATACCACTTGAAGTATATATGTTTAGTAATGATATTGATTCGTTGTCTATTGTGCTTTTAAGCAGTATATATTTTCTTTCCTTATCTCTTTTGATTAGGTCTATTTCTGCTTTGGCTTTGTCTGACGTTAGGATTGCTACCCATGCTTTTCTTTATATCAGCTGAAGTATAATATATTCTATTCCAACCTCTACTTCTTCCCTCCCTTCTAATCATTCTCCCCCTTTCTTTCCCCTTTCCCCTCCTACTACCTATAGGGAAATTAAATTTCTATACTTAGCAGAGTATGTTATATCCACCTTGAACCAAATCCACTGAGAGTAAATCTCAGACAATGCTCATCTCTCTCCCATCTTTCCCTCTACTCTACTATGTTTTTGTGCCTCTTCATGTGAGGTAATTCATGCTTTTCTGCATTCTCATTTCCTCTTCTCCCATTACAATTCCCTTGAATCTCTTGGTTTTTTTTTTTATCATTACATCTGTTATTTTATCTCCATATCCTCTATACATGCATATTTTTAAATGTCTTAATAAATATGCCATTCTCAAAATTAACAAGTACAATCCTTGTATAGACGAATGCCCTTTTAAAATGATTTTCCCCTGTTTACATTTTTATGACTATCTTGAAACTTGTATTTGAAGATCAAATTTTCTACTGAATTCTGACTGTTTCATCAGTAAGCTCTGAATGTCTCTTATTTCCTTGAATGTCCATTATCATGTCTAAAAGATTATACTCAATTTTGCTTGGTAGCTGGTACTTTGTTGTAGTCCAAGATCCTTTGCATTGCATGATATCATATTCCAATACCTCTTGCCTTTAATGAAGAAGCTGCGAGGTCCTATGTAATCCTAAGTTCCTCAGTATTTGAATTGTTTTTTTCTAGCTACTTGAGGTAGTTTCTCCTTGACATGGAATTTGACTGCAATTTTCGTTGAAGTTTTCAACTTGGAATCTACTTCAGGAGGTGATCAGTGTATTCTTTCAAAGATTATTTTACTCTCTCTGTTTCTAGGATCTCAGGCCACTTTTCCTTTATGATTTTTTGGAAGATGATGTTCAGGCTTTATCTTTTTCTCTATCATGGCTTTCTGGTAGATGAATAACTCTTAAATTTTCTTGTCTGGATCTATTTTCTACGTCAGTTCTTTTTCCAATAAGATATTTCAGGTTTTTTTCTATTATTTTATTCTTTAAATTTTGTTTCTTTGTGCCTCATAGAGTCATTAGCTTCTACTTATCCAATTCTAATTTCTAACAAATTGTTTTCTTCAGTTAACTTTTGTATCTCCTTATCCATTTTGCCAATTCTGCTTTTCAAGGAGTAATTTTCTCCAGTTAGATTTTGCACTTTCTTACGAATTTAACCAAATTTACTCTTTAAAGTTTTCTCTTTCTAATGATTTTCTCCCATTTTGTTCATTTTTTAAAAAAGAATAGTTCAATTTTTCTTCTGCCTCTCTCATTTGACTTCTAAAATTGTCCTTGAGCTCTTCTAAGAATAATTGTTATGCTGGAGATCAGTTCATATTCCCTTTTGGCGTTTCATATGTAGGTATAGTGTCAATGATATCCTCTCCTCGTTTTGGATTTTGTTCTTCCCTTTCTCCATAGTAAGATTCTACAGTCGTTACTTTTCTAGTTTGCTTCTTGTTCATTGTGATTGCAGACTTTGTGTGCTGTGGCCTCTGCTTCTGCCAGCTAAAATCTATATAATGCTACTGCTTGCCTGGTGCTGAGTTTGAACTAGCTAGAGTATGCCAAGGCCTAGGCAAGGTGAAGTTTTCCTGAGTTTCCTTGGGATTACACTGAAGCTCGCAGCCTAAGGTTTGGGGGTGAGTTGTCTGGTCTTTGGAGGTCTTCTTCTCCCCTAGGCCTGCATTAGAGCACAGTTGCTCATGGACTATGATCTGCTCTTTTTTCTGCTTTTTCCCCTGCTTGTGTGAAGGCTTCTCCAGGTCCTCGTATGAGCACGTGTCAGCTCCACCACCTTGGTCTCAGGATTTCCTCCAGGTCTGCTGAGGTGGGTCTTCCTGGATACCTCTGGGCCTTCCCTGGTTTTCTTAAGCCACAGGAAGAGGGACTCTTCCCTTCAATCTCTCTCCTTCCCAAAGCCGGAAGACTGTTGTACCCCTTCTGGTCGTTACACCATTTCAGGATTTTTAATATTCTCTGGTTGTTTCAAAGTCAATAAGGGGTGATGAGAGCACTTACAGTTTAATGCACCATCTTGGCTCCTGAAAGTTCAAGTAGATAACTTTCAGATATTTAGTCTGTGGATTGATAGCCCCAGGAGTAGCTGTTGCAGGCCTTCTCACCCAGTTCCGAAAGAATCCTTCCCTGTACTGAGAGGTCTGGGAATAGTCACTGCATTGGTGATCCATTCTACTAGGGCAGGCTCTCACTGGCATTTAGGGTTAGCCACTATGGTCAGGTGCAGACCTGGGTGCTCTCCCAGATTGATGCAACAAATTGTTCCAGTTGATTTTCCAGATTGTCTTTGGCTGAAAATCTGCCATACTCTGTCTCCTAGTGGATTCTATCACTCTCAAATTTGTTTAGATTCACTTTTTTTAGATTTGTCTGAAGGAGTTTGTGAGAGAGCTCAGGTACATCCCTACTTTCACTCAGCCATCTTTGCTCCACTTCCCCGTTCCCTTGTGACTTCTTGTTAGACAGATCTGATCCCACACATATAGAACTGATTCTACCAGTATGCTGGTTCCCTTACCCTCAGATCTAGTGAAGTTTCACATATGTGTACATTTTAGCCCATCTCTTTTCTTTTTTCTATTCTCTTGATGAAAGTTGTTGCAGCAGTCATATTTTCCTGTCCAGTTTAAACTTCTGATTTTTAGTTTTCTGAAAGATAGGTAAAATGAATGGGAAAATTGAATTATGTTTCTTGGGCAAGTTTGTGCATCTGTGAGAGATCATATAGATTGGTTGGTGAGGGGTTTCTAAGTGTCACAGTACTAAGAATTAGAAATTATTACTATCTGATGAACTAACAAGTTGAATTTTTATTTTTCTACGTTAGAGTTCTCAGACCACAGAAAAGCTGAAGTCACTTCATGCCTTATGCATAATGTCTATTTTGGAAAGAATTGATAAATCAAGGTTTAGAGAAACTATTACTCCTCTTGTTGTTCATAGAATTCTATGTACTTAATTTCATTTTAATTTAGCCAACATACACAGTGAGATTTGTACAGAGAAACTATTGTGCCAGTTACTGAGGGAAGTACAAAAAATAATTGGCAGCTCTTGTCCTCAAGAGGCTACTATTTTGAAAAAAAAAAGATTGGCTTCCTCAATGATATACAGAAGACATAATATCTTAATAATTTGTTAAAGACAGAATTACAGTATACAAGTCTGTATGACTACAAATAGGAAAAAAATTCTGCTTTTCTATCAAGTATTCATGATTGTTGTAAAATTATTTTAAATGATGTTTATGGTCATTTTAATGTTCGTGTGATTGAATTAATTAGAAAGGACATTTTGCAATTTACTGAATGTTGCTTATCGTTAAACAGGTTTTGGTAGATTCATAACTTCATTAGTGTAGGTATTCCTGTCCGTTTCAACTCAATTAGATGTTTTTGGTACTAATTGTGTTCATACTACTTGCTTGGCATTAATGATACAAAGACAAAACAATCAAATAAAAATGTCCTTAGCCTCTAGAAGTTTATTCTCTATTGAGGGAATAAACAGATAAACAAATTAATATATGAAAGATAGGTTGAGGATGCAGATAAGGAAGCCAGTAGAATTTATTAAATTGATTATTCAAAAGTGATGCTCTAGCTCAGTCCTGAAGAAGTTTAAGATTCTCAGAGGTAGAGCAGAAGAAAAATACTCTAGGCATTGATGTTACCCAGTTTAAAAACATAAAGTCTAAAGATAGTATGGTCAGTTGGCCAATAAATCACTCTATCCATTGACTAATATTGCTACCCCCACACCTATGTTCTTATATATCTCTTTCCACAAACCCTCCATCAATGAATGATTCTTCTATATTTTTCTATATAAAAACGGTTCATCACTGATGGATCCAGTTATTCTTAGGACAGCAAACTGTATTAAATGAAAGTGGTAATATCAAGTATGTGCTTTGTCTCATACTTTTTATTGTATGGTATAAATTAGTGATTATAAATACCATCCACTTGACATGAATGATCCTCTTTCAAAAATTGCCTGTGATGTTTTAAAGCAATATAGGGTCACATTAATTCCTTCACAAAATTTGAGTCAAAATATAATTTATCTAGCAGTCACTTCCATTAAAAATACCTTTACCTGAAGAGATAAATTACTAATTCTTTCGTAAACATGAGCAAACACTGCAAATTTTGTCAACATATTTGAGCATGCCATTCAATATTGATAATACAAGAAATAATTTATCAAGTGTGAGGCTGTGCCTATTCACATGAGGAAAATGAAGAGTGGAGTCAGTCAGTTAAAGCACGTAGGCAAAAAATTACTCAAAGGAATGAGCTGTAAAATTCATAGATAATTCACATAAACATATTTTGAGCATATAACACTAGACTTTCAAGGGATATGCAGGTAATCTAATTGAACTACTTTATTTTACAGAAGCTTAAACAGAGGTACAGAGAATATGTCCAAACAAATATCATACACAAGTGGAAAACCTGTACCTGATTTTCCTCCTATTTTTGTTGAATATATCACCATTATTCCACTTATCCAGGTTTGTAATTATAAATTTCTTTTTACCTTTCCCCCTTTTCCATACTTCACATTAAACAGATTGTCTTTTCTTATAATTCTATTTGCTATGTATTAATAAGAACATCAGATCATAGATTTCATACTCGAAGAGATCTCAGAGGCCTCTATTCTAAGACTCTAATTTTAAAGATGAGGAAACTTAGACCTAGATGTGTCATGGTACTTACTCACAGGAATGTAAGACATAAAATAGGTCCTCTAACTCCAGAATTTTCTCAGGCATTTACTCACTTACCTCTTCTCACATAACTAGCAAACTAATAGAGTCCCTTATCACTTCTCTATGGGACTCATGATAGCGTCCAAAATGCATTCTCTACTTCCAATCTTTCCCTTTTACAATTCATTCTCTACACAATTCCAAAAATTCTTCTTAAGGCATATGCCTGATCATATCATTCCCTTCATCAAAAATGACCAGTAAAAGGTAAATATTGACTACAGAAGAAAATACACACTTATTCATATGAGATTTAAGACTCTCTACATTTTGTTTCCATTATGTTTTTCTAGATTTATTTCTACTACTCTCTCCACTGACTCTGTGCTCTAGCTGAATTACTTTACTGTTTCCAAACTCATCATGCTATCCTTCCTCCATATCTGGAATGTGGTTCTTCTCCTCAGAACCATTATCTTCCTCTCAGAACCATTATCTTCTTTCAGAGTTAACTTCATTTACTACTTCTTTCATGAAGTCCCCAACTTTCCTCATTAAGATACTTTTCCCCTCGATTTTCCTTCTAATATCTTTGTATGCATGCATTTGCATGCAGTATTTCCCCAAAAGAATATAAGCTTCTTTTGGGAGTTTTTACCACAATGGCTAGAACACAGTAGTCTCATTAAATTCTTGTGGAAAAGTAAACTGTTGAACAACACACGAGTACATGGGACAAATGCAATTCTTTTTCTATCCCCAGTTAATATGTTTTCACAACTTTTTTTTGATTTTGTACCTTTAGATTGTAACAGTTGAATGACTGTGTAGAGTACTAGAATAAGAGTGTATGATTTTATTTATGTAATCAATCTGCAATATTTATCATCCATTATGTGCCAGACAGTTTTCTATGTTATTGGATTTGTGGTGCATAGGACAAAGAAAGACAGCAATTTCTTTTATAAGCCATTTATGTTGCTGTTGGCAAAGTCCAAATAGAATCTTCTTCCTGGCATACCCTCTTTTCACAGCCCCTGTGTCAGGGAGAAAGGAGGCAAAACTCTCATTAAGATTATAGTTCAATGGACTTTTGATTCAACTTTGTATTCTATCTTCCCTAAAGCATCAGGGTGGGAGGCAGGTGCAGCAACTGATACTATTAGTCTCAGCATTAGAACTACTCGAATCTGGTGCTTTTGTGGAGAAAAGTGGCATACCTGGGAGACAGAGCACTCCTAGTCATAGTGAGAAACAAGAGAGAGAGACAGAGAGACAGAGACACACATAAAGGGAAAGACAGAGATAGAAAGACAGAGAGACACACAAAGACAGAAAACAAAGAAAGTTGAATCGTGGGAGATACTTACAATATGAAGGTGTGGGTCAGGGAGAAAGTAAACAAGAAAGTCTGCTGGTTCCATGGATGGAGTTTGGTAGCTCAAACATATGAGGCAGAGTAGATTTTGCCAGATTCTTATCTGGGGCATTGCCCTTTCTCATTGCCCCTTTCAGCTTCTTAAAGACCCTCATCAATTTTCTCACTTACTTCATTCTTATAATTGCCTTATGAAAGCTGTGAGGAAAACGAAGTTCAGAGAATTTATATGACTTTGGCAGGATTATGCATCTGATAAATAGTTGATCTAGGGTTTCAACAAATACTTTCAAGATTTATGTTGAATGTGATGCCCTCTATATCTCATTGCTTCCTTGCTTAAATATTTGGCCAAGTAAATAGTAATAAATAATGATAAATCAAAATAATAGGTGATGCAAGGATCAATGAAGAAACGAAAGATGAAAATGATGAGATTGTAGCATATTTCCATTAATACCTTATGTTGAGAAAGTGGCACAGGAATCATCATCTGGGAATTGTATGAATGGAAAATGTGGAACCATTCAATTGTGTGCCAAGTGGAAGTCAAAATTAGTGTATCCTTAGTCCTGAAGCATTATTTACTACCCCCCTCTTAACACAGAAAGGCCCCATATCGTGTTGAATATCTCTTCCATTCTCCCTATTTTATTTATTTTGTTTGTTTTTAATATTCTTTCTTTGGTTTTCAGATTCACGTACTCTCCTTTCCTCTCCTCCTCCACTCATTGTGAGGCAAGCAGTATCATGCATTTTGTATGCGTGAAATCATGCACAATACATTTTCATGTCAGTCAAGTTGCAAAGGAAGGGAAGGAAGAAAGGAAGACAAAAGAAAGAAGGAAAGAAGGAAGGATGGAAAGAAGAAAGGAAAGAAGGAAGGAAGGAAGAAAGGAAGGAAGGAAGGAAGGAAGGAAGGAAGGAAGGAAGGAAGGAAGGAAGGAAGGAAGGAAGGAAGGAAGGAAGGAAGAGTGTCAAGAAAAACAAAGTGAAAACAAAAAAAATTCAATCTGCACTCAGTGCTCATCAGTTGTTTCTCTGGAGTTCAAAAGAATTTTTCATCACGTGTCACTTGGAAATGGCTTGGATCATTGCATTGATCACAGTAGCTAAACGTTTCACAGTTGATTAATTCTAGAATATTGCTGTTACTATATGCAAAATTGTCCTCACTCGACTCACCTCTTTTTTCTATCAGTTCATGTGAATTTCTCCAGCTTTTTCCAAAAGTGTTTCCTTCATACCTTTTTTACACCACAATAGAATTCCATCACAATCACATACTGTAACTAGGACCAGATATATAAATGTTGAAATCATCGTATTGTAGTGATTATCTGTACTTATTATCTGAGGACAAAGTTGGATATACTAACCTCTCAAGGATCCAGGGATAACCTTGAAGAGTTGGGGTATATCTTCTCTCATGCTTTGATGCTTAATCCCTTAAAGGGAGAATGTCATCTCTTCACTCTTAGCCACAAGTAAATAGTGCCAAAATTCTATTTTAAAATTAACATCAATTATATTATATAGAGGGACAGTTACATCAAAGATATAACTAGTACAAAAGTACATTTATCCCCAATACTGCTGGAGCATCTCCTCCTCTATAAGACATTTGCCTTTGAGGAGAATGGATTCTAGCTCTTTGCAGTTTCTACATAGTTCTGCTCTTATATAATTCACATCTAAATGGGATGGCAGCACTTAATGAGTCCTTGTCTCTGCTATCACTGGGCTGAGTCCTGTAAATCATTCCACGAAGCCTCAAGGCAGGACCACCTGGCAGCACACCCTAGCATGGAATCCATTTTCAAATGTACTAATGGTCTGTTCTGCTGATACTTTGATACTCACAAGGTCATATACCTGATCTCTTTCATATAAAATTAAAGACCAAATAGTGAGGCAAATAGCTAAAGAAACTTTTCATAGTCCACATTTCAGTTTTGAATAGAGGGAACTCAACTTCTTCTCAAATATCATTGTCTCGTCTTTCACTATAATGCCATCAGTGGGAAGGAGTCAAGGCTTTGACAGGTGACTTCTTTTAAAATTCATATCCATGACTGGATATAAAGCTTAACCAATAAAATGAGAGTGACTTTGGTTTATCACATGATTCATTTACAGAATATTTGCAAATATTTCAAACATCTCCAAGGTATTTCCTTTACTCATCATCATACAAGAAACACGAGATTCCCAGACTTTTCCACATGAATGAAAGTATTCTGGCCATGCTCACAAAAACTGCAAGCAGTTCATCGTTATGATATGCACAGAAATGGGGAGGAAAATTAAGAAATTTGCTGACATTATGAAGAACATAGAGAGAGAAGATGATGCAGTATAGAACCCTGGGGACCTACATAGTCAGCAGGGATGTCAGGGAGGATGATTCAAGATAGGTGAAGAAGAACGCGTATTCAGACGCTTATCTGAAAGTATCTAGGAAGAAAAGGATATCCACACTGTCATTTGCAAGAATCAAGAAGAATGAGTACTGAAAAATCTCATCTGATCATATCACCTAAAAATATTTTATGATTTCTTTGCTTCCTTTCTCAGATCCTAGTAAAAGCTGTTCACACCTGATTCAATTACTGTGGCTCTCCCTTTCCTCCTACATGAGCGGGATCACACTAAATTTAATGGAATGAGGCAGAGTATCTATACTGGTGATGATTTGGAGATTATACCACCTGTTTCAGGGTTATTCTTAAGACCCTGAGGTATTTAAAGTCGTAGTGGTTCTTATATTGGTAGCACAGATTGAACAGTGTGAGGATAATTCAAGGGTTAGCTGACTAGACCTTAGAGTAAAAGTGAGTATTGTGGGAGAGAGTGGAAGATAATGTAAATTGGTTTTGAAATGAAGAGAAGAAAAACAGAGGGGGTTCATAGTGAATGACCTCGATTTTATCAGTAAAACATGAAGTGAAGTCCTCAGATGAAAATTTAAAGGGTAAGGAGTTTGACGTTTTGAAGAAGTGTCTGATTTAATGGGAGAAGAAAAGATTATGAATAACTTTATGAGGACTGAAATAATAAATCAAGTAGGGAAGAATAAAATAATTGCTTTCCTGTAGGGAACCTCAGTTGAGGTTAAATAACATAAATTAGAAGTAAAATTCTGATTTCCTCAAGTTCTATTCAGCAGCACCTCTTTAAAAGTAGTAGACCTAGCTCTTTCCCCTCTGAGCCAGAAGTGGTGCATCTGATCCATGATCATGGCAAAAATCGAGGCCGGGAATCTTCATGGGAAGAGGTGCTACTCAAACAGGTAGATGATTTAGAGGTAGAACTTTCCCAATGGCCAAAGTCACTGGAGGAGTTGCATCCAAGTTATCCGAGTAGTCTAAAAATCTGTTGTCCAAGTCCTAACTGTCATCAACCAGACAGAGAAAAAGAATCTCAGCAAATGCTATAAAGGCAAGAAAGAAATACAAGGCTCAAGACTTTGGGTCCAGAAAGACCTGTGCCATGCATACAGGTTTAATAAGTACGAGGAAAGCCTGAAGACCAAAAAACAGAGAGGAAGGAATGCCTGTACCCCTTTCTGAAAATTGCTGTTAAGGCAAACTTTGTTAAGGTGCTCAATAAAAAGACACATTGTTGTAAAAAAAAAAAAATAGTAGATGTAGACACTGGGAGATATTTTGGGTTGGAAGTTGATAAGGGAAGTGTAACAAAAAGAAAATGTATCGATGGTTTTGAAAGTAAAATGAAAGTGTGGAGTTAAGTTAATTAACTATTGGATGAAAATACATAAAAGAGGAATGTGAAGTCAGAATAGGGGTCCTGATGAGTACAGTGATTGAAATTCCCATGGAGGATGATGAAGACGTTTAAGAGGGATAAGACATAGAATATGATGGTATGATAGGAGGTTATAGTCATATAGAAAAATGTCCGAATTTTCATAAAGAAATAAAAACTAATGGTTAATGATGAGATTCAAATTACGAGCATCTTTGTGTGAAGCTGAGGTGAGTGAAAGAGTACTTCAGAAAAGTTGAGGAGATTGAGAAGGTTGGAGGTTTGAGTCTCCTTTCATGAAGGAATATCAATGCTTCTATTAATAAAAGAGAAGTAGATGAGGAAATGAAGAAACTGATCAAGGTGAGACAAGTAGAAAATATTTATCATGATCTATATTGGGTGAACTTGTTTAAATCAAGTAAGCATCAAAGGAAAAATTTCTCTATGCTGACTCTCCTCCAACGCCAACATTGCAAAGTAAGTAGATGAGAGAAGGTAAATCCAGTGTTTGAGAGAATAGAAAGAACACAGTGTCCTCCTAACGAATCTAGGTCTCAATGAAAGCAAATGGATGGGACACATGAAAAGAAAATGACCAGAATGAAGGGAAGTTTGTTAATTACAGAACAAGAATTTCAGATAACCCAGTGGAAGGAGAAAACAGATTTATAGTGGGTATGGGTGGAGTAGAACAGAACTGGAATGAAAAAAATGGGAAGAAGGTATAGAGACAGTTACTTCTGTGTAGGTAGTGATTAATATCAGAATAAAGTAGTGATTTTTGTAATCTATAGGGATAGTAATGGATGATGAATGAATCTGGATACTCACCCTCTCCTCAGGGAGAGATTTTGAGTCAAGACTATAGGCAGTGATACTCCAGATATGTTGAGATGTTGAGCTTTAGTTGCCTGTTTTTTTCTTAACTAGTAGTGTAGATAAACAGAGATAGAATTATAGGGGTAGAAGTTGGATGTTTGTTCAAATATATCAATAAAAATAGTCCAGAATGACAAATCAGGGAAGTATTGCCATCTTCATAGATGGAAGACACATAATAATAACATTGGAGATCCACTGAAAATATTAAAAATTAGTATTGGGTGAAATATCTTTTTTTTTTTTTTTTTGCTCTACACAAACCACACAAGTACCATTTATCAAAATGAGACAATTTTCCCCACTGTGTGACATCTTGGAAGTAAGAAATCTTTCAAGCTGAATTAATTGATTCAGTCCACATGGACATCATTTTTATTCTGCTGAAATAGTATTTATTAAATAATAGCAATAACTCAGAAGGATTTGGATAGTATATGAGTTCATCTAAGTCAAAATATCTCTTACTTATTTTTACTGTTCGTTTTATGCACTCAGAATATATGCTTCAAGCATACTACTTTTCACTTTCTGGGTTTTATTGCATATATAGTTTTCTTCCCTTTGGATCTATGTCTTCTTTCACAACATGACTAACATGTTAATATGTTTGGCGTGATTGAATACGTATAAGCTATATAAAATTGCGAAGTGTCTCAAGGAGGGAGGTGAGGAGGAAGGGAGAAAGAAAATTTGGACTACAAAATAACTTTAAAATGAATGTAAAAATGTCTTTTCATGTAACTGGGGAAGAATAAAATATTATTTGAAATATATATTTCAACATGTAATGTTAAGTTTTGTGTACTTTAAATTGAAAGAACATGAACATGTGCATGAGAGAGCTGCTACTAATAAGCCATATCCTCACAGTTTTCAGAGCCATTGCACATCTACAATAACCCCAAAATGATTTGATAGTGATGAGTAGAGGTTTCGGCAAGGGTAGGGAGAGCAGAACCAGATGCCAGCACCATATACTTCAGTTCTTAGCAGTTGTCTTTAGCACATGAGGACTGAGCACGAGGAATAGGTGTGATAATCCAAAGATCATCCTCTAGGCGGTATCTAAGACATTGCGAAGTAATTAATTTTGCAATTCTCGCAGATATCTTTTGTAAGAAAGGTATGGGTAGAGCAAACTACCCAAAAAAGTAAACAATTTATAGTCGTAGGAATACATAGGAATGTAACTAGTCAACACAAATTCAAAAAAGTTAGAAATGCCAAAGAGGAAACCACAATAAGCAAATACAATAATTAAAGCCCAGAGAGTTCAAGGTCAGGGTTAAACAAATGTTCTTAAGAATATGGGAATAATGATGTCAGAAAAAAAAATTGAACAAGTCATCAATGAACTCCCTAGGAAAAAAAACTCCAGGGCAAATGGATTTACACATAATTTCTATCAAACATTTAAAGAACAGTAAATCCCAATACTATAAAGACTATTTGGGAAAATTGGCAAAGAAAGAGCCCCACCAAATTCTTTATATGTTGCAAATATTGTGATGATACCTAAACTGAAAAGAGACAAAACATAAAAAGAATATTATAGACTAGTTTTGCTAATGAATATAGATGTAAAAATTTTAATAAGATATTAGCAAAAAGATTAAAGCAACTTAAATATACTTTGATCAGGTAGGATTTATGCCATCAATGCAGGAGCTGGTTCAATAATAGGAAAACCAACAGCTTAATTGATCATACCAAAAACAAAACTAACAGAAACCATATGATTTATTTCAATAGGTACAGAAAAAGCTTCTGACAATACACAAGCCCCTTTCCTATTGGGCACACTGGAGAATTTAGGAATAAATGAAGTTTTTCTTAAAATGATAAGTAATATCTACTTAAAACTATCAGCAAGCATTATGAGGATAAGATAAATGCATTTCCAATAAGATCAAAGGTGAAACAATGATGTTCATTATTACCACTGTTATTCAATATGGTGCTAGAAATGTTAGCCTTAGCAATAAGAGATGAAAAAGTAATTGAAGGAATTAGAATAGGCCAAGAAAAATCTGAATTATCATTCTTTTTCAGATGATATGATAATACAATTAGAGAATCCTACAGAATCAAGTACAACACTACTTGAAATAATAAACAACATTAGCAAAGTTGGAAGATATAAAATAAACTCACATAAATCATCTGTGTTTTAGTATATTACTAACAAAACCCAAAAGCGAGAGATAGAAAGAGAAATACCATTTAAAATTACTACAGACACTATAAAATATTTAGGAGTCTACTTGCCAAAACAAACCCAGGAAGTATATGAACTCAATTACAAAACACTTCTCACACAAATAAAGTCAGATCGAAATAACTGAAAAAAATATCTTTCTCATGGGTAGGTTGAGCTAACGTAATGAAAATGATAATTCTACCCAAATTATTTTTATTCAATGCCATACTAATCAAAAATCCAAAATTTATTTTATAGAGATGGAAAAATAATATCAATAATCATCTGAAAGAACAGTAGGTCCAGAATATCAAAGGAATTGATGAAAAGAATAGCCATGTTAGATCTGAAATTGCTTTATAAAGCAGCAATCGTTGAATCCAATTCATGGTGTCTAAGAAATAGAGGGGTAGGTCAGCAGAACAGGTTAGGGATACAAGACACAGTAGTCAGGGATTATTATCAGTGGACTGTTGGATAAACCCAAGACCCCCAGGCTCTGGGATAAGAACTCACTGTCTCACAAAAGCTGCTGGGAAAACTGGAAAATAGTGTGGCAGAAACTGAGCATAGACCAACGTCTAACACCATATATCAAAATAAATTCCAAATGGGTAAATAATCTATGTTTAAAGGTTGCTACTATAAACAAGTTAGGGAAAGAAGGAATATTTTATTTGTCAGGTTTATGGAGAATGGAGAAATTTATGACCAAACAATAGATATAGAACATTAAAAAATGCAAAATGGATAATTTTGATTACATTATAATGAATAGTTTTTGCACAAACGAAGTCAATTCAGTCAAGCTTAAGAGGAAAACACAAAACTGGGCAAGGATTTTTACAACTA
Source organism: Notamacropus eugenii (assembly GCF_028372415.1). Classification (NCBI taxonomy): domain Eukaryota; kingdom Metazoa; phylum Chordata; class Mammalia; order Diprotodontia; family Macropodidae; genus Notamacropus; species Notamacropus eugenii. The sequence goes on along the minus strand of NC_092873.1, from coordinate 133,520,542 downwards.
TTGTCTGGGACAAAGGTCTCATTTCTAAAATATAAAGAGGAGTGAGTCAAATTTGCAACAATAGAAGTCATTCACCAATTAATAAATGGTCAAAGGTTACGAACAGGTGGTTTTCAGAAGAAAAAATTAAAGCTATCTATAGTTATGGAAAAATACTCTAAATCAATATTGATTAGAGAGAAGCAAATGGAAACTACTCTGAGGTACCACGTCACACCTATCAGATTGGCTAACATGACAAAATGGGAAAAAATGATAAACAGTGGATAAGATATGGGGAGTTGGGACACTCATTCGTTTTTGGTAGAGCTGTGAGCTGATCCAAACATTCTGGAGAGCAGTTTAACACTATGCCCATTAAACTAAAAAAAAATGCATGTATTGCCCTTGTTTTTTTTGTTTTTTGCTTTTTGTTGTTTTTTTTTTTAAAGAACCTGGTAAACCTAATGATCTTAAATAACTTTTCCTTTCTCTTATACTTAGTACCTGATGGATATGGATAGGAAACTATTGTTTTCTCTTTCCTACTCTAGTGCCAATATAGCACAATGGGACAAGATATAGACATCAATGTTAGATCTAAGTAAGTAAGATCTAATTTCCCACAGTCAAGTGGGAAAGTTAGTTATTCATAATACCCTACAATATCAACCAAGAATCTGGGAAATATAGTATGTCAAAGGGTCTTGGAAATTTGTTAAGATTGGCAAGACTGTCTTTATCCTCTTAAAAAAAAATTGTGACATGCCCGTGTGGACTGAAAAGCCTCATAATTTTCACTGGCCCAGAATATTCTGCAAGGAAACTGACTTAAATAAATATACCCATCTTGATTTTGGTCTTATGCTTCTTATCCTGACTGAAGCTACATCTGACTATAACATCTACTACTGAACAAATAAATTGTCAAAACAATTTTAAATATAGTACTTTGCAGGTATCTACATGGATTCTCCTTGCACCATTGGAGATGGCAAATACACCATGGCTTTTCAACGTTTTGCAGTTCTTTCTCATCCTGTTCATGAGGAGACCACTAATTTGAGGGAAGTTTCCTTTTTTATTTCTTTTTATATCTTGGAAGTACCAATGTATCAACTGGACTATATTACTACTCAGTCTTACTATATGATTATCTACTATGAACCTTTGTTTTCTCATCTACAAAGTGGTGATAACAATTCATAAGTTACCCATCCCTCAATGAACAGACATAAAATATATGATAATGTGTGGAAAATATTTCAAAGTTCTAAAGCATTAGATTTGATTAACATTAACCTTATTTTTGATCGAAATACAAATTTAATATATGATTGTGCCTTTATTTTAGGGGTAACTATTCTGAGAAATGTCATTTTACTATTTTTTCGTAGTCTGAAAATTCTGTTTCAATATAAATCATTTCCTTTATAATCTTAAGTATTTTATTTTATGCATTCAAGCACATTATTCTTAGAAGGGGTCCATAATCTTTCCAGACTTTCAAAGGAATCCATTACACACACACACACACACTATGCAGAACATTCACACACACACACACACACACACACATACACACATTCAAGGTTAAATCACTGCTTTAGGTAAAGAAAATTTAATTATATTTAGGAAAATTTTAACCAATGCTTTACATTACAAAAAAGTGATAATGATTGATGTACTCCCTTTGTTCTATGGGTAGTTAAACAACAACAACAACAACAACAACAACAATAACAACATTATTTTCCTCATCTGAGTGGACAGAGTTGCAGAAAGATTAAGTAAGGTCATTCAGGTATTGAGAATAAACCATGAGTATTCTGTTTACTTACTTAGACATCTGTCCACAATGCTATATATCCTATACAAATGTAATTCCCATGACTAATGAATAATGAAAGAATGTTTGTACTCTTGAAAGGGATAAGGCTAATTGGCAGATTATTGAGCCCACTTCAACCATTATTTAAAGATGTTTCAGGGTCACCTACATGGGTATAAGCACCAAAATATCAAAAAGTAAAATGTAACCATATTTCAGATTAAAATATTTTAAGAAATTTGTCTTTGAAATCATTGACAGAAATAAATCTCATGAATAAGAGGTGATTTAGATTCATCCATATTGCTTTATATTTCATAGAAGAGAGTATATGATCAAATTAGTAGCTTTCTTTATGAAGCTGATATTTATAAAAGTATTAGTGAATACAATTTTATTTTGTTTTTAAATAATATTTTGTTCCAAATGACATGTGGAAGCAAATTTTAACATTCATTAAAAACACTTTAACTTCCTAATTTTCTCTCTCTAGTCCCTTCCTTGTCATAGAAAGCAATTTGTTATAGGTTACAGATGTTCAATAATACAAAGCATATTACCATATTAGTCATGTAAAACAAAACATTGAACAGGAAAAACACATAAAAGAAAGAAAGGATATTTTGATCTGCATTCAAATGCTATCGCTTTTTTTTTTTTCCACCTTCTGGGTGTATTGTATTGTATTTTCATCTAGAGTTTTTTGGAATTGTTTTGGGTCATTGTATTGCTGAGACTAACTAATGTACTCACAGTTGATAAACATGCAATATTGCTGTTATCATGCATAGTGTTATCCTGCTTCAGTTTATTCCAGTTAGCATCAATTCATATCTTTCCAGGTTTTTTATCTCTGAAATCATCCTACTTGATATTTCTTGCAGCACAATGGTATTTGATTAGACTCATACACCACACATTGTTTAGCCATTCCTAAATTGATTGACATCCTCACACTTTCTAATTCTTTGCCAGCTACAAAAATATTTTGTACAAATAATTCGTTTCCCTTTTTCATGATCTTTTTGGGATGCTGTCCTAATAGTGCTAGTATTGGTTCAAAGGATAGGCACAGGTTTATAACCTTTTGGGCATAGTTTCAAATTCCTCTCAAGAATGGTAGGAACAGTTTACAATTCCACCAACAATGCATTAGTGTTCAAATTTTTCCACATTCCCTCCAACAGTAAAAAATTTCCATTTCTGACATATTCCAAAATCTAATAGCTGTAAGACAGTACATCAGAGTTGTTTTAATTTGTATTTATCTAACCAACGGTGATTAAGAAATTTTTTACATGTGACTAAAGAAAACTGATTTCTTTTTCTGAAAACTGGCTGCCTGTTCATATCCTTTGACCATTTATCAATTGGGGGATGATTTGTATCCTTATGAATTTGATGCAGCTCTCTATATATTTGAGAAATAACACCTTCTCAGAGACACTTGTGCAAAAAGTAATTCCAAGGTTTCTGCTTTCCTTGTAATCTGGTTTGCATTAGCTTTGTTTGTGCAAAAAGAATAAATTTAATATGTAATCAAAATTATCCATTTTACATGTAGCAATGCTCTATCACTTGTTTACACATAAATTCTTCCCTCGTGAACAAATCTGACAGGCAAACTACTCCATGTTTCCTTTAATTGCTTATGATATCACCCTATATGTCTACATCACGTGCCCATTTTTAACATCTCAGTATATAGTGTGAAATGATGGTTTATTTCGGGTTTTCAGTAAACAGTCTTCAAGATTTTCCAACAGGTTTGTCAGCCAATGAGTTCTTTTCTCAAAATCTTGGATATTTGGATTTATCAAACATTAGATTATTTTTCATTTGCTGTTGTGTATGCATTCCTAGTCCATTTCGATGATCTACTACTCTATTTCTTAGACAGGGTAAGATTGTTTTGAAGATTATCACTTTACACTACAATTTCACATCTGATATAACTAGGGAACTTTCACAATTTTTTTTCATTAGGTCCCTTGATTTTCTTGACCTTTGTTCTTCCATATAAAATTTAGTTATTGTATTTAGTGCTCTCTCTCTCTCTCTCTCTCTCTCTCTCTCTCTCTCTATATATATATATATATATATATATATATATATACATATATATATATATATATATATATATATATATACACATATATGTGTGTGTGTGTGTGCGTGTTTGCATATGTGTGTATGTGTTTTGAGTAGTATAACACTGAATAAGTTAATTTTATTAGATTAGATTAGCCTACTCATGTATTTTATGTTATCTACAATTATTTTAAATGGAAATTTTCTTGTTATCTCTTGCTGGTGAACTTTGTTGGTAATATGTGAAAATGCTGATGGTTTATGTGGGTTTATTTGATATCCTGCAATTTTACTAAAGTTTTTCATTATTTCAACCAGTTTTTAGTTGATTCTCTAGAATTCTTTAAGTATACCATGATATCACTGGCAAAGAATGATACTTTACTTTTGATATTTTCCTAGCATAGTCAGCTCACACTCATGTCCTCTGTCTAAATATACTCCTTCTAACTTCCTTAATAGTGATAAAGTTCTTAAGAGTTACCGAGTAAGAATACAAAACGTTTTAAATTGCTGACTGCCTTAAGATATCTTATTCCTGTTTACTTTTTTTATGCTTCTCTTTAGTTTTAAAATGCAAATTTTTGGTTCCACTCTGGTTTTTTCATCAGGAATACTTGAAATTGCTTTATTCCATTAAACATGCATTTCCCCTGGAAAAATTATACTCATTTTTTTCTGGGTAGCTGATATTTGGTGCTCATTTTAGCTTCTTTCCCTTCCAGAATATCGTATTACAAAACCTCCAGTCATTTAATGTAGAAACTGCTATATCCTGTTTTATCCCAACTGTGGCTTCACAATATTTGAATTATTTCTTACTATTTGCAATATTTTCTCACTGATATGGGGGCTGTGGGATTTGACTATAATATTTCTGGGAGTTTTCATTTGGTTTCTCTTTCTGAAGGTGATTGTGGGGTTATTTCTCTTATTTCTACCATATCAAGGATATCTTGGTAATTTCTTGTTCTGTTGTCTAGGCTGTTTTTTTTTTTTATCATAGCATTCAGATAGTCTAGTAATTTTAAATTCTCTCTCCTTGATTTATTTTGTGGGTCAGTTAATTTTCTCCTAAAAGATGACTTTATTAGAAAGTCTAAGAAGAAGCTTCCAAAGAAGGTATTCAAAGGAGTCCATGACACTAAATACCTGTTCTAAAATATCATTAATTAATTTTCCTTTCCATATGAAAGCATTTTTGAGATTGGGGAGAGGACAGTGTCAAAAAAATAAAAGCACTTGAGTCAGAAGAAATACACATCCTTCCCTGAAAGAATTTGACATTGACAGAAGCTTATGAAGACCACAGTTGTATTGAAAACTTAGAGAACTGCTAAGCTATTTCAGTTAGCTATTTACTTATGTAGATATGGTAGACTTTGTTTCTTAGCAATAATCCTTTGGAATATTTAATGACATTCTGTTAATCACAAGACACCCTAGGGAAATGTTGACAAGGTTCTCAGGTTGTCTTCAAACTAATGCAGATACAATAGACATGCAAGCTGAGTTATCCTAAGGAGTCAGTTTATTTAAAGAAAGTTGGGTCTCTAATCACTAAGGGCAAAAATTAAATGGATAACTATTTGGTTGAGCACTAAACCTGTATTGTGGTTTCTGATTTTAATATTTTAAAATTTAATTTGCTTTTAATATTATAATATTATTATTATTATGGGAGTTATATCAAATATATTATTAATTATTTATTTTTATTTTAAACTATAATCTAGAATTCGAGTTCTTTAGGTATTATGTTTTCGTTTCTAATGTATGTAATTCTGCTTCATGAAATACTAGTATGTAAACAATGTATGGATTACATCTATTCAGTCAATATACTACTAAAAGATAGCCACACTTTTAGTTAGAATAACACTCGAATAAGGAAAGCAAGGAGATTTTTGAACTGTAAAGTGTGTGTGATATTACATACAAGAAAAGGTGATTTATACATTCTCAAACTGTTTTCTGGTTTTTTTCCTAGAAATGAGGAGAAAGATGATCAAAGATAGATTTTTCATTTGCTAAAATGTCAGGGAGAACAAAGTTATCTTGAAAAAAAGGAGTGGAAGCAGGAATCATCATAAAATTGAAAAAGTAAATAGAGCTTGAGGGGTAAAAGGGAGCATTTTTGGGGAAAAAATCAGACAATCATCAATAAACACTGTCAACAAGGACATGTATGTAAATTTTAAAGGTATCAATTTGTCATTTTGTTTTTTCCTCTTCTGAAGGTGATTTTCCCTTCATGTTTTATTGATGTCATTTTCTTTTCATCCCTTCTTTTCATGACTCCTCTTTCTTTCTCCTTTCTTTCTTTCATCAATTCCTTCCTTTCTTTTTTCCTCCCTCTTTTCTTTATCTTTTTTATTTTCCTTCACTCTTTCTCTCTTTCTTCCTTTCAGTAAGAACTGTAGCTTACTTTGGTCAGCCAGAAAGTGGAAGAACAGAAGAGATAGGGAAGAAGAACATGAATTAAAAACTTGGTCATGAGGAGCCTAACTTATTTATTCAAAGAAGATGAAGACAGACTTTCTAAGAAGGAAGCGATGGTTCAGGTACAAAGTCAAAGGTAATATTTATATCACTGCTGATGATTGCTTAAGTCAAGGATGTCAGAAGATAGAGCAGATTTGGGAAAAGAAAAGGTGTTTCAGAAATAGTTGCCTGTAAATGGATTCAAATTTCTGAATCATAGCTTAAAATACAAGATTGATGGAGAAGGGTGGAGTGTACCTAACAAAAATGAGCGAAAAATTGATAAGCACAGTATTGTAGCAACATAGCAGAAAGGGTTTGAAAATAAAGAGGATAGTCAAGGTGTAAAACAAACTACCAGAAGTGCCTTATAGTACATTCAAGGAAGCTGAACAGCAAAAAACAAAACAAAACAAAACAAAACAAAAAACTCAAAAGAAGAAATTTATAGAATCAGTGAATGATTGACCATTTATTAAGTGCCTACTCTGTGCCAAACAGAAAACAGAAACATAAGATTGGATCAAGTGACAACAGGCATGATGGGATAAATATCACCAAGCCAAGAATCCAAGTGGAAAACGTTTGTATTGAAATGGATAGAAACAGAAACGGAAGTGGCAATTTTCTTGGAATTCACGTTACACCATCCACAAAGGAGATGTAAATGAAGACAGTAAGAATTATAATTGTAATATTGGCACAGAGACATGATATAATAACAAGGCAAGACCTCAAATATCTGACTTCAACTAAGTTCTACCTTTATAGAAAGTAGAACAGTTAATATTTCATTGGATTTCTAATATTAATAATTTCCTCTTTCAAAAGAGGGGAGGGAAGGAGCCAAGATGGCAGAGCAGAAAGATACACATATGCTAGCTACAAACCCACAGCCCATAAAATACCTGTAAAGAAGAACTCCCAAAAAATTCTGGAGCAACAGAAGCCACAGAACAACAGAGTGGAGGAGATTTCTATTCCAGAGAGCCCTGAAAAACCAACACAAAAGGTCAGTCACGCACTGGACCTGGAGCAGAGCCCAGCCCTGCCTTGGACCCACAGCACTGAGAGGAGCAGATTAAAGCAGTCTTCAAGGAGAGGATCTCCAGTGGCAGCGCAGGGCCCTCCACCCACAGGCGCCAAAGGTCAGTGAGAAAGTCTCTATGGCTGGCCAAGAGGGGAGTAGGATGTCTCCACAACTCAGGCCCCCTCAGGAGGCAGCAGCAGAGGCAGCAGCAGACAGGGGCTCCCAAAGCAGGCAGGAGCTCGGATCCATTGTTTAAGGTCTCTGCATAAAACCCTTGAGGGAACTGAGCGCCGTGTGGTGGCCCTGCCCCCACCTGAGCACCTGAACTTAATCTCACACTGAATAGCAGCCCCTACCCCTGCTGAAAGCACTGAGGCTGGGAAACAGCATTTGAATCTCAGACCCAAAGCACTGGCTGGGCGAATCTGGAGGCTAGGAGGGTGTGGAGAGAACACTCAGAAATCAAGTCACTGGCTGGGAAAATGCCGAGAAAAAGGAAAAAAATACCATAGAAGGTTACATTCTGGTTGAATAGTTATCTCCCCCCATCCTTTCTGATGAGGAAGAACAATGCTTACCATCAGGGAAAGACACAGAAGTCAAGGCTTCTATATCGCACACATCCAGAATAAATATTCAATGGGCTCAGGCCATGGAAGAGCTCAAAAAGGATTTTGAAAATCAAGTTAGAGAGGTGGAGGAAAAACTGGGAAGAGAAATGAAAGAGATGCAAGAAAAGCAGGTCAACATCTTGCTAAAGGAGACCCAAAAAAATACTGAAGGAAATAACACCTTGAAAAATAGGCTAACTCAATTGGAAAAAGAGGTTCAAAAAGCCAATGAGGAGAAGAATGCTTTCAAAAGCAGAATTAGCCAAATGGAAAAGGAGATTCAAAAGCTCACTGAAGAAAATAGGTCTTTCAAAATTAGAATGGAACAGATGGAGGCTAATGACTTCATGAGAAACCAGGAAATCACAAAAAAAACGAAAAGAATGAAAAAATGGAAAATAATGTGAAATATCTCATTGGAAAAACAACTGACCTGGAAAATAGATCCAGGAGAGATAATTTCAAAACTATGAGACTACATGAAAGCCATGATCACAAAAAGAGCCTAGACATCATCTTTCATGAAATTATCAAGGAAAACTGCCCTGAGATTCTAGAACCAGAGGGCAAAATAAATATTGAAAGAATCCACCAATCACCACCTGAAAGAGATACAAAAAGAGAAACGCCTAGGAACATTGTGGTGAAATTCCAGAGTTCCCTGGTCAAGGAGAAAATACTGCAAGGAGCTAGAAAGAAACAATTCAAGTATTGTGGGAATACAATCAGGATAACAAAAGATCTAGCAGCTTCTACATTAAGGGATCCAAGGGTGTGGAATATGATATTCCAGAAGTCAAAGGAACTAGGACTAAAACCAAGAATCACCTACCCAGCAAAACTGAGTATTATACTTCAGGGGGAAAATGGTCTTTCAATGAAATAGAGGACTTTCAAACATTTTTGATGAAAAGACCAGAGCTGAAAAGAAAATGTGACCTTCAAACACAAGAATGAAGAGAAGCATGAAAAGGTAAACAGCAAAGAGAAGACATAAGGGACTTTAATAAAGTTGAACTGTTTACATTCTTACATGGAAAGACAATATTTGTAACTCTTGAAACTTTTCAGTATCTGGGTAATTGGTGGGATTACATACACACACACACACACACACGCACACATACATAGAGACAGAGAGCACAGAGTGAATGGAATAGGATGGGATCATATCTTAAAAAAATGAAATTAAGGGCTGAGAGAAATATATTGGGAGGAGGAATGGCGAAATGGAATGGGGCAAATTATCTCTCATGAAAGAGGCAGGCAAAAGACTTTTTAGTGGAGGGAAAAAGAGGGGAGGTGAAAGAAAAACGTGAAGTTTACTATCATCACATTCGACTAAAGGAAGGAATAAAATGCACCCTCATTTTGGTATGAAAAATCTATCTTGCAATTCAGGAAAGTTGGGGATAAGGGGATAAGCAGGGTGGGGGGCACGATGGAAGGGGAGGCAGTGGGAGGAGGGAGCAATTTGAAGTCCACACTCTTGGGGAGAGACAGGATCAAAAGAGAGAATAGAAGCAATGGGCAGCAGGATAGGATGGAGGGAAATATAGTTAGTCTTACACAACACGACTATTATGGAAGTCATTTGCAAAAGTACACAGATATGACCTATATTGAATTGCTTGCCTTCCCAAAGGGAGTGTGTGGGGAGGGAGGGATGAAGAGAAGTTGGAACAGAAGAATGGAGAACAAATGAAACTGATATCCTAGATCTTATTTTTATGAAAAATGAAAAGCTGATTCACGGGATTAGAAATGATCTAATATTGAGGGAAATTACCACTCCAAAAGAATTTGTATTATAAGACTTTGTGATTGTTGAATACAGGTAAAAATACCCTAGCATAAGTTGGCATACAATATAGATAGTGGGAAATCTGATTTCAAAGGTTCCACAGAGAGGATTGGTTGGATCTTGTGGTCTAAAAGTCTGTAGGGGAAGTTACCTAAGGATGGATGCGAAACTCTCATGAAGGAAATTCTGAAGAAACAGATACAATTCTCATGATGAGAAATAGGGATTTGTTCAAATACAGCACTCAACATTGTAAATATATATATATATATATATATATATAAAATTCTATATTTAAATATGTTGTTTTTCTGTCATTGTTTTGTTGTACCTAACTTTTTCATGACCCTACTTGGAGTTTTCTTGGCAAAGATGCTAGAACAGTTTATCATTTATTTCTCTAATTAATTTTATAAATGAGGACACTGAAGCAATCAGAGTTTAGTGACTTGCCCAGGGAAATGTAGTTAGAAGTGTCTGGGGCCAGATTTGAACTCAGGAAGTTGAATCTTCCTGAATTCCTGTACTTTATCCACTGTACCTCATAGCTACCTCTATGCTTAAATACCACACCACAAAAAGGATCATTTACATACAAACAGCCCAACAGAAAAATAAAGTTTTATATGCAACTTTGAATCTGTATTACATACCAATTGCTTTTTTCAAGCACATGATAAACTCTACACATCATTTTCAAGACCATCCTCTTTATGTGGGCTTCCTTCTGAATTTAAATTTGCTTTAAATTTTTAGTTGAGAAAAAATTGAGGCTAACAAGCAATTTGAAGAACAAAAATTAAGTTTTTCTAAGATAATGTAGGGAAAAAATGGAGATAGAATCACTCCTCAGGGTGGATGAGACAATAATTAATAATGGAGAAAACTCCAGAACAACTTAACTTATTTTCTTTCTGTTTTTTAAAACTTTGTAACAATAATATATTTTGCCAGGAAAGTACAGAAAATAGGTGAAAGTGAGTTAATAACAAAATTAAATAGATTAAAGCAAAGTTATTTAGTTAGGTTTTGATTTGCACAAGTAACGCATCACTTCAAATTCCTCTGAGTTAGAGATAATGATCATATTCTACCTAATTACAGCTTCAGATAGTACTAATTTGAATATGTACAGTTACTCTAGGGAATTAAGTATCTCCACTAATTGGAACCAAGATAAGTTAAGGTCACCAGAAACTACTTTCTCAGGTATTGAAATAAAAGAAATTATGATTAGTGAGATCATCTCAATGATATTTAAAACATTTTAGAGGATGGAAGAGGTACATTAGTGCTACAGAAGATGAGATATTTGTATTTTCAGAAGAACAAAGGGTTGGTTAGAGTCTCAGAATTACAGGCTATGGAGCTTCAATTTCTGGGAAAACACAAAAATGCATTTATGAGAATGCAAAAATCTAGAAAGGGAACCAATAATCACGAATATTAAACATAGCTTTATCAAAAATAAGTATGTAATTTTCTTTAATCTGTAAAGAATTTAATGAAGTAGCTTATACTATTCTAGTAGAGAAGTTAGAAAAAAATGTGATAAAGAATGCTTAGCTAGATTTTGAAGTGCTTAAATGATCTAAAGCAAAATGAAATAATTAATCACTTACAATCCTTTTAGAAGAAAATCTCTATTGGGATGCAAAGGGATCTATGTTTTAATCTACGGTTTGCTTTTTTTTGTTGTTGTTGTTGTTTGTTTGTTTTTTACTGACTATGAGATGGGAGGGGAATAGTGATAGATTTGTAAGATGTTTGGATGAAACAAATGTAAGAGTACCAGCTAAGGCACTAAAAGATAGAGTCAGGATCCCAAAAGATGTACTGACACAGCTCTATTCTCTGTCCTGAACACCAGCTCACATCACTAGCTGACTATAGTCATTCCAAAAGAAATTTCACTGAAGTACCTCAAAATCTGTATATCCAAAATAGAAAACTCTTCCCTTCCCCTTTAAATAATTTCCTATTATTTTTAAGGGTACCATCATACTTTCATTTGTCCAGGATCACAGTCATTATTTCATTCTCAATTTCTCTTTCTGTATCCTCTCTCCTCTTTCTTTCTTCCTTTTACTCTCTCTCTCTCTCGCCTTCTTTGCTTCCTTGCTCTCTCTCCTTCCTTCCTTTTCCTCTCTTTCTCTTTCTATGTCTCTGAATCTGCTTCTCTTTGTCTGTCTGTGTTTCATTTTGTCTTCATTGTAAATACATGCAAATTTTGATGAATATAAACATGAAAACTTTTGGGTAAGAACTTATTGTTCCAAAAAATTGCCGAGGAATCAGGAAAGCAGTTGGGTAGAAACTAGGCATAGACCAACATCTCATACCATATAACAAAATAAGGTTAAAATGGGCACATGCTTTAGACATTCAGGTTGACACCATAAACAAATTAGAGGGGAATTAAAAAAAAAATACTTTATCTGATCTATAGATAAGGAACGTATTTATATGCAAGCAAAAGATAATAAGAATTATAGGAGTCAAAATGGATTGTTTGGGTTACATTAAAACATTTATGCACAAATTACAAAAATGTAATCAAAATTTTGTAGAAAGAGAAATAAATAGGAGAGGCTCCCCCCAATTTTCTCTTAAAAGACATTTCTCAAATATTTACGGAGTTGAGATGAATTTATGGAAATAAGAGTCATTCTCCAATTGATGAAAGGTTAAAGGATAGGAACAGTCAATTTTCAGAAGAAATCAAATTTATAGTCATAGGAAAAATGTTTTAAATCTCTAACGATTAGAGAAATGCAAAGTAAAGAAATTCTGAGAAATCTCTTCACACCTGTCAGATTGGCTAACATTACAAAATTAGAAAATAAAGCTCAGCGAATGGATGTGGAAAATTATGTACACTGTTTCAATGTTGGAGGAATTGTGAATTGGTCTAACCCTTCTGGAGTATAATATAAAAATATGCTGAAGTGATATCAAATTGTGCACAGTCATTGAGCCAGCAATACTGCTATTAGTTCTGTATCACAAAAAAGATCAAATATAAAGAAAAAAAAATCCCATATGCATAACAATATTTATTTCATCTTTTGTGATAGCAATGAATTTGAAATTGAAGTAATTCCCATCAATTAGGGAATGGCTAAATAAGTTGTTGTAACAACAAGCACCTTAGCACACCCAGGATAGCCTGCTGGTACAGTTTCGTTGATCTGATTTGCTAAAGGAAAGGCAACTTTTAAAGGGGTTAATAATCCTTCTTTAAATAAACATATATAAGTTATTCACTAGTTCAGGGGAAAGATTAACACTCTGAACATGGAGAGAATACAGAGAAAATATAAGCAGAAAAATTAGCACAATGATCAACATATAGGACTTCAGTTGTCTGATGTTGCAAATAACATTACAGGATGGGGAAGTACCAACAATATCTGAGTAATAATGGGGCTCTTAACAAACAGCTACTCAGAGTCTCATCCACGGAATCAGAAGATCCTTCACAAAAATGAAACCTCAGAACAAAATACCAAATTCTCAGTATATATAGTTTTAACTAATAGCCTCTGAGGTACATCTGTGAATCATCTTTCAGGTGTTTTCAGTTAAATCTGAGCCTAAGAAAGTGAACTCCAAAAAAAAAAAAAAAAAAAGAAAGAAAGAAAGAAAGAAAGAAAACACTTGTTTTCTTGTTTCTTTTACTTGTTCTTTCAGTTGTGTTATATAATTGTGATGGAAAACTATTGTGCTACGAGAAATTATGAAGGGGATGATTTTACAAAGACCTGGGACGACTTATATAAACTTACGCAATGGGAAGTGATCAAAACTAGTATGACATTGTGTGTAATAATAGCAATATAGTGACAATAATTAAATTGTGAAAGACTTAGATGTTCTGATAAAAAAATGATCCACTGGAATTTTAAAGGACTCACGAAAAAATGTTATCCATTTCCAGGGAATGAACTGATGAACTGTGCATTCAGATCAAAGTATCTCCCTTCCCCTTTTCCACTATCTTTATTTTTCTTCTTTTTGGGGGGAGGCAGAGTGGCATTGCTAGAATGGAAATGTGTTTTATATGATTTCATATATATAATGTTCTCCATAGATTGGGGAAGGGCTAGAGGGAAGGCAAGAATTTTCGACCAAAATTTTTAAAAATATGTTAAGGAAAAAAAGTGAAAGAAAAAAAGAAATAGGAATTGGCTCCAGTTCTGGAAGTCCATGTTGTTATCCTTTCTACTATACCCCACATCCTTACAGTGATTGATGTTGCAATCTAAGATAAGGGAGAAAAAAAGCAGAGTGATATACATCCCCCCATTCTACAATCTCCTCTCATTCAAATATACAGAGAACAATCAAGGACACTAAACTTAGAAGAGAAATTGGAAGACACACACCCTGTATATTCTATTTTTTCGTCCATTAGGTGGTAGTTCAATCCCCACTCTTTTGCTTCCAGAAGGCATTTTTTTAAATTCTTGTTTTCTTTTAAGTATTTTAAATAAAACTTAAAGTAAAATGAAAGCACCTTTATTAATTGTCTACTATAAGCCCAGCACAATGCTATCCAAGGATAAAAAGAAACACACAATAATTCATCAAAACAAATAAACAATTGAACAAATGACCAAAAAAGCAAATATATAGATAAATAAGTCAATGAATGAAAAATTGTGCATTAATGAATGAATGAATAAAATAGTACCTGACCTCAAGTAGCTGCAGTTTAATGAGGGGAAATCATGTAAACAACTGTACAAGTAAGAGATGTACAAGATAAATTGGAAATAATTAACAGAGAGTAACACTAGTTTTAAGCATGATCATGAAAGGTTTTTTACAGAAAGTGATATTTTAGCTGATATTTGAAGGAAGCAATGGAAGTCAAATGGTAGATATGAGGACAGAGAAATAATTTAATGAAGCAACCAAGCGTAAGATAAGAGGTCATGGAAAACAACTCAGAGAAGGTTAGAATTGCATTAAGGATCTATTGATTGCATTGCTCCACAGGAGAAGCATGTAGGTTGATGTCTGAGACAGTACAATGTGGGATCCAGTCAAAGGTCCAGAGTTGTTAGAAGTTGATTTGACTTTTATATGGTTTTTGGACAAAGAGACTGCTGCGGTTGCTGCCTCAAGACCAGTGGCAATAGGGCCAAAGAATGTACACCAGTAGCAAAAGTTTATCTGTAAGCATGAAGATTCATAAGTAAAGTCTTCTATTTTAAGTTGGCCACACAGCAAGCCTGTAAGATTATGAAGGCTGAATCATAACTATGCTCCATCAGCAAGCTTGATAGGAGTTTCAGCAACCAATTCTAAATAGAATTGCAGAGGGTTAACCATTTTGTCTGGGAGAGATAGTTACAGAATATTCTAGCTATTCAATCCAGAAGTGTGTGTGCGTGTGTGTGTGTGTGTGTGTGTGTGTGTGTGTTCATATAGATACAAACATATACTTGTGGATCTGGCTATAAATAAATGTAGCACATATTCTGGAAGTCGTCTCCTATCATCAGCTTTCAAAGGAAATTTCACTTCCTAGAAGTTAGGCGCTACATTTTCTTCCAGAGTTTTAAGAATAGCATAAAGCATGACATTGTAATGCTATACTTTATAAGCTACTAACTGTATATTTTCTCTTAAAATTGTTAATGAAGTAAATTAGTTGGCCACAACTAATTAGCTTTTAGAAAGGGGAATTTATTAAGATTATATAGCAAAATTAGCTGGTCCAAAACATTTCCTTGAGTCTATGATACAGTCTTCCACCAGAATACACAGAAAAACAAAATTCCAGGGAAAAGTAAACTCCAGATGTGAGTTTATAGCAAAGAAATCTATTCCCCTCTTCATGGAGTATTCATTTTTTGTTCTTCAGAAATAGAATATATTTCCTTTTCTTTATTTTTTGCTAAGTTTCTTATGGAGTGACAAAACTCTGTTCCTCAGTTCATATAATATGTATTATATCCTGATGCAGAAGATGTTGGCGTTAGTCAGAACTCTTCCAGGAACACTACTAGAAAGCCCCCCAAAATGAAATTCTCCATTTACCTAAAGTTTACAGGAAGGGTGTAGACAAGATGGTGGAGTAGAAGCAGGGACTTGCTAGAGTTTTCCCTCAAAACCCCTCAAAAACTTGTAAAAACGAATTTAAACAAATTCCAGAGTAGTAGAAGCCATAAAATGACAGACTGAAGCAAATTTGTAGCCCAAAACAATCTAGAAATTTGAGAGGGTGGATCTATTGCATCAGTTGGAGAGCAAAGCTCAGTTCTAGGTGGGCCACACAGGGAGGGACTGAACAGGAGCTCACCATATGGGACTGAATCACTGGCAGCAACCCAGAAATGCTAAAGACAATTTTAAAGACTAATGGTAAGGGTCTATCACCTGGGAGAGAAGGGACCTTTGTCTGGACCTAGGCCCCATGCCAACCCAGGCCCCAGGGCAACTATACCCACTGTTTAAGCAGAGATTGCTTCTGGAACTCTCCAATTAAGAAAGCTCAAAAGTCAAGTAACTGGCTGTTACAATGAGCAAAGAGAGTGAGAAAGAAACAGACTATAGATATTACTGCGTGAACAGGTATTACTTTATGTCATTGTTGACATGAAAGATCAAAACATACAACCAGAAGAAGATACAAAACAAACAAACAAACAAAAAAAAAACCACAGCTCCTGCATCCAAAACCTCCAAGAAAAATATGAATTGATCTTAGGTCATGGAAAAGTTCAAAAAGGATTTGAAAATCAACTAAGAGGAGTAGAAGAAAAATTGAGAGTGATGCAAGAAAATGATGAAAACTGAGTAAATAGTTTGCTAAAGGAAACCCCCTGAAAATGCTCAAGAAAATAACACGTTTAAAGTTAGACTAATAAATGGGATAAGAGGAGCAGAAAGGAAATGAGGAGAAGAATGTCTGAAAAAGCTGAATGAACCAAATGGAAAAAGAGATTCAAAAGCTCAATGAAGAATAAAATTCTTTAACAATTAGAATGGCACAGATTCAAGCTAATGACTTTATGAGAAATCAAGAAATTATAAAATAAAGTGAAAAGAATGAAAAATGTGAAGTATCTTGTTGGAACAAAAACAAACAAACAAACAAAAAAACAACTGACCTAGGAAATTGATCTGGAAGAGATAATTTTAAAATCATTGGGCTATTTGAAAGCCATGATAAAAAAAAAAGCCTAGACATCATCCTTCAGGAAACCATCAAGGAGCCAAGATGATGGAGTAGAAAGATGCATGTACATTAGTTCTTCCCCCACAGCCTATAAAATAGTTGTAAAGAAAAGCTTTAAACAAATTCTGGAGCAGCAGAAGCCACAGAACAAAGGAGTGGAGGAGATTTCGAGCCCAGGGTGACTTGAAAGGCTGACGGGAAAGGTCTGTCACACCACACACGGAGCAGAGCCCAATTCCTCCTTGGCCATGCTGCACAACTCTGGGAGGAGGACCATAGCAGGCCTAGGGGAGGAATCCCCAGCAGCAGTAGCAGTGGTTTGCAGATCCCTCAACCCACAGGTAGGAAAGTTCAGTGAGAGGATTTTTTCAGCTGGTCAAGAAAGGAGCAGGGTTTTCCCATAGCTCCAGCCTCAGGTGGAGGCAGAGGCTGCGTTGGGTGGCAGCAGGGCCCACAGCAGCCCACATCCATTGTTGGATCTTAAAACCCCTAGGGGCACTGAGAAGTTGATCCTTACCTCAGCCCTGTGTGGTTGCCTTGCCCCCACCTAATGCTCCTGGAGGAATTGAGCAGCTGATCTTTATCTCACACTGAATGGTGGCCCTGCCCCTCTCTAAAACCCCTGGGGAAATTGAACACCTTATCTGAATTTCAGCCTGCAGTTCTGGCTTGGTCAAACTGGAGGCTAGGTGGTTGTGGAGAGGAAACTACTACTCATAGATTCTGGGCACAAAAGTTTCCAGTTGCTCTCAGACCAGTGTACACTCTTGATTATGCCACCATGGAGGAACTGAGATATTAAAGATCCCCAGAGTATACCCTACTCTTGACAAATGACCCCAAAGTTAAGTAACTGATTGGGAAAATGTCCAAAAAAGGGAAAAAAAATAAGCCTATAGAAAATTACTTTCTTGGTGAACAGATATCTTCTCCCATCCTTTTGGATGAGGAAGAACAATGCTTACCATCAGGGAAAGATAAAAGTAAAGGCTTTGGTATCCCAAACATCCAAAATAAATATTCAGTGGTCTCAGGCCATGGAAGAGCTCAGAAAGGATTTTGAAAATCAAGTAAGAGAGGGGGAGAAAAAATTGGGAAGAGAAATGAAGGGGGTGCAAGAAAATCAAGAAAAGAGTTTAACAACATGTTAAAGGAGACTCAAAAAAATGCTGACGAGAATAACACCTTTAAAATATGCTAACTCAATTGGCAAAAGAGATTCAAAAAGTCTTTAAAAAGCAAAATTTCAAAAGCTTTAAAAAGCAAAATTAGTCAAATAGAAAAGGAGCCAAAACAAAACCAAAAGAATAAGTAAATGGAAGACAATGTGAAATATTTCATTGGAAAAAAAAAACTGGCCAGGAAATAGATCCAGGAGAGAAAATTTAAAAATTATGGGACTACTCGAAAGCCATGACAAACAAAAGAGCTTAGACATAATTTTTCATGAAATTATCAGGGAAAATTGCCCTGATATTCTAGAACCAGAGGGCAAAATATTGAAAGAATCCACCAATCACCTCCTGAAAGAGATCCAAAAAGAGAAACTCCTAGGAACATTGTAGCCAAATTCCAGTGTTACCATGTCAAGGAGAAAATATTGCAAGCAGCTAGAAAGAAACAATTTGAGTACTGTGGAAATAAAATCAGGATAACACAAGATCTAGCAGCTTCTACATTAAGGGATTGAAGGGCTTGGGATATGATACTCCAGAAATCAAAGGAACTAGGACTAAAACCAAGAATCAGCTACCCAGCAAAAGTGAGTATTACACTTCAAGGGAAAAATGGTCTTTAAATGAAATAGAGAACTTTCAAGCATTCTTGATGAAAAGACAAGGGCTGAAAAGAAAATCTGACATTTAAACACAAAAATCAAGAGAAGCATGAAATGTTAAACAGGAAAGAGATATCATAAGGGTCTTACTAAAGTTGAACTGTTTACATTCCTACATGGAAAGACAATATTTGTAACTCTTGAAAAATTTTTTTCAGTATCTGAGTAGTTTGTGGCATTATACACATACACACACATACACACACACAAAGAGAGAGAGAGAGAGAGAGAGAGAGAGAGAGAGAGAGAGAGAGAGAGAGAGAGAGAGAGAGAGAGAGAGAGAGAGAGTAAGCACAGGGTGAGTCCAATAGGAAGGGATCAAATATAAAAAAATAAAATTAAGGGGTGAGAGAGGAATATATTGGGAGGAGAAAGGGAGGCATGAAATGGGGTAAATTGTCTCTCATAAAAGAGGCAAGAAAAGGACTTTTCAATGGAGGGAAAAGGGGGAAGGTGAGGAAAAATGTGAAGCTAACCGTCATCACATTTGACTCAAGGAAGGAATAAAATGCACACTCATTTTGGTATGAAACCCTATCTTATAATACAGGAAAATGGGGTAGAATGGGACAATCAGGGTGGGGGGGGATGATCAAAGGAAGAGCAATGGGAGGAGGGAGCAATTAGAAGTCAACAGTCTTGTGCAGGGACAAGGTCAAAGGAGAGAATAGAAGAAATGGGGGGCAGGATAGGAGGGAGGGAAATATAGCTAGTCTTACATAGCATGACTATTATGGAAGTTATTTGCAAAACTACACATATACAGCCTATATTGATTTGCTTGTCTTCCCAGTGAGGATGGGTGGGGAGGGAGGAAGGAGGAGAAGTTGGAACTCAAAGATTTAGGAACAGTGGTTGAGTATTGTTCTTGCATACAACTGGGAAACAAAACTACAGGTGATAGGTATAGAAATAGGGTATAGGGTATAGGGTATAGAATAGGGTATAGGGTATAGAAATTTATGTTACACTACAGGACAAAAGAGAAGATGGGGATAAGGGGTGGGAGGGATGTTAAAAGGGAGCACAAATTGGTGGTAAGAGTTATTACAATGCTCAGCACTTTGGAGTGGGGGGAGAGGAGTCATGGGGAGAAAATTCGGAACTCAAAATTTTGTGGAAATGAATGCTGAAAACTTAAAATAAATAAATAAATAAACAGATCAATAAATGAATGAATGAATAAATAAATAAATAAATAAATGTTCGAGGAAAATTGCCATGATAGTCTAAAACCAGAGGGCAAAATATAAATGGAAAGAATCCACCAATCACCTCCTGAAAGATATCCTAAAAGAATGACCTTCACTCTTTTCAGATTGATGAAGGACTCTTTCATCTTTTGAAAATGCCTTTGAGCAGGGATGGAGCCAAGATGGCACAGTAAAAGCAGGGACTTGCTTGAGTTCTCCCCCAAAATCATCCAAATTGCTGTTAAATGATTCTAAACAATTTTTAGAGGTACAGAAGCCACAAAAATGACAGAGTGAAACAAATCTCTAATCCAAGTTATTGCACTAGGTTGGAAGTAGAGCACAGTCTGGCATGTGCCATGCCAGCACAGATGGGCCATAGCAGGCCTCAGTGAACTGAATCACTGGCAACTGTGTCAGGTTCTAAACTTCTCAATCCCCAAACAACAAATATAGCATAGAAGGTTAGTTGGAAAACTATATGTGACCTGGGAAAAAGAGAAACACACAGTCTGGCCAGAGTCCTGTCTCAGAGCTGGGATGATTGGGTTGGTGGTGGCAGTAGCTGCAGCAGCAGCAACAGCAGCAGCAGTGGTTGTTCTGGAGTTCTGGGCCCACAGATGGTGGGAGATCAAATGACTGATAAAAATCCCCGGAAGCCTGGGAAAGTGCACCCACCACTGCCCCCACCACCCCTACTGAAAGTGCAGTCTTACTTTGACAAAGAGTAAGAAAGTCAAGTATTTAGCTTGGCAGATGAAGAAACAGAATAAAAACCTCAGATTATAGAATCTTACTTTGGTGACAAGGACGATCATACATACAAGCAGACAAAGACAACAAAGTCAAAGACTCTATATCAAAAACCTCGAAGGAAAAATATACTGGACTCAGGCCATGGAAGACCTCAAAAAGGATTTTGAAAGTCAAGTAAGAGAAGTAGAGGATAATTTGGGAAGAGAAATGAGAGTGATGCAATAAAATCATAAAAAAAAAAAAAACAACTCAACAGCTTGCTAAAGGACTCCCACCAAAATACTGAAGAAAATAATGCCTTAAAAATAGACTAAGCCAAAAAAAATGCCTTAAAAAGCAGAATTGGCCAAATGCAAAAAGAGGTCCAAAACCTCACGGAAGAAAGTAATCCCTTCAAAATTATAGTGGAATCAGTGGAAGGTAATTACTGTACGAGAAATCAAGAAATTAAAAAATAGAATCAAAAGAATAAAAAAAAATGGAAGAAAATGCAAAATATCTCATTGTAAAAGCCATTGACCTGGAAAAAAATGTTCTAGGAGGGATAATTTAAAAATTATTGAACTATGTGAAAGCAACAATCAAAAACAGAGTGTAGACATGATCTTTCAAGAAATCATCAAGGAAAACTGTCCTGGTATTCTAGAACCAGAGGGTAAAATAGAAGTGGAAAGAATCCACTGACTGACTTTGGAAAGAGATCCTGAAGGAAAGCTCTAAGGAATATTGTAGCCAAATTCCAGAGTTGTCAGGTCAAGGACAAAACATTGCATGCAGCCAGAAATGAACAATTCAAGTATTGTGGAAATATAATCGAGATAACACATGATCCAGCAACTTCTAAATTAAGGAATCATAATACTTGGAATATGATATTATAGAGGCCAGAGGAGCTAGTATTAAGACCAAGGATCATCTACTCAGAAAACCTGAGTGTAATACTTCAGGGGGAAAAAAATGGAACTTCAGTGAAATATAGGACTTCCAAGCATTCTTTTTGAAAAGACCAGAGCTGAATAGACAATGTGGCTTTCAAATACAAGAATCAATAGGAACATGAAAACGTAGACAAGAAAGATAAATCATAAGAGACATACTAAACTTGAATTGCTTACATTCCTATGTGAAAAGAAAATATTTGTAACCCTTGAGAGTTATCTCAGTATTAGGATAGTTGGAGTAGACAGACAGACAGATAGACAGAGAGACAGAGAGAGAGAGAGAGAGAGAGAGAGAGAAGAGAGAGAGAGAGAGAGAGAGAGAGAGAGAGAGAGAGAGAGAGAGAGAGAGATAGGTGATAGACAGACAGATAGATAAATAGATATGGCACATGATCATTTGAATATGAAGAAATGATATCTAAAAAGTAAAACTAAGTGGTATGAGAGGAATATATTGGAAGAAGGAGAAAGAGAGAGATAGAATGGAGTAAATAATCTCACATTAAAGAGTCAAGGAAAAGGTTTCACAATGGAAGGGAAGAGGGAGGAAGGTGAGAAGGAATGAGCAAATCTTACTGTAATCTGATTTTGCTTAAGGAAGGAATCATATAACACTAAATTGCTTATCTCACCCTATAGGAAATTAGGGGGGAAGGGGATAAGGGTGGATGATAGAAGGGAGGGCAGATTGGAGCAGGGGGTAGTCACAAGCAAACACTTTTGAAAAAGGATAGAGTCAAAGTGGAAAATAATATACGTTTTGGGATGAATAAGATGGAAGGAAATAAATTTACTCTTTTACAACATGACTATTATGAAAGTGTTTTGCGTAACTATTCATGTATAACCTATATTGAATTGCTTACCTTCTAAATGAGGGTGGGTGTAGAGGGAAGAAGGGAGAGAATTTGGAAATTAAAATTTTAAAACCGAATGTTAATCAAATATTTTTATTTTCAACTGGGAAATAAGATACACAGACAATGGGGTATAGAAATCTATCTTGCCCTTGAGGAAAGTAAAAGGGATAAGAGTGGAAGTGATAATACAGAGAGCAGCCTAGAGGAAGGGGTAATCAGAATGCATGCCAACTCAAGGTGGGGGAGGTGAGAGATGGGAAGAAAATTTCGAACTCAAATCTTGTGGAAATGACTGCTGAAAGTGAAAAATACATACACAAATTAATAAACAAAAACAAAAAGAATAAAAGTAAGCAGTGAGAGAAAAGCAAATTGCCTTTGATTTTTTTTATTACAAACAGAGGCATTAATTCTGTTGAAAATTATTTGTTCTCTGAAATTATTCATTAGAGGGTTTAGGTACTTCTTCATCTACATACATTAACTTCTGTATGTTGATATGGATATAAGTATCAGTATGACTTAATTGAAAGAATTAGTTGTGAAAGTGGAAAGACCAGGGTTCAAGTTTCACCTTTAATGGTGATTGGCTCTATGAGCCTGATCAAGACATTTAAATTCTGTTCCTCAAGGAAATGAACCAAAATAGCAGAATGAGGTAGTAGGAGTTATGTATTTCAATGAAACCACAAATACAGTGTCTATTCCTATTGAATTTGAAAACTGGGATGTGAATGTAAAATATAACAGGGAAGTTTCACTGGAACTGAAGTGACAGAAGACAATTTGAAAATAATTGTGAAAAATAAAATAATAAATTAAAATGTAATGATTTTGAAATATGTAGATAGAGGTATAGATGTACATAGAAATAGATGATATGGTGAGGAAGTGGGAACTAAGTTTACTTTTAACTATTCCTTCTATATGGCACTCTAATTTCAGTCTCTGTACAGGATGTCCTTTATGTCTAAAATTCTTTTGGTTTCACCTCTGCCTTATAGAATTCTTAGTTTTAAGTCTGATATCAAACACTCACTTCTACATGTAGAATTTTTGATCTTCCCAGCTCTTAGTGGCATCAGCCCCAAATAACCTTGTATTTATATTTATATTGTACATACCTGAAAGAGTATAGCATTGTACATCACAAGCCTGCTTTAAGGTCAGAAAGAAACTTAGCTCAAGTTTCACTTATGACACCGACTTGTGTGACTCTAATATCTTCATGCTCTAGATGAGGGCTTCTTAAACTATATCCACTAACAAATCTTTTTCTCTTTTAGAAGCATTAATGGCATAGCCTATGGGAATGTAGAGTGCAAAGTGAGCAGACTTTGTATTCAGAACTAATACTGCAATGAAGTTATGATACAGCTCTGTCAAGTGCTGTCAGAAACATGCAGGAATCATTATGCATTTGATTTTGAACTGATCTTTACTTGTTAAGAATTCACAAACCTTTAAGTGTTGCTATTTTATGTGTGACCCCAAATGGGGTCTTGACTAGCTGTTTAAGAGAAACTGTATAGGTCATTTTCTAAAACTATAAGTTTCTGAGAAGGTGATGACCTACATTTATAGGGGAAGTTTCTGCAGCCAGTGATTCCCTGTACTAATGAAATCACACAGTCAACCATTCCTATGTATTCATTCTATATATATGCATATGTTCATTCCATATGTCCAATATATGCCACTAAAACTGGAAGCTTAAGGTACATGCACATAAAAAGTATAAAATACCCAAATTGAGAAAACAGGAACTAAAGAAACTAGCAATTCCATCTCAGAAAGAGAAATTTAATAAATTCACAAAGAGATGGGCTAATTAATATGATTTATATAAATTTAAATTTAAAATCTATCAAAAAATTTAAAGTAAAATAATGCCTAAGCAACATGAACATTTTTTTTCTAATTTGGAGAAAGACAGCATTTTACAAAATTATTTTACGAGGCAAATATTACCCTGGCTACACAAAGAAATAAATCGTAGAAAGAATAGTATACAGAAATGTCATTAATGAAGTGCCAAATACTCATTAATGAAGGACTATGTAAATATACATGGAATATTAGCAAAGTGAAAAAAAAGTACATTTATATGTATACCTGTGTATATGCTGATAATCATTTAATAGCACTTTGATAACCTCTATAAGGACCAGAACCTGAACTAATCAACCGGAAGAAGATCCTGTACCTAACAGCTTCTTTGTTCTCTGAGTAACTCAGAGAATAGCTCTTCCAATGTAAACAAGGCCAGATGGGATTGATTTGAGAGTATTCTTTCTGTTGTTAACCTCTAAGGATGAGAACCTTAACCTGAGTCACTATCTCTAATGATGGGACTTTTGTTCTATCTTAATATTTTGTGGATATATACTATGTTGTGTCATGTTAATGAAAACAGATGTCTTGGTTTGTAACTTCAATTAATACTTTGCCAACTCTCTTATTTTATTGTATTTACCACCTATTGAGTTAATAAAATTCCTTTCCCATAATACGATAAATCATATATGGAAATCATAAATTTGAGTAATGCAGACATGCTAAATTTGGATTATTCTAAAACCTATTTAAGCCTGGTCATTCATTTGTTGGAGAGTCAGAACTTATGTTTGATTCCTTGTGCATAAAAGCTCAATAGCTTAGACAAGTTTTAAATGAATAAACAATATGGATTTAGATATCGCCCAGTCTATTTGCTTCCTTTAACCAATCTTTGAGGTTGAAAATATGTATATGTGGGGGTTAGCTAAGATGGTGCAATAGAAAGATGCACATACTCTAGCTCTTCCTCCATAGCCCACAAAATACCTGTAAAAATGTCTCTCAACCAATTCTAGAGCAGCAGAAGCCACAGAATGAGAGAGTGAAAAAGATTTCGAGCCAAAAGAAACCTGGAAGGCTGACAGGAAAGGTCTATCACACTGAGCGTGGAGTGGTGTGCAGCACAGCCTTGGCCATGTGGCAACAGCAGTAACAGGAATGGAACAGGCCTCAGGGGCAGAATCTCCAGCAGCAGCAGTGCTTCCCAGACCCCTCAAAACATAAGCGTCAAATGAAGCTTCAAAGGTCAGTGAGAGGACGTTTTCAAGTGGGAAAACAAGGAGTAGGGTACACCAGCCTCAGCCCCAGGAAGCAGCTGTGGCGGCAGCAGCTGCAGCAGCAGTGGTGACAGCAGCTGAAGCATCCATTTGAGGAATCCTCAGCCTAAAGACCCTGGTGTAACTGAGCAGCTGATCTGATTTTCAGACCTGATCATGGTCCTGGGGTGAGGAGGAGGAGGCAGGCTGGGCTGACATGGCAAAGCTGGAGAGGAAATTCTACTACTTGTAGATCCTGGGCAGATAAGTTTTTAATTGCTCCCAGACCAGTGTGCAGGCCAGGAGAGAAGTGAACACTTCTCCATTGATTGTGCCACCTTGGAAAACCTGAGAACTTTCAGGTCTCCAGAGTATACCCTCCTCTTGACAAAGGACTCAAAAGTCAAGGAAATGACTAAGAAAATGCCCCAAAACAGGGAAAAAACAAAACTATAGAAGGTTACTTTCTTGGTGAACAGGTATTTTCTTCCATCCTTTTACATGAGGAAGAATAATGGATACTGTCAGAGGAAGTCAAGGCTTCTGCACCCAGCATCTCCAAAATAAATATGACATTGGCTCAGGCCATGGAAGACTTTGAAAAGCGAGTCCACAGCTTGCTAAAAGAGACCAAAAAAATGCTGAAGAAAATAACACCTTTAAAAATAGGCTGACTCAATTGGAAAAAGAGGTCTAAAAAGCCAAAGCGGACAAGAATGCTTTAAAAAGCAGGATTAGCCAAATTGAAAAGGAGGTTCAAAAGCTCACTATAGAAAATAATTCTTTAAAAATTAAAATAGTGGGAGGAGCCAAGATGGTGGAGTAGAAAGACACACATACGCTAGCTCTTACCCCACAGCCCATACAATATCTGGAAAGAAGAACTCTCAGCAAATTCTAGAGAAGCAAAAGACACGGGACAATGGAGTGGAAGAGTTTTCTATCCCAGAGGGACCTGAAAGACCGACAGGAAAGGTCTGTCATGCACCAGATGCGGAGCAGAGCCCAGCCATGCCTTGGCAACGCAGCACCAAAAAGAGCAGATCCAAACAGCCTTCAGGGACAGAATCTCCAGCAGCAGCACAGATCTCTCAACCCACATGCACCAAAGGTCAGTGAGAGGGTCTTTTTGGGTAGCCGAGAAGGGAGCAGGGTGTCCCCATAACTCAGGCCTCCTCAGGAGGCAGCAGCAGAGGTGGCAGCACACAAGTCTCCCAAAGCAGGCAATAGCAGCATCCATTGTGGCAGGTCTCATTGTAAACCCCCTGAGGAAACTGAGTCCTGGGTGGTAGCCCTGCCCCCACCTGAGCAACTGATCTTAATCTCACACTGAATAGCAGCCCTGCCCCACCTAAAACCCGTGAGGCTTTGGAGCAGCTCATCTGGGAAGCAGCATTTGAATCTCAGCCCCCAGTGCTGACTTGGCAGAACTGGAGGCATGGTGGTTGTGGAGAGGAAACTCAGAAGTTAAGTAACTGGCTGGGAAAATGCCCAAAAAAGGGAAAAAAAAAATAAGACCATAGAAGGTTACTTTTATGGTGAACAGGTGTCTCCCCCAATCCTTTTGGATGTAGGATGACAAGACATACTGTCAGAGGAAGTTAAGGCCTCTGCCTCTGGGGTCTCCAAAGGGAACTTAAACGAGGCTCAGGAACTAGAAGACCTTAAACAACAAGTTAGCAGCTTACGAAAGGAAAATCAAAAAAAAAATGCTGAGGAAAATAACAGCTTTAAAAAGAGGCTAATCCAATTGGAAAAAGAGGTCCAAAAAGGCAATAAGGAGAAGAAGCCTTTGAAAAGCAGATTTAGCCAAATAGAGGAGAAGGTTCAAAAGCTTACTGAACAAAATAATTCATTAAAAGAGAGAATTAAGTTCACGGAAATGAATGACTATGAATTAAACCAAGCAGTTAGTAAACAAAACCAAAAATTTGAAAAAAATAGAAGATAATGTGAAACATCTCGTTGGAAAAGCAACTGACCTGGAAAATAGATCCAGGAGAAACAATTTAAAAATTATGGGACTACCTGAAAGCCATGATCAAAAAAAGAGTCTAGACCTTATCTTCTATGAAATTATCAAGGAAAACTGCCCTGATGTGATAGAATCAGAGGGCAAAATAAATATTGAAAGAATTCACTGATGACCTCCTGAAAGAGACCTGAACAGAGAAACTCCTAGGAATATTGTGGCCAAATTTCAGAGTTCCTGTATCAAGGAGAAAATACTGCAAGAAGCTAGAAAGAAACAATTTGAGTACTGGGGAAATACAATCAGGATAACACAGGATCTGCCAACTTCTGCATTAAGGGATTGAAGGGCTTGGAATATGATATTTCAGAAGTTAAAGGAACTCGAATTAAAACCAGGAATCACCTACCCAGCAAAACTGAGTAAAATATTTCAGGAGGAAAAATGGCCATTCAATGATATAGAGGACTTTCAAGCACTCTTGAAAAGAGCAGAACTGAATAGAAAATCTGACTTCCAAACACAAGAATCAAGAGAAGCATGAAAAGATAAGCAGAAAAGAGCAATCGTAAAGGACTTTCGAAAGTTGAATTGTTTACATTACAACATGGAAAGCTATTATTTGTTACTCTTGAGACTGTTATCTGTATTTGAGTAGGTGGAGGCTTTACACACACACACACACACACACACATACACACACACGCAAACACATACATAGAGACAGCACAGTTTGAGTTGAATAAGAAGGGTTGATATCTAAAAAATGAAATTAAGGGGTAAGAGAGGAATGTATTGGGAGTAGAAAGGGGGAAATGGAATGGGGCAAAGTATCACTTATCAAAGAGCTAAGAAAAATCTTTCTCAATGGAGGAGAAAAGGGAGGAGGTGAGAGGGAAAAACTGATACTTACTCTCTTCACATTTGGCTTAAGGAGGTAATAACATGCTCACTCAATTTGGTATGAAAATCTATCTCATACTACAGAAAAGTGGAGGAGAAGGGGACAGGTGAGGTGAGTGGGATGATAGAAGGGAGGGCAAATGGGAGAAAGAGGTATTAGAAGTAAACACTTTTGGGGAGGGACAAGGTCAAACCAGAGAATAAAATAAGTGGGAGACAGCATAGGATGGAGGGGAATATAGTTATTCTTACATAACATGACTATTACGGAAGTCTTTTGCAAAACTAAACATAAATAGTCTATGTTGAATTGCTTTCCATCTCGGTGGGAATGGGTGGGGAGGGAGGAAGGGAGAGAAGTTGTAATTCAAAGTGTTAGAAACAAATGTTGAGAATTGTTTTTGCATACAACCGGGAAATAAGAAATACAGGTATTGGGATATACAAATCTATCTTGTCCTATAACAAAAGAGAGAAGATGGAGATAAAGGAAGGATGGGGTGTGATAGAAGGGAGGTCTCATTGAGTGGAGGAGTAATCAGAATGCCAGGTGTTATGGGGTAGGGGTAGAGGAGAGATGGCAAGAAAAATTGGAACTCCAAATTTTGTGGAAATGAGTGTTGAAAACTAAAAGTAAATAAATAAACATTAACAAATAAATAAAATTATGATCACAGAAAAAGAAAATGCATATGTGCATATAGCTATAGATGTAAATATAGATATGCTGACAGTTATGAATTCATGTTGATACAGATGACAGAGACTTACAAGTACAGGGAGAGATAGAAGAAGATCTAAATGGTGGTAGAGATAGATGCATATAATTTCTATTAATAAATTAGAGATTCTTAGAAATGTAAAAATTATTAAATATTGGAAAACTTTTTGGTATCTTTAGCAACATACTTAAAAACTTCTTGTTTTTTTTTTAATATGTGAAAATAACCCTCAAAGACAGAACTCAAATTATTTCTGTGACCAATATTTTATACCACATAATAAATGGTGAAACACACATATTTCATTGCTTTTGATAGAGAACTACAGACCAATATCTGTTGACTATTGCTTAACCCGTTAGATACAATAGTTTTGCAAGGTTTGCTTAGCTGATTTTCTTTTACATGAGGCATGCTTCAATAGCAAGGATAGATTAGGAGATGACAGTGGTGTAAAAATGGCATTTCTAAAACAAGCAAAATTTTTACATGAAGTCATACTTAATAATTTCAGGAGAGAGCTATTTCTTTTTTAGATTGCATAGACACAATGCTTCTTTCTGTGCAGTCTTTGGGCACTGCTTATTTTTCTTTTTACAAATAATTAAATAACATATTTAATACCTTAGACAATTGGAAATATCCCCTCCATTTTGTTTAGAGGTAAAATGTGATAAAAATCCCTCTCCCACACAGACCAATTCCCCAGAAAGATTCAAAGATCCCAGTTCTTTCTTACTCTCTTCATATTCATTCAAAGGTCTCCGTTGTCTCTGAAGCAAACATGGAGTCTTGAAACCTAGCCCTGAAAAATCCCACGTCAATGGTAAAATATGTATTTCTATTTCATTTTAAGCTTGTGGGCCTATACACTAACAATGTTTCCTTTATAAAAAATATTGTGAATAGACTCGTTCTGTGAGGGATTCAATGATTTTTCAATGTACTAAAAGGTACTGGATTTCCTTTCTCTCAACTTTCTACCTCTGACAACTTGCTTTATAAAATTTATATCAGCAGTTATTTCAGCATCTTTTTATCCTCACCAATTATCACAGTGTATTGCATAAAGTATATGCTTAACAATTAGTTCTTTATTTGTTTGAAGAAAGCCACCATTGTCTAGAGGGTAAATGAAAAAGGGAAACAGAGAAAAGGGTCTTTTTTTGAAAAGTCGTATTTCAGGGGTTGCAGAATAATTGGTCAGTAGTTTTGACAGCAAAACTAGAGAAATCATTGCCTAAGGGTCAAATGAGATACTTTTCTTGCTATATTCAGCAGTTATAGTGGAAGAAGTGAGGTGAATATTAGGATCATTTTACAATTGTTGGTGCATATTAATTCTAGAATTAGAAAAATCCTTCTAAAACGCAAAGTAAAAATAGTTAAATGGAAAGAAATGGAAGAGAAGTGGAAGAGGAAAAAGGAAGAGAAAAAGTGTTCAATAATATTAATATTAAGAAACATGCATGAATTTTAAAGTTTGGGAGAATTTCAATGCCAATATGAGATATAAAACAATTCTGCTAAGTACAGAAACTAAAATTCCTGTTTAGATCTAACAGATATGTCTTCAGTAATAGGTGATTCTTAAGTATAGACAAAGAAAATAAGGTGACTTCAAAGATGTGAACTGCTGCATAAGGAAATTCCATTCTTGCTTCCAAAATTCATAAGCACACAGGCATGTGTAGGTCCACACACCTGCCTAAGTATATTTTAATATAACTTTCAGTTAGATTGAGTCTAGAAAGAACATCTGAATCAAACTGTCTTAAGACAAGTATTCCCTTTGTTACTTTTCCTATGCTGACAGGATAGCTGACTTTTCTTGCAAATGTATCCATTTCTACAGACTAAGAGCTAGTAGACTAGCTCTTCCCTAACCCTAACCCCTACTTACTGTGGTAGGTTCCTCAGGTACAAAATGAGGGAGTAAAATTAGATGATATTCCAGTTCAGAATATATGATCTTATGAGAATATCACTCACACACACATAAACATAACAATAGCAACAACAACTAATCTTTGTATTAGCAGAGCAAACTTTACTCATCCATTTCTGCATTACTGGCTTTTAAGAATGTTATTTTCAAAACTTCACTTATATTTTTGAGATTCTTGCATATTCATTCTATGTGAATCTGACAATGACATCTTCTCTTCTTCCTTAGAATTTTTTTTGAGCTCTGAGTTTGAGATCTTTCATCAATCAAGATTTAAGTAGTGTAATATCATACTGTAAAGTAAAAGCTTATTGTATAGATATGAAGTTTTAGTACACTCTAGAGTTACCTCAGACTCACAAAGCAATTAGCCAATAACGTTAAAAAGTGATGGCTAATTTAACTAACTGTTAATGGAGCCTAGTAAAGCTGTCAGAGTTGATGAGCCCAGTGAGATTTTGTGCAGAAACACACACTAAATTTAGGGTCCTTTATCTCCTTTTAGCAGTTTAATCAGTCTTGTGAATGATAGCCACCCTTTCTAAAAATATGCAAAAAATAAGGGTTTTTAAAAATTGCATCTTGAAATCCATGTAAGATATAAATGCAAGTAGTAACCAAAAAGAAGGCAAATCTTGTCTCTAAAGAGAATGATATAGGTAACAAAGGTTTTCCCTGATGGGCATCTTAAAAAAGCATCAATTTCTAGAGCTGTTAGAATAGGGAAAATTTCAAAAATGTAAAATAAAAAATGTTTTTCCATCATTTGAAATTTTTCCATAACTAATTTTTTTAAAAAAAGCTTTAAAGAACATTGCAAAATGATTCATAAAATGAACCAAACCTTTGAATGCTTAAGTAGTCAAATTACATGAAATGAAAAGAAATGAAGTAGACAGAGAAGATGAATTTACAGAGGAATATCTTGAAAATTCAGGGAAAAATATCACATCTACTAAACAGTCATTTGCAAACATGTTTCCTAAATGATAGTGCACCTTCCTAAATAAACCCCCTGTTTTGTTCTCTAAATGCTGTAATTTTGCATAAAATATTGAGTTATAGGTATGAGACTAGATGGGATCGAAGTGATCTAGACTGATTCTGTCATTTTCAAGTGAAGAAACTGAGTGATAATGCACGCAAAAGTGTCGAATTTTTATCCAAGCCTTTTTAGGTCTTAAAATGCAATACTTATTCCATTTTCCTATGCTTCCCCTTGAGTGATTTCTTTCCCTAAAGCTCACGCTACTTAATGAATCCCTTTATTTTACAAAGGTTTAAAGCCCCATTGTGATTCTATTTGATTCTAAACTTTCACATTTAGGTAATTCACTTGGTATTAGAATTATGTACAAAATGGAAAAAGTTTGGGGAGTGAGCAGGAAAGAATTTTGACACAAAGAATAGACAAATGACTGGCTTTAAAGGCAAAACTTCCAATTATTCAATTAGCCAGAGTGTTGGAGGGAAGCAAGGAATCCTCCTTCATGGGAAAAAGAAATCTTTCACCTTCATGTTTTTGTTTTTTTTTTTCCTGATAGAGATGTTTTCCTACTGGAATTTTGGGCTACATAGCCATGCAGATGTTATTGCATTTAAGAAAGAAAATGAAATAAATTCATGTTAAATAAGGGATCTTACTGTCCTATGAATGGATTAGGAAAATAATAGAATGAATACTATGCGAGCTGAAATATTGAGATAAAATTGCAACACATTCTTTTTAATGTAATTTGTGACAAGGTTTTGTTCTTTGTTTCATCAACTTTTTGTTGATGATAATTTAGCACATTTGTAATAAGAGTAAAAAGTACCTAGTCCTCAATTTTCCTAGCCCCATTTTTAAAAAGTTAGATGCACACACAAATGAACAAAACATTACTGTAGATATATCTAAACACACACATGCAGAAATGCACGTCAGCTTATGTGCATATATAGCCACAACTATATATATATATATATATATATATATATATATATGTGTGTGTGTGTGTGTGTGTGTGTGTGTGTGTGTGTGTGTGTGTGTGTGTGTGTGCATATATTTTGTATAACTATAACATATGCATATGTGTAGCCTTAATACACGGAATGGTATTAAAAGGAGCAAAATATTTATAGCAGCCTTTATCAGAATAGGTTTTTTGGTGGAAAAAGAGAAATACACACATGTATTTATATATTCATTACATATATATATATACACATATAATACATTAATTCTCTATGTATTCCTCATATATACATCAAATGCTTTTCTACATATGGTATATGCATATAAATATTTGTGTGTGGGTGTATGTATGTATACATATACTCATACACATATATATGTATATATATGTATGTACACACACACACACACACACACACCCATACACATACTATAGGACTATGAATAGCAACAAAACAGATATAGAGAAAGTTCTTAATATTTATTCAGAGGGTGTAGGTTTACTATTCTAACACTGACTTTTACTTCATGTGTTACCTTGGTCATATCACTTAATTTTTTCTGGATCTTAATTTCTTCATCTTTAAAATAAGGAATAAGGACCAAATAATCTCTGGGATATAAGCAGTAAAAGAACCACTCTTCCACCATACAACTTGTTGTTTAGGCTAATAATATTTTTTTTTTCTTAAAAGACAATGCAGTCATCCTCAAAAAAGAATTATCCAGAAGAATTAAAGTCAAGGACTACTGGTATTACTTTCTCAAATCCTGAGATAAAAAATAAAATAAAACAAAATGAGGACCTCCAGGCATTTATCATGCTTGCATGGTGAATGAATGGTGAAGCATCATGAGTACAATAGAGGTAGAAGAAAATCATTCAGTTAAATCATCTTGTGCTGTGCTTGATGTGCATTGTTGTTGAGTATCAATTTCCTGCTCTGACTATGTAAATCTCCTTTTGTTTACTCTGTTAACAGCACATAGATGTCAGATTTAACCCAAATATAAAACCAAACATATTGAGGAACTGCCTAATGTCAAATGCAACCAAGAACCATCTCTGAATTCCCTCAAACTCCAGAGCTAGAATCTTACACCAAAGTATAGTAGTTTTCCTATCTGAGGCAATGTAGTATAGTGGCTAGAAATTAGTCTTTAGTCCAGGAAGACCTGAATTCAAGTCTTACCTCTCACACTCACTGGATGTGTGATCTTGGGTAAGTAATTTAGTATCTCATTGCTCAAGAATTAATTCCTCGACCGGGAGCCAAGATGGCGTAGTAGAAAGACGCACATACACATAGCTCCGAACCCACATCCCATAGAACAACTACAAAGAAGTAACTCACGGCGAATTCTGCACCCAGAGGCCACAGAACATTGGAGCGAGGGAGATTTCTGTTCCA
The DNA here is from genome assembly GCF_028372415.1 of Notamacropus eugenii. NCBI lineage: Eukaryota > Metazoa > Chordata > Mammalia > Diprotodontia > Macropodidae > Notamacropus > Notamacropus eugenii. The sequence goes on along the minus strand of NC_092873.1, from coordinate 133,485,924 downwards.
GAGAGACCTGCAAACCTCTCGTAAAAGGACCTTCGTGCTGCGGACTGGGCGCCGGGACTGGGAGCTGAGTACAGCCCTGCCGTGGCCGCGGCACCGAGAGGAACAGATCCCAGCGGGCTTCAGGGACGGGATCTCCAGCGGCCGCACAAGTACCTCCATCCACAGGTGACAGGGGTCGGTGAGAGAGTCCCTTTGGCGGGTCGAGCGGGGAGTGGGGTGCCCCCATGGCTCGGGCCCCCTCGGGGGACAGAAGCTGAGGGGCAGTGGCAGACCAGGGCTCCCCAAGCAGGCAGGAGCCTGGATCCATTGTTGAAGGTCTGTGCATAAACTCCCTGAGGGAACGGAGCCTGAGAGGCAGCCCTGCCCTCACCTGAGCATCTGAATTTAATCTCACACTGAATAGCAGCCCTGCCCCCGCCCAAAGCCCTGAGGCTGGAAGCAGCATTTGAATCTCAGACCCCAAACACTGGCTGGGAGGATCAGGAGGTGAGGTGGGTGTGAGGAAAATATTCAGAGGTCAAGTCACTGGCTGGGAAAATGCCCAGAAAAGGGAAAAGAAATAAGACTATAGAAGGCTACTTTCTTGGTGAACAGGCATTTCCTCCCTTCCTTTCTGATGAGGAAGAACAATGCTTACCATCAGGCAAAGACACAGAAATCAAGGCTTCTGAGTTCCAGCCCACTCAATGGGCACAGGCCATGGAAGAGCTCAAAAAGAATTTTGAAAATCAAGTTAGAGAGGTGGAGGAAAAGCTGGGAAGAGAAATGAGAGACATGAAGTCAAAGCATGAACAGCAGATCAGCTCCCTGCTAAAGGAGACCCAAAAAAATGTTGAAGAAAATAACACCTTGAAAACTAGCCTAATTCAATTGGCAAAAGAGGTTCAAAAAGCCAATGAGGAGAAGAATGCTTTCAAAAGCAGAATTAGCCAAATGGAAAAGGAGATTCAAAAGCTCACTGAAGAAAATAGTTCTTTCAAAATTAGAATGGAACAGATGGAGGCTAATGACTTTATGAGAAACCAAGAAATCACAAAACAAAACCAAAAGAATGAAAAAATGGAAGATAATGTGAAATATCTCATTGGAAAAACAACTGACCTGGAAAATAGATCCAGGAGAGACAATTTAAAAATTATGGGCCTACCTGAAAGCCATGATCAGAAAAAGAGCCTAGACATCATCTTTCATGAAATTATCAAGGAAAACTGCCCTGAGATTCTAGAATCAGAGGGCAAAATAAATATTCAAGGAATCCACAGAACACCGCCTGAAAGAGATCCAAAAAGAGAAACTCCTAGGAACATTGTGGCCAAATTCCAGAACTCCCAGGTGAAAGAGAAAATATTGCAAGCAGCTAGAAAGAAACAATTCAAGTATTGTGGAAATACAATCAGGATAACACAAGATCTAGCAGCTTCTACATTAAGGGATCGAAGGGCATGGAATAGGATATTCCAGAAGTCAAAGGAACTAGGACTAAAACCAAGAATCACCTACCCAGCAAAACTGAGTATAATACTTCAGGGGAAAAATTGGTCTTTCAATGAAATAGAGGATTTTCAAGCATTCTTGATGAAAAGACCAGAGCTGAAAAGAAAATTTGACTTCCAAACACAAGAATGAAGAGAACCATGAAAAGGTGAACAGCAAAGAGAAGTCATAAGGGACTTACTAAAGTTGAACTGTTTACATTCCTACATGGAAAGACAATATTTTTAACTCTTGAAACATTTCAGTATCTGGGTACTGGGTGGGATTACACACACACACATGCACACACGCACACACACATAGAGACAGAGTGCACAGAGTGAATTGAAGAGGATGGGATCATATCTTAAAAAAAAATGAAATCAAGCAGTGAGAGAGAAAGATATTGGGAGGAGAAAGGGAGAATTGAATGGGGCAAATTATCTCTCATAAAAGAGGCAAGCAAAAGACTCATTAGTGGAGGGATAAAGAGGGGAGGTGAGAGAAAAACATGAAGTCTACTCTCATCACATTCCACTAAAGGAAAGAATAAAATGCCTACTCATTTTGGTATGAAAACCTATCTTACAATACAGGAAAGTGGAGGATAAGGGGATAAGCAGAGTGGGGGGGGATGATAGAAGGGAGGGCATGGGGAGGAGAGTGCAATTTGAGGTCAACACTCATGGGGAGGGATAGGATCAAAAGAGAATAGAAGTATTGGGGGACAGGATAGGATGGAGGGAAATATAGTTAGTCCTATACAACACAACTATTATGGAAGTCATTTGCAAAACTACACAGATTTGGCCTATATTGAATTGCTTGCCTTCCAAAGGGAAGGGGTGGAGAGGGAGGGAGCTAAAGAAGTTGGAACTCAAAGTGTTAGGATCAACTGTAATGTTCTTACCACTAGGAAATAAGAAATACAGGTAAAGGGGCATAGAAAGCTATCTGGCCCTACAGGACAAAAGAGAAGACAGAGACAAGGGCAGAGAGGGATGATAGAAGAGAGAGCAGATTGGTCATAGGGGCAATTAGAATGCTTGGCGTTGGGGGGGTGAGGGGAGAAAAGGGGAAAAATTTGTAACCCAAAATTTTGTGAAAATGAATGTTAAAAGCTAAATTAAAAAAAAAATAAATATTGGAATAGAAATTCTGAAAATCAAAAGAGAGATTAAAAAAACTGAAAGCAAAAAAAAATTGAAAAAAAAAAAAAAAGAATTAATTCCTCAGTGCTATAGTTTCAGAAGAAATGCTGACCTACATTGATAAAGATGGTTCTTTTTTGTATCACAGAGTTCTCTATACCAATGAAACCATAAATTCAATCTCTATCCCTTGTCGTATTTAAATATTTATACCACGTGAAAATCACTTTTCATATCTATAGTGTATACTTCAGGGGGCGGAGCCAAGATGGCGAAGTAGAAAGACGCACATACACATAGCTCTGAACCCACAAAACACAGAACAGCAGAGGGGACTAACCCAGGGTGAATTCTGCACCCAGAGACCACGGAATATTGGAGCAATGGAGATTTCTGTCCCGGAGAGACCTGCAAACCTCTTGCGGGGGATCCTTCGCGCCGTGGACTGGGCGCCGGGGTGAGAAGCAGAGAGCAGCCCTACCCCGGCAGCGACAACGTGGGAAGAAGATCCGAGAGGGCTGCGAGAAGGGATCTCCAGCAGCCACGCGGGTCCCCCCACCCACAGAGGGACCTGCAAACCTCTCGCAAAAGGTCCGTCGCGCTGCAGACCTGGCGCCCAGCCCGGACCTGCGGCGGCTGCCGCGGCTCTGAGAGGCAAAGTTCTAAGAGGGCTCTGGAGGCGGGATCTTCAGCAGCTGCACGGGCCCCCTAACCAACAGGTGACTGACGGGGGTAGGTGAGAGAATCTCTTTGGAGGGTTGAGAGGGGAGTAAGGTGCCCCCATGGCTTGGGCCCCCCCGGGAGGTGGGGACTGAGAGGCGGCTGCGGACTGCGGATCCCCAAGCGGGCGGGAGCCTGGATCCATTGTGGAAGGTCTGTGCATAAACCGCCTGAGGGAATTGAGCCAGAGAGGCAGCCCTGCCCCTGACCACCTGAACTTAATTTAACACTGAATAACAGCTCTGCCCCCATCAAAAATCCTAAGGCGGGAAGCAGCACTTGAATTTCAGTCCCCAAACACTGGCTGGGAGGACCAGGAGGCGAGGTGGGTGTGAGGAGAACATTCAGAGTTCAGGCCACTAGGTGGAGAATATGCCAAGAAAAGGGAAAAGAAATAAAACTATTGAAGGGTACTTTATCGTAGAGAAAAAAACACTTCCTCCCCTCCTTTCTGATGGGGAGGAACAATGCTTGCCATCAGGCAAAGACACAGAAATCGAGGATTATGTGTCCCAGCCCACCCAATGGGCTCGGGCCATGGAAGAGCTCAAGAGGAATTTTGAAAATCAAACTAGAGAGGTGGAGGAAAGACTGGAAAGGGAAATGAGAGGGATAAGGGAGAAGCATGAAAAACAGATCAGCTCCCTGCTAAAGGAGAACCAAAAAAATCTTGAAGAAATTGGCACCTTGAGAACTAGCCTAACTCAGCTGGCAAGGGAGGTGCAAGGGGCCAATGAGGAGAAGAATGCTTTCAAAAGCAGAATTAACCAAATGGAAAAGGAGATTCAAAAGCTTACTGAAGAAAATAGATCTCTCAAATTTGGAATGGTACAGATGGAAGCTTTGGACTTTTCGAGAAACACAGATATCTCAGAACATACCGTGCAGATTCGAAAAATGGAAGATAAGGTGAAATATCTTATTGGAAAAACAACTGACCTGGAAAATAGAATCAGGAGAGACAATGTAAAAATTCTGGGACTACCTGAAAACCATGATCAAAAGAAGAGCCTAGACATCATCTTCCATGAAATTATCAAGGAAAACTGCCCTGAGATTCTAGAACCAGAAGGCAAAATAAATATTCAAGGAATCCGCAGAACACCGCATGAAAGAGATCCAAAAAGAGAAACTCCTAGGAGCATTGTGGCCAAATTCCAGAATTCCCAGGTGAAAGAGAAAATATTGCAAGCAGCTAGAAAGAAACAATTCAAGTATTGTGGAAATACAATCAGGATAGTACAAGATCTTGCACCTTCTACATTGAGGGACAGAAGGGAATGGAATAGAATATTCCAGAAGTCAAAGGAAATAGGACTGAAGCCAAGAATCATCTACCCAGCAAAACTGAGTATAATACTTCAGGGAAAAAAATGGTCTTTCAATGAAATAGAAGACTTTCAAATTTTTCTGATGAAAAGACCAGAACTGGAAAGAAAATTTGACTTTCTAACACAAGAATGAAGAGAACCATGAAAAGGCGAACAGCAAAGAGAAATCATAAGGGACTTACTAAAGTTGAACTGTTTACATTCCTACATGGAAAGGCAATATCTATAACTCTTGAAGCATTTCAGTATCTGGGCACTGGGTGGGAGTACACATACACACACACATGCACACACACACACATACATAGAGACAGAGTGCACAGAGTGAATTGAAGAGGATGGGATCACATATTAAAAAAAAAATGAAATCAAGCAGTGAGAGAGAAATATTGGGAGGAGAAAGGGAGAAGTTATATGGGGCAAATTATCTCTCATAAAAGAGGCAAGCAAAAGACTTATTAGTGGTGCGATAAAGAGGGGAGGCAAGAGAAAAACATGAGGTCTACTCTCATCACATTCCACTAAAGGAAAGAATATAATGCACACTCATTTTGTTAGGAAAACCTATCTCATAATACAGGAGAGTGGGGGACAGGGGCACAAGCAGGATGGGGGGGAGGATAGAGAGGAGGGCAGGGGGAGGAGAATGCAATACGAGGTCGACACTCATGGGGAGGGAAAGGACCATAAGAAAATAGAAGTAATGGGGGACAGGACAGGATGGAGGGAAATATAGTTAGTCCTATACAACACAACTAGTATGGAAATCATTTGCAAAACTAAACATATAAGGCCTATATTGAATTGCCTGCCTTCCAAGGGGAAGGGGTGGAGAGGGAGGGAGCCAAAGAAGTTGGAACTCAAAGTGTTAGGACCAAATGTAATGTTCTTACCACTGGGTAACAAGAAATACAGGTTAAGGGGTCAAGAAAGCTATCTGGCCCTACAGGACAAAAGAGAAGACGGAGACAAGGGCAGGGAGGGAGGATAGAGGAGAGAGAAGATAGGTCACAGGGGCAATTAGAAAGCTTGGGTCGGGGGGGGGAGGGGAAAAAAGGGGAGAAAATTTATAACCCAAAAATGTGTGAAAATAAATGTTAAAAGTTTAATTAAAAAAAATAATAAAGTGTATACTTCATTAAGATTCAAGAGGTATGTCTTTGTTAATAATAAAAGGAAATATTCTTTTTTTGGCCATCCTACCCCTGTATTCTTCTCTTGGTCCAGAAATATGTTAATATAAATGGGAGAATAAGACCTGATCTAGTGGAAGTAGGTGGTCTACATACCTTAATGTGAAAGTAAATTTTTAAAAACTATCTTTTTAATGGGTAGACATAACTGAAGAGATGGTAAAAAAAGACTCAGACTTCTATGTTAATAAGCTATTCTATTTTTGTTGTTGTCATTTGGTTGTATATACAGTGTTATTTCTGCATATTCCTCTCCATAACTTGGAGAAACACACCATTGTGTATAAAAAGACTTATAAATATTATCAGAATGATTGCATTCAAGCCAGGTTTCCTTTTAGATACTTGGAGTAGCACCTTGAGAAGCATCTCAGTCAACAGAATGAAACCAATTAAATCACACTTAATAAAACTAGGTCAATGAAGATTTATGCATTGAAGAAAAGCAACTAATAAGAAAGGTCTTTAATATCACATGCACCACCAACACAGGAGAGAAAGCATTATTTTTGTGGTCTTGAATAAGATCTTTAGCTTTTACAGTGCTCATATATTGAATATCCATGTATAATACTATGTAACATAGGCTTTTTCTACACTTAAAAAACTGAATCATCAAATATGTTAAATTTTAAAAAAATGATTTCTTTATAAGCACTCAACCTTTTTCCATTTATACATTTGTTATTCTTCTAGATTCAGTCCCAAAAGAATCCCTGTAAAAGCTCCAAAAGGACTTTAAAAACCAAATAAGAGAGGGGCAGAAAGAAGATGGTGCAGTAGTAGGATGGACCTGTAAAAGCTCTCTCCCATAGCCCACAGAATACCTCTAAAAATGACACTAAACAAATTCTAAAACAACAGAAGCACCAAAACCACAGCCCGAGACAGTCTGAAAGGTTGACAGGAAAGGTCTATCACACCTGGCACGGAGCAGAGCACAGCCCACACTGGGCCCTGTGGCTGGGGCAGGACCTGACCAGTCTTCAGGGGGCAGAATCCTCGGCAACAGTTGCTGTTCCAAGATTGCTCAACCAACAAATGCCAAAGAAAGCTTGAAACGTCAGTGAGAAAGCTCTTTCACCTATGTGAGAAAGGAATGTGCTCTAGCACCACCAGCAACAGCCACTGCAGCTGCAGCAATAGCAGCCATTTTTAGAGCTCTTCGCCTAAAGACCATATGGAAATTGAGCAGCTGATCTGGATCTCAGCCCTGAGTGGTGGTCCTGGGTTGGGAAGAATGCTGATGTACTGGAGCTAGTAGAGGCTCTGGCCAGGGAATTCTACTCACAGATCCGTTGCAGAAAACCTTGTGGAAGCTCTCAGACCAAAGCACAGGCCAGGAGAGGAATAAACACCTTGCCCTTGATTGTCCCATCTTGAAAGAACTGAGAAAGAAGAGGCCCCTAAAATATACCCTCCTCTTAAAGGACTCAAAAGTGAAATAACTGGCTGGGAAAATGCCCAAAAAATGGAAAAAATAAGACTATTCTTGGTGAGCAGGTATTTTCTTCCATCCCTTCAGATGAGGAAGAACAATGCATACCATTAGACGAACAAGTAAAAGTCAAGGCTTCTGCATCCAAAACCTCCAAAATAAATATGCAATATTCTCAGGCCATGAAAGACCTCAAAAAGCATTTGGAAAATCAAGTAAGAGAGGTGGAGGAAAAATTGGGAAGAGAAATGAGAGTGATGCAAGAAATTCATGAAAAGAGAGTCAATGCCTTGCTAAAGGGGACATCAAAAAATGCTGAAGAAAATATCAACCTTAATAGTAGACTATGTCAAAAGACAAAAGAGGCCCAAAAAGCCAATGAGGAGAAGAATGCTTTAAAAAGCAGAATTAGCCAAGTGGAAAGGAGGTTCAAAAGCTCAGTGAGGAAAATAGTTCTTTAAAAATTAAAATGGAGCAAGTAAAGGTTAATGACTTTATGAGAAACCAAGAAATTAAAAAATAAAAACAAAAGAATGAAAAATTAGAAGACAATGTGAAATATCTCATAGGAAAAACAACTAACCAGAAAAATATATCCTGGAGAGACACTTTAAAAATTATGGGACTACTTAGAAGTCATGATCAAAAAAAGAGCCTAGACATTATCTTTCATGAAATTATCAAAGAAAATTGTCCTGATATTCTGGAACCGGAAGGTAAAATGAATATTGAAATAATCCACAGATCACCTCCTGAGAGACATCTGAAAACAACAACTCCTGGGAATAGTGTAGCCAAATTCCAGAGTTCCCAGGTCAAGGAGAAAATAGTGCAAGCAGTCACAAAGAAGCAATTCTAGTATTGTGGAAATACAATCAGGAGAACACAAGATCAGATAGCTTCTTCATTAACGGATCAAAGGGCTTGGTATACGTTATTCCAGAAGTGAAAGAATTAGGATTAAAGCCAAGAGTCACCTACCCAATAAATGTTCATTCAATGAAATAGAGGACTTTCAAGTATTTTTGATGAAAAGACTAGAGCTGATTAGGAAATTTGACTTTCAAGCACATGAGTCAAGAAAAGCATGAAAAAGTAAACAAGAAAGAGAAATCCTAAGGGACTTACTATAGATGAAATGTTTACATTCCTACATGGAAAGATCATATTTGTAATTCTTGAAACTTTTCTCAGTTATTTGGGTAGATCGAGGGATTATACACACACACTCACACACACAGATATGTAGATATAGATAGAGGACACAGGGTGAGTTGAATAGGAAGGAATAATATCTAAAAATATCTAAGAAATAAAATTAAGGGGTGAGAGAGGAATATATTTGGAGGAGACAGGGAAAAATGAAATTGGGCAAGCTATCTCTCCTAAACGAGGCAAGAAAAAGTGTTTTAAATGGAGGTGAAATGAGGGGAGGTGAGAGGTAAAAAGTGAAGCTTACTATCATCACATCTGGCTTAACGAGGGAATAACATGCACGCTCTATTTGGTATGAAAATTTATCTTTCACTACATGAAAGTAGGGGAGAAGGAGATAAGTGGGGTGGTGGGGATGATAGAAGACAGAGCAAATGGGAGGAGGAAGCCATTTGAAGCAAACACTTAGGGTTAAGAACAAGGCCATAGAAAAAAATAGAATAGAATTAATGGGGGGGGGGGCAGAATAGGATGGAGGGAAATAGAGTTAAGTGTTACATAACATGACTACTTTGGAAGTCTTTTGCAAACCTATCCATTCATAGCCTACATGGAATTGCTTGCCTTCTCAGTGGGGATAGGTGGGGAGGGAGAAAGGGGAAAAAGGTGGAACTCAAAGTTTTAGAAACGAATGTTGAAAATTGTTCTTGCATGCAACTGAGTAATAAAAAATACAGGTAATGGGTTATTGCCAAGCCTAGAGGCCTGTATTGGGCTACCCGAGTCTTTCTTACCTGTCCAGGTCTTCGGCTGGCCACGCCGGATGCACGTATGAGAGAAAGGACGTTCCAGAGTCAAACAGGGGTTGAGCTTTATTACAGGGTTTCGGTTACAAGTGCAGGGGATCTTCTATCTTAGGACGAAGAGGGGGAGATTTCCTAAGAAGGCTAAGCTTAAGGGATTGGAAGTAGAAGTACAAGCGGGGAGAGAGGGGGAGGGAGAGAGGAAAGAAAAGAAGCGGAGCCCTACTTTTCTCTTTGTCTCCACACGTGCTAAGAGAGCTTTTAGGCTTCCTCAATCCTACTTAATCTTCAGCCACACAGTTTGCATCTCAATACCGTGCTGTTAGGTAACTAGGTGTGCTCCAATCTGGGACGACCTCGAGGGCAGGGAGACTCCACCCATCAGGTATCTCCGGGGGAGAGGCGGAAATATCCGAGCTAGCTGAGCTAGCTCGGTCTGACCTTCTCGAACCCCCGCTGTTCATGGAGGACCTCGTAAGACTCTAAGATTTAGAAGTCCCACTTTTACCCGCCTGAGACTGTCCACACGGATTTGAGCTTCCAGTCCCAACAGGTTATAGAAATCTATCTTGCCCTACGAGAAAAGAGAGAAGATAGGGATAAGGGAAATGAGGGATGTGATAGAGTGGAGGGATATTGTGGGAAGGGGCAATCAGAATGCACAGTGATTTGGGACTGGGGGAGGGGAGAGATGGTTAGAAAATTTGTAACTCCAAATTTTATGGAAATGAATGTTGAAAATCAAAAATAAATACATAAACATTTTGAAAAACCAAGTAAGAGAGGAACGGGAAAAAATTGGGAAAAGGAGTAAGAATTATGCAAGAACATTCTGAAAACAGACTCATCACCTTGACAAGAAGGAAAAAATACTTAAGAAAATAATAGCAATAGAAAAGAATGACAAAATCGTAAAAGACGCACAAAAGTCTTCTGAAGAGAAGTCCTTTAAAAGCAGAATTGGCAAAATGGAAAAATGGGGACAAACACTCATTGAGGAAAATAATTTCTTTAAAGCTATAATTGGGCAGTTGGATGCTAATGTCTCTATGATGCATCATCAAATAATAAAGCAAAGTCAAAAAGATGAAAAAATAGAAGAAAATCCTTGAAATGAGACCACAGCAAGAAGATCAACTTAATGTGACTCATTTTTTCTTCTGCGGTTTGGGATACTCTCCTAGTTTTCCATTTCTTAAAGTTGATAGAAAGAAGGTGTAAAGTAATTTAAATAAATGAACAAACAACAACAACACATGCAGAAAGAGAGTCTGACAGACAGAGAGAGAGAGATAGGCAGACGGACAGACAGGGAGAGAGACAGATGAACCACTAAGTAGAGTTTAAGTTCTTGAGGAAACAAATGAATGGTCTTGTAAGTTAATAAAAATGGATGAATTTAAAATGATGAATTAACAGTTATCTTATTACCCAAAATAGAGTCAGAATACAGGAATTCAGAATGAACCTTTTCAGTGGCGCAGAAAGTCTACCCATGATATTGTTCATTTGAATCGCATTCAATATCTTTTGATTTTTCAGTATTTGAATGACAAGAAAAAAATCTCAATCTTTGGTTCCACACATCATTGTACCCTGGCTTTATCCCTTTCTAATATTAATAAACCTTTGAACCACTATATACACAAAAATGAATTCAATATTTTCCCTTTCTTTAATTTACGTATAAAGTCATGCAAAGAATTGAAGCATTTATCTATATCACTAAGAAAAATGCAACTGTCCATGTTGCATCAATTTGCTTTTATTTCAAAAGGCTTTTTTTTGTTCTGAACTATTCAAATATTCATTCCAGATCTCTGCTTCACCTTATGTAAGAAAGAAAATATTCTGCCCTTCCCATGATGTACTTTTTCTATCCTATGAGATTGACATATTGTTGAATATAATTTGACTATAATTTTGGAAAATACATAATTAAATAAAGCAAACTCAATATTGACTTCTCATTTTTCATTTCATGTTCACCATTCTTCTGAATTTCCCACTTGCATACAGAGAGGCACAAAATTATGCTATACAGTATGAAAATGTGAGGTAAAATTGTCCTTTCTACACATTCAGTTTTAAAATTATTAACAAGCTTATGGACAATTCAGGAGACAAAAATCCAAACCTTCTCTTAATTTTATTTTCTAAAGGACAATTAGTCCAGATTACCAATATTATTTTCCCTATTTTTTTCCATGGTTTGAAGGGAATTTTAAATTCATGAAAGCAGAAAAAATAATGGTAGTAAAATTGGATTTTGCCAGACAAGATACAGGTTTCCTATGTAGAATGGAAAATAGCCTTATCTCAGTCAGGTCATAACACCAATATTTGCTGTTTCAGTCCACTTTTGAATATACTCTGTCAAATTACATTAATCATATCCAATTATGTCTAATATCTAGTCAAGATTATTTTCAGAGTCCTTGAACAAAATAAGCATGTAATCAGATTACCCTTAGCCACCCACTAAACGGCTACAGAAACACACGTGCAACCAAGGAAACAGAGAAAAATACGTTTTTATTTTGTCTTAATTTCATAATGCACAATTTTCAATATGATAAGGAAGAAAATTTGCCTCTGGAAGGAGGGGGCCAGCATTGTGTGAAAAATGAGGAGTGCTATTGGATGTTTAAGATGTCAATTTGAGGTTAATGCCTTTATTTTAAGACAGTAAAAGGTATTACGAAGTATATTTTCTACTAAATGCATAGAGGGAAATAAGTTTCCTTTTGGCCCCGTTGTCCCAAAGACTTTTTTCCTATGTAACTCTGAAAATAAATGCTAATTAAATCAACCAACTTAGTTTCATTAAACAATTTTACATTTGAAGTCAGATGATCTACTTTTGAATTATAACTCTGTTATTTAATATTTGTTTGACCTTAGGGAAGTCAATTAATTTATTTGGGTCTCAGTTTCCTCATTTGTAAGAAAGAATGAGGGTGAATTTGATTTTTTCTTAGTCTGTATAATGCTATTAATTAAATAAATGCTGTTATAGAGAAATTAATTAAGTGGTGAATCAAATTAAGGATGTTAGTGATAGATTTCGATATATCACCTTAAAATATCTCCCACCAGGCATCAAAGTTGAGCAATTCACTTCTTTGAGAGGTTTACAGAGAAAATAATTTCACTTCCATGAAGCTTATACCTACCAAATAAATAATAATTCCTAATAAAAAATAATAAATAATACTCGACTATTTATGAATTCAGAAATGATAGCATACATGCTCAAATACATGAAGCTTGGCAATGTGAAAATCAGAATTTTTTGTTGTTTGGTTAATGATCGCCACTTTTTATTTTCTTTACCATTTTATTTCATGATTAATGGCGTCATTCTTTGGATAGTATTCCTAGTTTGAAACTGGTCCAATGTTGTAGTGACTTGGCCTCTCACTACACATTACTTTTTCATGATGTTGGAAAGTCTTCTAAACTCTGAGTCAACATCCTCCTTCAGTCAAAAATATCTTTAAAACTACAACTTCCAGAGCATATTTGCATTTGCAGAATTGTAAATATACTATCTAAAATAGAAAAGTTTTAGATAAAAAGCTTTAGAGTGTAATGATTTATTTGCAAAGCTAGCATTTATAATCAAATCAGATCATCTGACTCCTCAATAGGCAGACACCCAGGAATGATTTACAGAGGTTATTTTTATAAGATTTTCATAATTACCAAAGAGGAATTACAAATTAGGAAATTTGTTTTGAGTACAATTCAATTGAATGAGGCAGGTCACCTGCCTAGTTTAGTCCTCCCAGGCTTTTGTAGCTGAAATTGAAGTTACTGCTAACATTTAGAGTATAGGCATGCTAGGGGCATAACATGGTGCTTCTAGGGTGGGACAACATTTAAATCTGATATTCTACTTCATTAGCATCTGTGTCTATCAACCTGTCTGTCAAAGTGAGAATGTCTTAGAAATTTTGCCTTGCAGCTTTTGCATTTGCAATTACAAATGTTACCTTTTAAAGGACATGTAGACTAATAGTTTTCCAGCTACTAAAACAAGGTCTTACTTTAGGGAGTTCAAGAAAAGTGTAACTTGTCCGTTAAGAATGGGAAGAGGAACTTAGCCCTTTAGTTCAAGGAAAATGAAAATGAAAATTATGCATTGAGAGGAAAAAGGAACTTAACCTTTAGAAAAAGTCTTATTATATCTAAATTAATCCTATGCTTGCTTTGTTGCCCTAAAATATGTGTACTTTAAATTATCTATCAATAAATGATACCTGTTAATGGAGCCTTATCAATATATTAATTCCTTCATAATGGAGTTTCCAAATGACAATTCCAGTGTTTTGTTTTAACTGCTATCAGTCATGGGCTAATCTAACAACGGTTTTCAATAGACTTGAGCAAGATACATCTTTTAGTTTGATTTTTAATAGCATTTTATTTTTTAAATTAGCTTTTATCAAGAATATAAGAATCTAAGAGGGAATACAGCATTAAAATTCGACAAATTAGAAATAAACAAGTTAAATTGGAGATAATCAATAGAGGGAAAGAATTTCCTTTAAGGGTGGTTGGGAAAAGCTTCTTATAAAGGGTGAAACTTTATGATCCTTGAAGGGACTCAAAAGACAGAGATGAGGGAGATAATTCCAGGAATGGAGGGCATCCAGTGAAAATGTATGGAGTCATGAGATGGAATGGCATGTGAAAGCAAATCTAGGAAACTAGTGTCGTGAGATCAGAGACTACACAGAAGTCATTAAGAAATAAAGAGAGACTGGAAATGTAGGAAGGGACTAGTTCATGAAGAACTTTACATGCCAAATAGAGAACATTATATTTGTTCCTAGAGAGCATACAGGGTATTGCAATTTGTTTAATAGGTGGCATCGTCAGATCTACAATTAAACAAGATTAATAAAATATGTGAGTAGAAGATGGACTGGAGTAGGGAGAGATAACATAGGCAGAGCAACCAGAAAACTATGTAGGCAGGTGATGAGCATTTGATATCAAACTAATGTTTAAGGGTTTAATATTACTGTATGTACATCCAATTTTCCCTCTTTCTTTTAACTTTTCATCCCATTTGTGTCTATCTTTGATTGATATGTGGTGGAATGGCATGATCTGGGAGCCAAAATGTGATTAAAACCTTCTCACCTAGACTGGAATCTACTTTGGCTATAGAAAAATATATTGTTACCATTTTTTCCCGTAATAGAAATGGCTTTCTCTTTTTCTGATTCCATAATACAATGCATTCTAAAATTCTGTGGTTCCTGCTTCAATGTTGCTCTTGTTTCTAATGTATCAGTTAGATCCCTACTTATATGAGATATTATAAAAAATACTTTTCTAATTACATATAAAATAATTTTAGCATTTTTTAAAATGTTCAGTTCCAAGTTTTATTCCCCTCCCTTTCCATTAAGAAGGCAAACAACTTGATACGGGTTTTAATGTGCAATAAAGTTTTAAAACTAAGCATACAAAAAATAAAGAGTCAACCAAGTTTTTTTTTTTTGTTTTTTGTTTTTTAAGTATGCTTTCATCTGTACTGAGACTTAATCAGTTGTTTCTCTGGAAGTAGTTAGCATTTTTTATTGAGTCCTTTGAAATTATCTTGGATAATTTAAGTGGTAAGAATTCCTAAGTCATTCATAGTTGATCATTGCATAATATTACTGTTACTGTGCATAGGGATCTCCAGGTTCTGCTAACTTTTCTTTTCATCAGTTCATGTAAATATTTCCAAGTCTTTCTGAAATAATCATGCTTGTCATTTCTTACATCACAATACTATTCCATCACAATCATACACCACAGGTTGTTCAGGTAATTCATGGGCATTATCTTAATGTCCAATTCCTTGTCACTAAAAAAAGAGTTGACACAAACATTTTTGTACATAGGTGTGAATGTGTATATGTACAAGTGTTTTGTACATACACATTTTGTGCATAAATATGTTTCCCTCTTTCATGTCTTTGAGATAAAGACCTAGTAGTGGCATTGCTGGATTAAAGGGTATGGACAGTTTTGTAACCTTTTGGACATAATTCCAAACTGCTCTCCAGTATGGCTAGATCAGTTCACAATTTTTCGACATCCCTATAACACTTGAAATTTTCTTTTTCTATCACATTACCCAATTTGACAGGTGTGTGGTGGTACCCTCAGAATTGTTCCCAATTGTGTTTCCCTAATGAATAGTAATGTAGAATATTTTTCATATGCTAGAGATAGCTTTGATTTCTTCATCTGAAAACTGTTTGTTCATAACTTTTGACCATTTTTCAATTGAAGAATGCCTTGTATTCTTATAAATTTGACTCAGATCTTTCTATCTTTGAGAAATGAGGCCTTTAACAGAGAAACTACCTGTAAAAATTTTCCCAGTTTTCACTTTTCTTTGTAATACTGGATACGTTTTTTTTTTTTTTTTTTGTGAGTGAAACTTGCTATAGGTGCAGGAAAAAGATTTAGAAGGCTCCCCAAAGTTGGGAGAGGTAACTAACACACAGGAAGAATGCTTATTTCTAAAATAATATTTCCAGATTATAACATTCAGCCAAATTTAGTGAGATGAAATTGACATTATAAGCACAAAGTGGGTGAGTATATCTACTTCATAAGATTTTTGTGTTATTCAAATGAGATAATTTACTTAAAATGCTTTACAAACTCTAAGGAATGTACAAAATTCACTGTCATTATTGCTATCCACTTAATGCTTAAACTTCAAAATACTCTCTTGGTTAAAGTCATTTTACAAGGTTAATGTTCAAGAATTATTTTGAAGGTGTATCATTTTACAATTTGCAGTGTAGAAAAATGCTCAGTTGGATTTGCCACAGCAAGTAAATTCAGTCAATATATATATGCTACAGTAAAATTGATTGTATGACAATTCATATCCCTTGTTAAGGTGCTTCACTTTATGGTTCTGAGGTCTATTTATCCTACTTATAGCAGACTTCTTGTATTCTCTTCTCCCAGGAGGCTAAGTTTAGAATCACCAAAGTAAATGACTTTTCTATTTCAAAAGTCTCATTTGTCTGCTATAATTTTGTGCTACTAATTAACCATAAAATAGAGGCAATTCATAGGTGTTTAGGGAAAGTTAAAGAGATGACCTCAGGCATGAATGATTTGTGTTTAAACCCTGCTTCTGACACATGCTAGCTGTGAGGGCCTGGGCAAATCACATATTGCATAATCCTTCAGTACCCAGACAACTTCCTAAGGATATAGGCTGAATAATAGTTACTAAGCTGCCTTGGTAGAAGGCTCTCCTTACAAGAAATTCTATCCATCAACAAAATCATAGGTCTTGAATTATCTCTAAAATGGGGATAATTTTGGCGACATTCACAAAAAGTATTTGAAAGTATTCTAAGCTGAGGAGGGAAACATTACTCCTTAAATTAAAAATAAAAGTTTGAAGAACAAGATACTCCCTAAATCGGCCTAGTGAGTGTATAGCTAAAAAAAATCCATATTCCATAAATTAATTTATTTCTGTCTACAAAGTTAATCAATCAATCAGTAATAATTTACTAAGTACCTATTAAGTTCCTCCTTTGTGTTAAGTATTAGAGATAGTCCATGTTTCCAAATAACTCACACTGCAATGAGTGAAAAGTTGAGGATATTAGCTAGACTTTGTGCATAAATGAATGTGAGGAGGGTAGTGTTAAGAGTAATATGGAATTTTGAAAAAGTGGAAGGTTTGGAAAGGAAGATAAAGGATTCAATTTTGGGTATATTGATTATAAAACATCTGTGGAACATCTACTTCCAAATGTTTAATAGGTACTTGTTGATAAGAGATCAAAGATTGGCTAAAAGATTAGTGCTAGACAAATAGAATTAAGAATGGGCAGAATGGAAATAATAATTGAATCCATGGGACGTGAAAAGATCATCAAGTAAAACAATTTCAGGGAAGAAGAGAAGAGGACAGGACAGAGACATGTGACATGATTAGTGAGTATGCCTTGAGAAAAAATGCAGTAAAGGACACTGAGAAAGAAGAGTTAGAAAAGTAAGAAGTGAAAAAAGAGAGAAAAGCAGGCTAAGAACCTAAGGAAAAGAGAGACTCAAGAAGAGGGTTGTAAGAGAGATAAACACAGCACACAGGAGGGCTGATAGCACAGATTCCCTCTTGATCTGATCAGACAGGGAAGACATTAATAAGGGATTAATAATCTTATTTTATTCTAGTCTAGTTTTTTCAGAAAAGGTTTCCTGATAATAGGAGTAAAAACTTCTACAGCTCTCCCTAATTACCCTTCTCTCGAGGGCCGATGAGAAAGGGATGGGGGTGGTTAGGTGACTACCCCTATGTCTTGATGGGGTCATTCAAGAAAGGCACAGCTTGGCATTCTCCTAAAACACCTCAAGTTTCAATGGGAGCCAGTTCAGGCAAATGCAGATTCCTGCCAAGTCTTGATAGGAGCTGTAATGCCAATCGTAGCAGCACACCTGAGGACTGCAGCTATGAAAAATTTCTAGCGTCTAATTGCATAGTATTATGAATTCTCTATTTATTTAGCAACAAACTAAACATTGCTCAATAAAATGAAGCATGACATTCACAGCAACATCCTTAAGCATATCTCATAACGCTCAATATGTTATATGGCACTATATATACACACATATACATACACACACATATATGTATATATACATATACATCCACACATATGTATATATACATATATACAACATGCATACATGTATGTATATATGTGTGTCTGTTTGCATATATGCATACATATACATACATATATATGCATATATATATATATATCTCAGTGCATTAACTAACATTCCCCAAAATACTTCTTTACACAATCAGGGGGTCCCAGGCTAGAGTCTCCTTAGCATGACACATCTTTAATGGATAGCAGAAAATGACACACCATCCACCCCTAAGTCACAGTAATAAAAATCTCCTTAATAAATACCAAGTGTCCAAGTAAAGGCTTCTTTCATCTTAACTCGAGGCTGACTTCCAAGTCCCATGACTCTTCATCTGTGGGCTGAGCAATCCTGATTCTCATCTGGATTCACACATCAGCAGCTCTCTCCTCTTGCTCCATGTCTCAGCCCAGGGGGACTGCTCAGATTCCAGCTCTCCTGGCTCTTGCCTACAGCTTCTTCCTCAGGGAAAACAAACCTCGAAAGGGCAGCAATAATACTGACACAAACCACTAGCACAGTCATCTCAATTCACCTCCAAAGTCCAGAAGCTCTATGATAACAGCTCAATTCACTTTAATAACTCTTAAAAGGGACAAGTTAAGCTTTCTTCCCATGGGCAGGTGTCTGCCCTACAGCTCTATTTGCTTTCAATGTTCAGAGGCTCTTTCAGCAAGTCTCTGCCATCTGAGGTCTCCTCTTCACTCTCAAAGGTCTCCTCTCAGAAGTCTTGTCTCTGCATTCTCTTCTTCTCAATGCCAGCTCACCCTTTCATCACTGACTCTCTCAATGTCAATTTTCTCAACACTGCCTCTCTTTATATACAATTTTACTCAGTATCTTATTGTCTAGAGACCACATGTACATATCCGATTGACTAGAGTCCACTTGCACATGCCTGATTGACTAAAACTCAATACAGAAAAACAGCAAAAGTTCCTACTTTGTTGTTACAAGGGTTGATCAAAGCACCCACAGCATTTGAGCATTCAACTCTAAGGTTCCCCATTCTTTCATCAGTGCCTACCTCCTTTATAGGGCAACAGACAAAGAAGGTGTATTGCAATCAATCACTTTAATAGTTTACATTAAGTGATATCATGTCAATTCAGCATAGCACACGTGCAATACATGTTCATGACTTTAAGCACAAAAGTCTGTATTTTGCAAAGTTATATAATGATGGATATGCATGATAAAACATTTTTTCAGACTAGAAGTCTTGCAAAATACCTGAAAAAGAATAATAAAAATCCACTTTACACACACTTAAATCCATCTTACTTACAAGGATGATCTGTAATGTCAATGGCTTCAGAGACAGGAAGAAAGATTGGAATTGAGAAAAGGCTGTTTTATTAGGTAATTAAAAGATCACTTAGTAACATTCACAAAGTAGTTTTGGTTGAATGATGAAGCTGATAGGTAGATTCTAGAGTTAAGAGAGTGAGAGGAAGTAAAATGGATTATAGATGACCTCATTCTTAACCACACAAAGAGAGCAGATATACAGGATGATAGCAGAGATAG
Source organism: Notamacropus eugenii (assembly GCF_028372415.1). Classification (NCBI taxonomy): domain Eukaryota; kingdom Metazoa; phylum Chordata; class Mammalia; order Diprotodontia; family Macropodidae; genus Notamacropus; species Notamacropus eugenii. The sequence goes on along the minus strand of NC_092873.1, from coordinate 133,466,427 downwards.
ATGGATCAAGTGAGAATTTTTTTGAGGGTGAGAGAGACGGAGACGTGTTTATAGGCAGTAACAAGCATATTATAAATGGGGAGAGATTGATGGTAAATCAGAGATTTGTCATGATCATTGTTGCGTGTTTTTGACCTCTTTTATTACTGTGGCAAATATGATGCCCTTTAGCAATTTGATGTTTTGTAATTTGTCTTTCAACTTTCTACATAGTGGATATTTGTGGAATTTGCCCTCTCTCTCTGCCCTTAATAATATTCCACTGAAACTGTTGTCATAGTTTCCAGAGAGAGTGCAAATTTAACATTTTTAGAAAACAAGTTCATTTCAGAAGTAAACTTGATTTGCATACTTTCATTTTATCTATATACCATTTCATTTTTTAACTGTAATTCAAATATCCTGAAATAACTAATGCATCAATTAACAATTCATGTGAGGATTTGGGGTGGTTTCCTTTGTGCTGTTTCAATTCTGCCTTGCTCGTAGAGCAAAGCACCTTTTACTGATGTGGGCACACCATGCTGAGTGGTGCTGTGCCAGTGCACAATCAAATCCAAAGTTTTTGAGAGAGACTGTGAGAGTGTCCTTTAGCTCATGAATTAACTATGTATTAATTAGTTGGTATGCTCCCCAATGCCTAACAAAACAGTACCTAAAACACAGTATCTAGGCACAGCTAGGTCACACCTAGTATTGGAAAGACCTGAGTTCAATTACAGTCTCAGACATTTACTCATCATATGACTCTGGACAAATTACTTAACCTTTGTTTGCTTTGATTTCTCCATCTGTAAAATGTAGATAATAATAACCCTGCCTCTCCAGAATTGTTTTAGGGATCAAATGAGTTAATTACTGTAAAGTGCTTAGTATAGTGTTTAGCACATAGTAAGGACTACATAAATAATAGCCATAAAAATAATTCTATTATGATATGACTAATAAATATTTGCTCTGTTACATTAATTCAAACATATTATGAATAAATTTAAGAGACAGAGTATGGACATAATTGATTTTTCTCCAGTCTAAAAGTCAAGAAGACTGATTCAAGTCTTATCCCTAACATATACAGGCCATGTGACCCTGACACACAAGTGCACTGACTTAACATCTCATTGATCTAGAAAATTCTGTAGAACTATAAGTTAAGGGAAGTTATAGAAGTTAAAGAAAAGAATCTTTATTTTTTTCTAACACAAGAGTCAATTTATATACTATGCCATATAACAATGAAACCACATGCCCAGTCCCTATTCCCTTGAATATAATGTACATTAGAATTTTAGGGAGTGTGGTTTTGTTGATTCCTGGTTTACTTAATGCATTTAGAACAAAGATTAAATATATTTATGCCCTCATATTTACAATGTCTGAAAAAGAGATAATAGTGTCTATTGGGTAGAAAATAATAATTCAACACATTTGTTGTGTTAAATTCAGTTCTCAAATTCTACTTACATACTATATACAATGATTTGTGTGACTTTTGATTTGCAGATTGGTCAAGTTAGTAAAAATGATTCAGCTAATTTTCAGGTCATGTAGAAAGCTTCAGAAATCATGAAATCACTCTAAATAAACAGTCGATATAGTGTTTGTTGCCCGACAACTCCAGGAGAAATCCCAAGAGAAGAACAAAGGTCTGTACACAACTTTTGTAGATCTGAACAAGGCCTTTGACACTGTTCGTCATGCGGGCTTATAGAAAATTATATTAAAATTTGATTGCCAGGAGAAGTTCATCAATATTGTATGTCAATTTCATGATGGCATGTTTGCCCAGGTTCTGGATAACGGACAAAGCTTTCATAAGTTCCCAGTCACCAATGGAGTGAAACAGGGCTGTGTGCTTGCTCCCATGCTTTTAGCATGATGCTTTCAGCCATGCTGACAAATACTTTCAATGAGAATGAACACAGTATTGAGGTCAGCTACCATACTCATGATAAGTTCTTCAATTTGAAAAGGCTACAAGCCAAGACCAAAGTAGAGGGAGTGTTAGTGCATGATTTTCTGTTTGCAGATGATTGTGCACTCATTGTAACCTCTGAAGCTGAGATGCAACAAAATATGGATCAATTCTCTGCTGCCTGTGCTAATTTTGGCCTAATAATTAACACCAAAAAAACCCACAGGTGTTCCATCAGCCACCACCACACCATTCATACATGGAATCATGTTACAACAAATGGAGAAGTTTTGAATGCTGTGGATAAATTCATTTACCTTGGTAGTGTGCTTTCCAGGCATGTACACATTGAAAATGACGTTAATGCACGCATTGCCAGAGCTAGCTCAGTGTTTGGGAGGCTTCGAAGAAAGATTTGGGAGATATGGGGTATTAGACTGACTACCAAACTGAAGGTCTACAGAACCATTGTGCTGATCTCATTGTTATACTCTTCTGAAACATGGGCAGTCTACCAGCACCATGACGGCAAACTGAATCTCTTCCACTTGAACTGTCTTAGGAAGATTCTGAGGATCACCTGCCATGATAAGGTCCCAGACACTGAAGTCTTTTCTCGGGCTGAACTGCCAAGTATTCAAACTATGCTTCGGAGAGTGCAACTCCGATGGGCTGGTGACATTGTTCAAATGCCAAAAGTATGCTTGTCAAAAAGACTATTTTATGGAGAACTTGCATGGAGCAGGCGATCACATGGTGGCCAGAAGAAACGACACGAGGACACTCTCAAGGTCTCTGTCAAGAACTTTGGATTTGACTGTGCAATATGGGAGACACTGGGACAGGACCACTCAGCGTGGCATGCCCACCTTAGAAAAGGTGCTGTGCTTTATGGGCAAAGCAGAATTGAGACAGTACAAAGTAAACGTAGGATGGACAAATTTGGTATATCCACCCCAAATATTCAAATGGGCTATCTGTGCCCAACCTGTGGCAAAGCACTCCAAGCTCATATTGGTTTGATCAACCATAGTCAGACACACTGGAATTTCACTTTATGATGGTGATGTCATTGTGGTCCTCTTTGAAGACAAAGGACAACAACTAACCAGCAATGTTGCAATGTTGTTAAACTGTGAAAGATTTAGCTACTTTGAGGAATGTAATGATCCAAGACAATTCTGAAAACACTCATGTTGAAAAATAGTATCCCCATTTAGAAAAAAAATAACTGATGAACTCTGAGAAGAGAATTTTAATACATTTTTCTTTTTTTTTCTTTTTGCAAGATAACTAAAATGAAATGTTTTTGTGACTTCACATACATGCTTGATTTCAGATTGCTTGCCCTTGCAATGTTTTGGGGAGGAGTGGTAGGGAAAAGAGGGTGCAGAAATTAAACTTAAAAAAAATTATCAGATAAATAATGAGTACATACACACACACACACACACACATATATATGCACTTGTACATTATACATATACATACACACATATATGTGTGTGTATATGTGTGTGTGTATATATACATATCTATGTATATATATGTATGTGTATATATATATATATATATATATACACATATATATATATATAATGAAGAGGAAGCATTATCTGTAACAGGGTGAATTTAAAACCTCCCTTTTAAGATCAGGCATTAGGCAAGGATGTCGATTATATCTTTTATTCTTCATATTGTGCTTCAAATGCTAGTTATAGCAATAAGACAAGAAAATTATATTGAAGAAATGAAAAGAGACAATGAGAAAAAGAAAGTATTATACTTTATAGATAATATGATCTATGATACGACCTATGTGGTGTAATATTTTTACTTAGAAACCCCTAAGGAATTAATTAAATTACTAGTTGAAACAATGAAAAACTAGAAAAATTACAAGTCAGAAAATAATGCCACCTACGTTATCAGTATTGGGATTTCCAGTTCCGGCTTCCAAGACGGTGGAGTGAATGGTGATTACTATCTCAGACACACTGATATTTCAGTTTGCAATTTCATTTTGGTCTCTTCGAAGATGAAGGACAACAACCATACCTCAATTTCTTCAGCCATTTCCCAATTGATGGGCATCCCCTTCCTTTCGAGTTTTTGGCTACCAGAAAGACTGCTGCTGTAAATATTTTTGTACATATGGGACCCTTCCTATTTCTATGATCATTTTGGGATAGAGTGCCAGGAGCGATATTGCTGGATCAATGGATATGGACATTTTTGCTTTGAGCATAGTTCCAAATTGCTCTCCAAAATGGTTGGATCAACTCACAACTCTATCAACAATGAATTAGTATTCCAACTCTCCCACATCTTCTCCAACATGTGTCATCATCCTGTTTTGTCATGTTAACCAATCTGATAGGTATGATGTGGTATCTCAGAGTTGTTTTGATTTGCATCTCTCTAATCAATAGTGATTTAGAGCATTTTTTCGTATGACTATACATAGCTTTGATTTCTTCCTCTGAAAACTGCCTGTTCATATCTTTTGACAATTTATCAATTGCGGAATGACTTGTATTCTTGTACATTTGAGTCAGTTCTCTACATATTTTATGTTTTTAGAAATGAGGCCTTTATCACAGACACTAGTTGCAAGAATTCTTTCTCACTTTTCTCCTTCTCTCCTAATCTTGGTTGCATTCGGTTTGACTGTGAAAAAACTTTTCAATTCAATACAATCAAAATTATCCATTTTGCATTTCATAAAGCGTTCTATCTCTCGTTTACTCAAAAATTCTTCCCTTCTCCAAATATAGTGGTGATAATGGATATGGTTGTTTCAACCTTGATTTTATTGGAAATGCATCCAGCATATCCCCATTTCATATAATGATTGCTAAAGGTTTTAGGTAGATACTGTTTATTATTTAGGGTAAGTTCCATTTTACATTTCATAATACCTATACAATTCTCAAGATTAACAATATCATCTTCTCTTATAGGGATGTAAACAGTTTTCCCACATTGTGTAATGTTATTTCTTTTCCTCCTGTTTACCTTTTTATGCCTCTCTTGAGATCTGCCTTTGAAGATAAAATTTTCTATTGAGTTCTGGCCTTTTCATCAGGAAGGTCTGGAAATCCCTTATTTCATACAATGTCCATCTCCTTGCCTGAACTATTATATTCAGCTTTGCTGGGTAATTTATCCTTGGTTGTAGTCCCAGTTCCTTTGCCTTAAGGAATATTATATTCCAATTCCATCGATCGTTTAATGTAAAAGCTGCAATGTCCTGTGTGATCCTGACTGTAGTTCTTCGATATTTGAGTTGTTTCTTTCTGGCTGCCTGAAGTATTTTCTCCTTCACTTGATAGTTCTGGAATTTCTCAAAGGTATTCCTTGGTGTTTTCAGTTTGGCATCCCTTTCCAGAGGTGAACTGTGGATTCTTTCCATGACTATTTTGTCCTCTCGGTCCATGACTTCTGGGCAATTTTCCTTGATGATTTCTTGGATGATATTGTCCAGGCATTTTTTTCTCCTGGGGGCTTTCTGTAGACCAATTATCCTTAGATTTTCTCTCTGGATCTATTTTCCAGTCAGTTGTTTTTCCAGTTAAATATTTTATATTTTCTTCTCTCTTTTCATTCTTTAGGTTTTGTTTGTCTGATTCTTGATGTCTCATAGATTATTAGCTTCTACTTACCCGCATCTGTTTTTATCAAATTGTTTTTATCAGTTAACTTTTTCATCTCCTTTTTCATCTGTCCAATTGTTCCTTTTAAGGAGTTATTTAAACGAGTTAGGATTTGTACTTCCTTTTCTGTTTGTCCAATTTTCCTTTTTAAGGAGCCATTCTCTTCAGTGCATTCTGTCTTCATATTTTAAACATCATTGGCCAGTTTTTCTTCCATTTCTTTAATTTGCGTTTTAAAATTCTTCCTGAGCTCTTCCAAGAAGGCTCTTTGTGATCAGACCAGTTCATATTCCCTTCTGAAGTTTCAGATGGGAGTACAGCCTCAATACTGGCCTCTTTGGTATTTATGTTTTAGTCCTTTTCCCCATAGAAAGATTCTGTGATATTTTATTTTCTGCTTTGTTTTTTGCTCATGATAATTACACTTTTTCTCACTTTTAAGGTAGATCTCTGCATCTGTGGCACAGGGAGTTCTGTCTCACAATTCTTGTGCCTAAAACTTGAGACTTTATTTGTTGTGTCCTCTGGCTCTTTCAACTAGAAACTAAAATGCTGCAACTTACCTGGTACTGAGCCAGCTGGTGTTTGAAAGTAGAGGCTTGTTATATCTTTTCAGGTTTCCATGCAGTTACCATACAGGTAACTCGTTAAGTGTGGGGGAGGGGTGGTTTGGACGACAGAGGTTCCTCTACTAAACTAGAGCATCGGCAAGCAAAGTTGTCTGCACTAGTGTCTTCCCGTTTTTGCTGGTGTGCTTAGGCATGCCTAGGGTCCTAGTCTTGGCAATTACTGTCTTCACTCTCCCATGGTTCAGGATTTTCTTCCAGTTTGTTGAGGTGAGGCTGTCTGCTTATCCTGCTGTTATCCTGTTATCCTGCACTGATTGCCTTCGGCCACAGCAAGAGGAACCCACCTTAGCTGTCTTTCTAGCCTCCTGGTCTAAGAGTTTGTTTACCCCTTCTGCTACTACCTTTGTTCTAGAGTTTTTCCCAGGGAGATATTCTCTGGGATCCTCAAGGTCAACAAGGGGAGGGAGATAGCAATTACAGATCACTCCACCACCATGGCTTCTGGATCAAAGTATCCATTTTACCACAGGTCTTCCTGACTCCATGAGTGATCTATTCACTGCACTACCTAACTTCCCCTTGAATAAATTAGTAAGGAGCAAATAAAGAGAGAATAAAATAGCAAAAGGTAAGAATTGGATTCTGCTCTGACTTTAGGAAAGATAAATGATATAAGGTTTGATATCTCCAGGATTCAGTGACACTAATAAATTGCAGCCTGACCAGGTACAGGAAGAAGCTTCACAAAAATGGTCACAGATCCATCAGTGTCAAAATAATGAGACTGATGCACCTTTCCTTCCTCACAGCTTTCTTTTTTATTGGTAGAAATGAAGTTGAACTGGGGAAATGACTGAAGGAGATAGCTAAAAGGAAAATTAGAGAAATGCTACAGAGCCTGAGTCTAGCCCTCAGAAAGAAAGCTACCTTTCTAATAGACCTGCCTGGGGGTAGTTCATGAAATCGTTCAATAAAATGAAAGTAGAAATGGAATTAAGTGCCAAGTTGCCAGAGGAGCTTTCATGCCAAATTTAAGAAACTGAGTGAGAGGAATAATAATAATAATAATAATAATAATAATAATAATAATAATAATAATAATAAGACAGTTTTTCTTTCCATCAAAAACAAACTTATTTTGGAGACTGGCTGTCTTAAGAACGTTTCAAAAATTGAAGAAGTGTATGAGATCTATTTTTATTGCATATTTGCTATGGAGACCACAGCAAACATTAAAGGCATAAAACTTATGGGGAAGCATGATGTAGAAAAGAAAATACTGGCTTTGAAATCAAAAGGCAAGAGTTGAATCTCAGATATCCTGTTTGCTACTTTCATAATCTCAGGTAAGTGATTTAGCTTCTGTCGGCCTCAGTTTCTCAATTAATTTAAGGAGGGAGGAAGTGTTCCTCAATGATAAGATCTTTTTTCATTTAAATCTACAGGATTCATAAAGTCAAAACTAGAAAACCTTTAAAAGCCATCTGGTTTATTTCCCTCATTTAAAAAAAAAATTCTCTCTGTCTCCAGCAGATTAAATGGCAGAAAGGAGTCTTAAATTAAAGGCTTCAGTCTTCACCCTCATTGTGCCTTCCATAGGAAATACCATGTATCAAACAATAGCTCTTTGCAAACATACAATTCTATATAAATCTAAGCTTCTTATCTTTCTTATCTTTCTACTGTTTGAATAGAGAACAAAATCGAGTTCTTTTAGTGAACAGATTCTATTTTTGTATAAAGATGAGCACTAAAATGCTTGTGTATCACATAAGTAGGCTGAATTGACTTAAGAAACCTTGTTTTCTTCTTGCACTTATCTATCTTTAGACAACAATGCAAACTTCAATACCACCTCATAGGAGGAAGACATAAGTACCTGTACACCAGAATCTCACTAATGGTCCAACTATTTAACTTCAATCTTACTATTGACATGGATTATTTTTTTTTAATTTTTTTTTATTTTTTTAATGTTTAACAATCACTGCCATACAATTGCGATTTTATCCCTCCCCACCCACCCCCCACTACCTCCCTCCCTCCCCAAGACTGCATACAATTCTGTATAGATTCTACATATACTTTCCTATTGAGTATATTTTCACTATAGTCATGCTATGTAGTCAGACTAAGATAAATGAAAGAATCCGTATAACAAATCAGAACATGATACACAAACAGATACACATACACAAACATGATCTGCTACATTATGTGAGTGACTTCCATATTTCTCTCTCTGAGTGTGGAAGGCATTTTGCCTTGAGGTCCACCACTGGGATTTTTTTTTTTTGGAAGAAGTTCTGGTGTTATTACAAAAATCTAAGTCTACCAGAAAAAACTCTCACACACTGTGGTTGTTGCTGTGCATAAAGTTCTCCTGGTTCTGCTCCTTTCACTCAGCATCAGGTCATATAAGTCCTTCCAGGCCTCTCTGAAGTCTTCTTGTTCATCATTTCTTATGGCACAATAGTACTCCATTACATTCATATACCATAATTTATTCAGCCATTCCCCAATTGATGGACATCCCCTTGACTTCCAGTTTTTGGCAACTACATAGAGTGCTGCTATAAATATTTTTGTACATGTGGGACCCTTTCCCATTTTTATGATCTCTTGGGGATATAGTCCTAGTAGCGATATTGCTGGGTCAAAGGGTATGCACATTTTTGTAGCCCTTTGGGCATAGTTCCAAATTGCTCTCCAGAATGGTTGGATGCGCTCACAGCTCCACCAACAATGAATTAGTGTTCCAACTCTCCCACATCCTCTCCAGCATTTATCATTTTCTTGTTCTGTCATGTTTGCCAATCTTATAGGTGTGATGTGGTACCTCAGAGCTGTTTTGATTTGCATCTCTCTAACCAATAGTGATTTAGAGCATTTTTTCATATGATTATAGATAGCTTTAATTTCTTCCTCTGAAAATTGCCTGTTCATATCCTTTGACCATTTATCAACTGGGGAATGACTTCTATGATTATACATTTGGGTCAGTTCTCTATATATTCTAGAAATGAGGCCTTTATCCCCGAGCTTAGCTGTAAAAATTTTTTCCCAATTTACTACATCCCTCCGGATTTTGGTTGCATTGGGTTTGGTTGTGCAAAAACTTCTCAGTTTAATGTACTCAAAGTTATCCATTTTGCATTTCATAATGCATTCTATCTCTCCTTTAGTAAAGAATTCTTCCCTTCTCCATAGATCTGATAAATGCACTATTCCTTGCTTCTCCAGTTTATTCATGGTATCAATCTTTATACCTAAATCATGTACCCATTTGGACTTTATTCTTGTGTACGGTGTCAGGTATGAGTCTATGCCTAATTTCCGCCACACTGTTATCCAGTTTTCCCAGCAATTTTTGTCAAACAATGAGTTCTTATCCCAGAAGCTGGGGTCCTTGGGTTTATCAAACAGAAGGTTGCTATATTCCTTGCCTACTGCATCTTGAGTGCCAAGTCTATTCCACTTGTCTACCTCTCTGTTTCTTAGCCAATACCAAGTGGTTTTGATAATTGCTGCTTTATAGTACAGTTTAAGGTCTGGTAGCGCTAGGCCACCTTCCCAAGCATTTCTTTTCATTAGTCCCTTTGATATTCTGGACCTTTTGTTTTTCCAAATGAATTTTGATATTATTTTATCCAGCTCTAGAAAGTAATTGTCTGATAGTTTAATTGGTATGGCACTAAATAAGTATATTAATTTGGGTAGAATTGTCATTTTTATTATATTAGCACGGCCTACCCATGAGCAACTAATGTTTTTCCACTTACTTAAATCTGACTTTATTTGTGCAAAAAGTGTCTTGTAATTGTGTTCATATAGTCCCTGGGTTTTTTTTGGCAGGTAGACTCCTAAGTATTTTATACTGTCTACCCTAACTTTAAATAGGATTTCTCTTTCTATCTCTTGCTGTTGAACTTTGTTGCTAATATATAGGAATGCAGAGGATTTGTGTGGGTTTATTTTGTACCCTGCAACTTTGCCAAAGTTGTTTATTAATTCAAGTAATTTTTTACTTGAATCTCTGGGATTCTCTAGGTAAATCATCATATCATCTGCAAAGAGTGATAACTTAGTTTCTTCTTTGGCTATTCTAATTCCTTGAATATCTTTATCTTGTCTAATTGCTACAGCTAACATTTCTAGTACCATATTGAATAATAGTGGTGATAATGGACAACTTTGTTTCACCCCTGATCTTATTGGGAATGCATCTAGCTTATCCCCATTGCATATAATGCTTGCTGAAGGTTTTAGATAGATACTGCTTATTATTTTATGGAAAGTTCCCTTTATTCCTACATTCTCCAATGTTTTTAGTAGGAATGGATGTTGTATTTTGTCAAAAGCTTTTTCTGCATCTATTGAGATAATCATGTGGTTTTTGTTAGCTTTGTTGTTGATGTGATCGATAATGCTAATAGTTTTCCTAATATTGAACCAGCCCTGTAGTCCTGGTATGAAACCTACCTGATCATAATGTATTAATCTCGTGATAAGATGCTGTATTCGTTTTGCTAAAATCTTATTTAAAATTTTTGCATCTATATTCATTAGGGAAATTGGTCTATAATTTTCTTTCTCTGTTTTGTCTCTTCCTGGTTTGGGTATCAAAACCATATTTGTATCATAGAAAGAATTTGGGAGGACTCCTTCTTCCCCAATTTTCAAGAATAGTGTATGTAGTATTGGAATTAACTGTTCTTTAAAGGTTTGATAGAATTCACTTGTGAATCCCTCTGGCCCTGGAGATTTTTTCCTAGGGAGTTCATTGATGGCTTGTTCAATTTCTTTTTCTGAGATGGGGTTGTTTAAGTATTCAACTTCCTCTTCTGTTAATCTGGGCAATTTGTATTTTTTAAAATATTCATCCATCTCGTTTAGATTGTCGAATTTGTGGGCATAAAGTTGGGCAAAGTAGTTTCTAATTATTGTTTTAATTTCCTCCTCATTGGAGGTGAGTTCACCCCTTTCATTTTTAATGTTAGTAATTTGGTTTTCTTCTTTCTTTTTTTTGATCAGATTAACCAAAGGTTTATCAATTTTATTAGTTTTTTTCATAAAACCAACTATTGGTTTTATTTATTAATTCAATAGTTTTCTTAATTTCAATTTTATTAATCTCTCCTTTGGTTTTCAGTATTTCTAATTTGGTATTTACTTGGGGATTTTCAATTTGTTCTTTTTCTAGCTTTTTCAACTGCAAGCCTAAGTCATTGATCTCCTCTTTCTCTATTTTATTTATGTAAGCATTCAGAGATATAAAACTTCCCCTAATAACTGCTTTTGCAGTGTCCCATAAGTTTTGGTACGTTGTCTCACTATTGTCATTCTCTTGAATGAAGTTGTTGATTGTTTCTATGATTTCTTCTTTAACCCAATCCTTCTTTAGAATTAGATTATTTAGTTTCCAATTGATTTTTGGTTTCTCTTTCCATGGCCTTTTATTACATGTAATTTTTAATGCATTATGATCTGAAAAGGATGCATTGATTATCTCTACCTTTCTGCACTGGATTGTGAGATTTTTATGTCCTAGTACATGGTCAATTTTTGTAAATGTTCCATGTACCGCTGAGAAAAAGGTATATTCCTTTCTATTCCCATTTAATTTTCTCCAAAGATCTATCATATCTACCTTATCCAGAGTTTTATTTACCTCCTTAACCTCTTTCTTGTTTATTTTAAGGTTGGATTTATCTAGTTTAGAGAGGGGGAGGTTCAGGTCCCCCACTAGTATAGTTTTGCTATCAATTTCTTCCTTCAACTCCCCCAACCTCTCCTCTAAGAATCTGGATGCTATACCACTTGGAACATACATGTTTAGTAATGATATTGCTTCATTGTCTATGGTGCCTTTTAGTAGGATATAGTTTCCATCCTTATCCCTTTTGATTAGATCTATTTCTGCTTTTGCTTTGTCTGAGATAAGGATTGCTACTCCTGCCTTTCTTACATGAGCTGAAGCACAATATATTCTGCTCCATCCTTTGACCTTTATCCTATGTGTATCCCCCCGTTTCAAATGTGTTTCATGTAAGCAGCATATTGTTGGATTATGGCTTTTAATCCATTCTGCTATCCGTCTCCGTTTTGTGGGAGAGTTCATCCCATTCACATTCACAGTTATGATTACAATCTGTGTATTTCCCTCCACCCTCTTTCCCACCATTTGTGCTTTTAACTCTCCCGTCTCCCTTCCCCTCCTCAATAGTATTCACTTTTCTCCCCCTCCTCCTGCAGCCTTCCCCTCCTTCTTTTAGCCCCCCTCCCTTTTAGTCCCCTTTACTCTTATTGCTTCTTTCCTCCCTTTTAGCCACCCTCCCCTTTCTTCCCCCTTCCCCTCCTACTACCTATAGAGCTAGTTAGGATTATCTGCTTAAGGTTATTGTTCCCTCCTTTGAACAAATCAGATGAGAGTACCTCTCAAACAATGCTCATCTCCCTCCCCTCCTTCCCTCTACTATAGTTTTGTACTTCTTCCTGTGATATAATTTGCCATTTTCTGCTTCCCCCTTTCCACACCTCCTATTACATTCCCTTCTCATACTTTAATCATATTTTTGCCATGACATCATTTACTTTATGTCCGTTCCCTCTACATATATCCCTTTTATCATAATAGCTGCACAGTTCTCAAGATTAACAGGTATCATCTTCCCTTACAGGGAGGTAAACAGATTGCCCTAATTGAGTTGCAAGTTTTTGTTTTTGTTTTTTCCCCTCTGTTTACCTTTTTATGATTCTCTGGAGACCTGCATTTGAAGATCAAATTGTCTATTGAGTTCTGGTGTTTTGGTCAGGAAGCTCTGGAAATCCCTTATTTCGTTGAATGACTTTCTCCTTGCCTGAAATGTTATGCTGAACTTTGCTGGGTAGTTGATCCTCGGTTGGAGTCCCAACTCCTTTGCCTTACGGAATATTGGGTTCCAATTCTTTCGATCTTTTAATGTAGAAGCTGCAAGGTCCTGTGTGATCCTGACTGTGTGACCTTGATATTTAAATTGTTTCTTTCTGGCTGCTTGTAATATTTTCTCCTTCACTTGATAGCTCTGGAATTTGGCAACTATATTTCTTGGGGTTTTGAGTTTGGGATCCCTTTCCGGTGGGGAACGGTGGATTCTTTCGATGACTATTTTGCCCTCTGAGTCTAGTACTTCTGGGCAGTTTTCCTTGATGATTTCCTGGAAGATATTGTCCAGACTCTTTTCTTCATCATGGGTTTCTGGCAGGCCAATAATTCTTAGATTTTCTCTCCTGGATCTATTTTCCAGGTCAGTTGTTTTTCCAATTAAATATTTTAGATTTTCTTCTATCTTTTCATTCTTTAGATTTTGTTTGACTGATTCTTGTTGCCTCATTGAGTCATTAGTTTCTACTTGCCCAATTCTAATCTTGATCGTATTGTTTTCTTCAGTTAGCTTTCGCATCTCCTTTTCCATCTGGCCAATTTTTCCCTTTAAGGAGCTATTTTCTCCATTTAATTTTTGTTCTTCTTTTTCCATTCGACCAATTTTCCCAGTTAGGTTTTGGGTTTCCTTTTCCATCTGATCAATTTTCCCTATTAGGTTTTGAGTTTCCTTTTCCGTTTGATTAACTCTTCCTTTTAGGGAATTATTCTCTCCAGTTAATTTTTGAACTTCCTTTTCCATTTCTTCAATTTTCTTTTTCAGATTGATGTTCTCATCAGTGAATTCTTTTTTTATGGTTTTAAAATCATTGGCCAGTTTTTCTTTTATATCCTTCTTCAGACGTTCCAGGTAGTCTAGTTGTGCTTGCGAGAAATTCATAGTCCCATCTGAGGTTTCAGATGGAAGTACAGTCTCAGCTCTGACCTCTTTGGTGTTTGTGTTTTGGTCCTTATCCCCATAGAAAGATTCTATGGTTTTTTCACTTTTCGTCTGCTTTTTCCGATTCATGATGTTGGCTGAGTGTTGTAGCTTTTGGTTCTTTCAGTCAGAAGATACAGATCTTTTAAGTTGAGTTGATGTTTGTCTAGGCTAAAAGCAGGCTTTTGTTTGTTGTTGTTGTTGTTGTTGTTGTTGTTGTTTCCCAGATCAACCCTGGGTTTAGCTTGATAGGTGTGTGGGAGGTGTGGTCTGGTCTCAGGATATCTCCTCAGCTGGCCTGAGGCAAAGGCAGGGTCTGGGGATGGTCATCCCAGCTTCCCTATTGTCTTCCCTTTCCCCTGGAGGGCTGGGGCACGCCTAGAGGCTAATGCGTGTTCCCACCCCTCCTGGGGCTCGTCTCCCGGGCTGAGGCTTGCTTGGGTCTCAGTGCGAATTTTTCTCTGCCCTGGGTCGTCTGTCCCTCCAGATAGCCTCCACCATGGTAGGAAGAATCCCCCTTTGCCACCTCTCCAGCCTCTGGTGTTATGAGACCACCCGCCCCCTTCTACTGCTCCCACTGATCCAGGATCAATCTGGGGAAGAATTTTATGGTTCCCTCACGGTCATCGGGGGGGAGGGGAGAGCACTTACTGATCACTCCGGCATCCCAGCTTCTGGATGTTCAAATAGTGACCCACTGAAGTCCCGTCTTTAGGCTGAAGATTTCAAAGGCTGTTGCGCTGATATCGTTGGCTCGGCCTGGCTTATCTCCTGCTCCGCTGGTCTCGCCCGCCACTCTCGGGCCCCTCAGGTCCCCTCCGCCCTGCCGCGTCGACCGCGCTGCGCTGTTCGCCAGGGTCTTACCCCCGCGGAACAGATCCCTCCCGTGGACCTTCCAGTCCAGCCTGGGCTCCGAATCTGTCAAAGTCCGTCTCCCACTGGATTCTACACCTCCAAAGTCTGGTCAGACTCTCCCCCCAGATATATCCAGAGGAGTTTTTCCAGGAGCTTAGGTGAGTCGTTGCTTTCACTCCGCCATCTTGGCTCCGCCCCCCAATTAATCATGGATTATTTTTAATAATAATAATAATGATAATAATAATAATAATAATAATATATTAATATTAATTGCTTTATCACCTCTGACATCCTGAAAGTCAATATTTAATTAAAGGGATGAAATGATAAGTACAATAAATAGGTACATATTTTGGGAGAGGAGGTTACAGCAGGATTTAAAGCCAGTGTCCTTCACTGCTCAACTCTGCTTCTACCAAAATAGAAAAGATTTCAAATTATTCTGTATGCACTATCAAAGAATATATACACACTTTAGACAAGTATCTTGTCAGCCAACCTGAGTACAACTTCTTATTTCTGGACAATTACCTCCCCAGGTATAAAGACTGGTTATCTCTTCTCTGAGACTCAGTAAAAGATCTTTGAATCCTTAATTGAATAATCCTCAGAGTTATAAAGAAAAGGGATATTTTTGGAGCACAGAGAAAAATCTGTGAACAACAAAGCTACAAAATCCATAGCCCTCATAACTTCAACATCATTGCCATGCAGCTTATTTTCCATTGAAAGACGTTGGCATCTTGCATCACTTAATTGGAGAAACTCATAACCAAATGATGGTATTGATAGCAAAATCAAGAGAGAGTACAGACTGAGTAATGCTATCACTTCTGGTTCCAAGGGATCTAGCATCCTGAATATTCATATCACTTCTGATTTCAAAAGGGAAATATAACTTCTGGTCCCAAGGGAACAGAAGGCCCAAGGAACATTATTTTTTAAATTCCTGGTGATCGACACCTCTTCCTTGGTAAGGGCTAGAATTCAGACCATAACATCAGTGATCACATCTTTCCACAGATCAAACAACCCTGGACACACGAAAAATTTCAAAACTACTAAAATGACAGGGAATACCATGACACAAACTCAGAAAATACAATAAATCCAAAATCACTATAAAAAGCAACAAGGAAAAATGCGAATTGGATACAAACTAAACATTTAAAAATGGGTTTCAAAAGCTAATAAAAGTGACAGATATAAAATTAGATAAAGCAATGAGAATGAAAAAATGTGGAAAGAAAGTACGATGTTAAAGACACACAACAGACTGGAGAAACATTCTGTAAAATGGAATTAGCAGATTGGAAAAAAGATGTACATATTTCACTAACTGAAAGAATTTCTTGAAAAGAATTTACCAAACTGGGGGTGGGAAGGGTGACAAAATATCAATGAACAAAATAATTCTTAAAAATTAGAATTCAGCAAGTGGAAGCTAACAATTTCACAAAACCTCAAGAAAACTTGAAAACAAAGTCATATGAATGAATAAAATAGAAGAAAATTGAAATATCTCATCATAAAAACAATTGACCTGGAAAATGAATTGAGGAGATATAAGTAAACAATTATCTGTCTACATGAAAGTTATAATAAAAAATAACAACAACAAAACACCTACACGTCATATTTCTAGAAATTATCAAGTAAAATTCCTCAATAGATTGGAAAAGGATGGTAAAATTGAAATTGAAAGTATCTGCTGATTACTTCTTGAAAGATTAAAAAACGTTAATTCCCAGTAATGATTATCTAAATTCCAGAGCTCAAAGATCCATGAGAAAATACTTCAAACAGTCAGAAAGTCATCATTCAAATATTATGGGGTCACAGTCAGAGTTACACAAGATTTAGAAACTTCTATTGAAAAGGAGAAGTTTTGGAAAATAGAAGGCAAAAAACCCAAAAAAACAAAAACAAATAAACAAACAAAACTGGGATTACAACCCAGAATAACATACCCGGAAAACTGAATATAATCATTCAAGAGGAAAAAAATAATATTCAATGGAATAGAAGACTTTCAATCATTCCTGATGAAAAGTCTACAATTGAATAAAAATCTGACTTTCAAATAAAAGACTCAAGAGAAAAATGAAAAGGTAATCATGAAAAAGAAGTCACAAGGGACTCAAAACGATTAAAGTGTTTACATTTCTATATGAGAAAATGATGCATATAACTTCTAAATCTATCTATCTATCTATCTATCTATCTATCTATCTATCTATCTATCTATCTATATATATATATATATATATATATATATAAAACATTATTAAGATAAAGGGATTGTGAATACACAGGAGAAGCATGGGAGTGAATCAATTATGTTGAGATAGTGTTAAAAATGATGGATGAGAAAGAGAATACCCTGGAAGTAGGGGGAAGTTAGAGGATGAATGAGGAAAAACTATTTCAGATAAAAAAAGCACACAAGGAAGAGCTTTTATAGTAGGGAAGAAAAATGATTGGGTAATGATTGAATCTCGTTGTCGTCCAAATTGATTCAAAGAAGGAATAACACATAAAACTCATAAACACACACATACACACACACTAACACAAACACCCTGAATTATGTATAGGAATAGATGTTACCCAATGAGGAAGTAGGAGGGGAAGGAAATAGGAAGAAAGGGTGTGGTAAAAGAGAGGGCATATAACGGGAACTAGTAATTAGAAGTAAAACTGACTTTAGAGGACAGACAGGATAAAAAATAGGAGAGAAAGACAAACAGAAGAAAACACGATAGAGATTAATTCACATTATAGCCGTGAGTGCTATTGGGATGAAGTCACCCATAAAATGGAAGTATATAGCAGAATTAATTAGAAACTGGAATCCAATAACATATTGTTTATAAAAAATGTACTTGAAACAGAGAAACACATAGAGACCTGAAATAAGGAGACCAGTCAGAATTCGCTCTGCTTCAGATGAAGTAAAAAACACAGGGGTAACAATCATGTTCAAAGCAAAACAAAAGTAAAATGCACACACAAATACATACACATACATTTTTTGTGTGTACACACACACACGCACACACACACACACACACATACATACGCTAAAGAAAACAAAACTCCTAAAAATGGAAAATTGACCAAATACAAAAGGAAACACAAAACCTCACTGAAGAAAATAATTCCTTAAAAATCAGAACTATCCAAACAAAGCTAATGACTTTATACAATGTCAAGAAGCAATAAAACAAAACCAAAGAATGAAAAAAATAGAAGAAAATGTAAAATAGTTCACTGGACAAAAAATAATAACTGACCAGGAAAGTGGATCCAGGAGAGATTATTTGTAAGTTATTGACTACCTGAAAACCATAATTAAAAAAAAAAAAGAGCCTAGACATCATCTTTCAAGAAATTATCAAGGAAAATTCCCCTTATATTGTGGAACCAGAGGCTAAAACAAAAATTGATAGAATCCACAAATCACTTCCTAAAAAGAGAATTCAAAATCAAAACTGCCAGGAATATTATACCCAATTTCCAAAGCAAAGTCAAGGAGAAACTATTGCAAGTAGCCTGAAAGAAACAATTCAAGTAACCTGGGGCCATAGTCCAGACAGATAACAGAAGTTTTAGCACCTTCTACATTAAAGGATCGAAGGGCTTGGAATATATTCTGGAGGGTAAAAAAGGTAGGATTTTAATCAAAGTCACATAGTCCAGAAAAACTGAATATAATCCTTCAGGGGAAAATGGATATTCCATGAGATAGAGGATTTCGAAGGTTTCTCGATGAAAAGACCAGAGTTGAATAGAAATTTTCATTTTCAAATACAAAATTCAAGAGAAGAAACAAAAAGTAAACAAGAAAGAGAAGTCATGAGGGATTTAATATGGTTAAACTGGTTACATTTCTGCATGGGAAGATGATCCTTGTAACTCATAAGAACTTTCTCATTATTAGGGAAGATAGAAGGAGTTTGTGTAGACAGAGATCCTACTGTGAGATGAATATGAAGAGATGCTATTGGGGTGTGTGTGTGTGTGTGTGTGTGTGTGTGTGTGTGTGTGTGTGTGTGTGTGTAGCAATTGGAGATGGGTGACTTGCCTAGGGTAACACATATTTCAAGTATCTGAAACCGAATTTGAAGTCAGGGTCTCCTGACTCCAGGGCCAGTGCTCAGTCCACTGCAACACCTACCTCCCCGGAACGAACGGTATCTAAAAAATAAAATTAAGGAGTAAGAAAGGAATTCACTGGTAGAAAGGGAAAGGGAATGGTAGAATGGGGCAAATTATTTCACATAAAACATACTTTTTCTAACTTTATTTTACTTGAGTTTTTTTTGTTTGTTTGTTATGTTTTCTTTCACAATATGACTAACATGAAAATACTTTTTGCATGTCTATTTAAGTACAACCTATATCAAATCTCTTGCCTTTTAAATAAGGTGGCTTAGAGTGAGGAAGGGGAGAATTTGGAAGTCAAAGTGTTTAAAAAACAAATGTTAAAAATTGTTTTTCACATGAAATTAGTGAAAACAAAATACTAAATACACAAAGAATGAATAAATCAAAGAACAAATCATAGAAATAATCAACAATCATTACAGAGAATGACAACAATGAGATAATATTTAAAAATTTATGAGATAGAGTGAAACAATATTTAGGGGACTCCAAACTCCAAAAAAGGTGTAGGGGAATAAAAACAGGTCAATCAATTGGGCATGCAAACTAAGGAGATAATTGCAAAAAAGAACAAATTTGGAGTCCCTAATTAAATATCAAAAAGGAAATCCTGAAAATTAAAGGTGAGATTATTACAAGTAAAAGTTAAAAAAAGTAAATTAGCTCATATTCACTGTTGTAGAATGACATGAATGAATCTCAAGAACATTGTACGTAGTAACAATAATAATTGCAAGGAGAATCAAGTGCGAGAGACTTAGCTCCTTTGATCAAGACAATGATGGAACACAATTACAAAGGATGCATGATGAAAAAAGATATGTCTCCAGAGAAAAACCTGATATCCTATGAGTGCAGATTGAAGGATAGTTTTTAATTTTTTTTTAATTAAATTTATTTATTTAACTTTTAACATTCATTTTCACAAAATTTTGGGTTACAAATTTTCTCCCCTTTTATCCCCTCCCCCCCAAACACCAAGCATTCTAATTGCCCCTATGACCAATCTACTCTCTCTTCTATCATCCCTCTCTGACCTTGTCTCCATCTTCTCTTTTGTCCTGTAGGGCCAGATAGCTTTCTATACCCCTTTACCTGTATTTCTTATTTCCTAGTGGCAAGAACATTACTCAACAGTTGATCCTAACACTTTTAGTTCCAACTTCTTCACCTCCCTCCCGCTCCACCCCTTCCCTTTGGAAGGCAAGCAATTCAATATAGGTCAAATCTGTGTAGTTTTGTAAATGACTTCCATAATAGTTGTGTTGTATAGGACTAACTATGTTTCCCTCCATCCTATCCTGTCCACCATTACTTCTATTCTCTTTTGGTCCTATCCCTCCCCATGAGTGTCGACCTCGAATTGCACTCTCCTCCCCATGCCCTCCCTTCTATCATACCCCCACCCTGCTTATCCCCTTATCCCCCACTTTCCTGTATTGTGAGATAGGTTTTCCTACCAAAATGAGTGTGCATTTTATTCTTTCCTTTAGTGGAATGTGATGAGAGTAGACTTCATGTTTTTCTCTCACCTCCCCTCTTTATCCCTCCACTAATGAGTTTTTTGCTTGCCTCTTTTATGAGAGATAATTTGCCCCATTCAATTTCTCCCTTTCTCCTCCCAATATATTTCTCTCTCACTGCTTGATTTCATTTTTTTTTTAAGATATGATCCCATCCTCTTCAGTTCACTCTGTGCACTCTGTCTCTATGTATGTGTACGTGTGTGCATGTGTGTGTGTGTAATCCAACCCAGTACCCAGATACTGAAATGTCTGAAGAGTTACAAATATTGTCTTTCCATGTAGGAATGTAAACAGTTCAACTTTAGTAAGTCCCTTATGACTTCTCTTTGCTGTTCACCTTTTCATGGTTCTCTTCATTCTTGTGTTTGAAAGTCAAATTTTCTTTTCAGCTCTGGTCTTTTCATCAAGAATACTTGAAAATCCTCTATTTCATTCAAAGACCAATTTTTCCCCTGAAGTATTATACTCAGTTTTGCTGGGTAGGTGATTCTTGGTTTTAGTCCTAGTTCCTTTGACTTCTGGAATATCCTATTCCATGCCCTTCGATCCCTTAATGTAGAGGCTGCTAGATCTTGTGTTATCCTGATTGTATTTCCACAATACTTGAATTGTTTCTTTCTAGCTGCTTGCAATATTTTCTCCTTGACCTGGGAACTCTGGAATTTGGCCACAATGTTCCTAGGAGTTTCTCTTTTTGGATCTCTTTCAGGCGGTGTTCTGTGGATTCCTTGAATATTTATTTTGCCCTCTGGTTCTAGAATCTCAGGGCAGTTTTCCTTGATAATTTCATGAAAGATGATGTCTAGGCTCTTCTTTTGATCATGGCTTTCAGGTAGTCCCATAATTTTTAAATTGTCTCTCCTGGATCTATTTTCCAGGTCAGTTGTTTTTCCAATGAGATATTTCACATTATCTTCCATTTTTCCATTCTTCTGGCTTTGTTCTGTGATTTCTTGCTTTCTCATAAAGTCCTTAGCCTCCATCTGTGCCATTCTAATTTTGAAAGAACTATTTTCTTCAGTGAGCTTTTGAATCTCCTTTTCCATTTGGCTAATTCTGCTTTTGAAAGCATTCTTCTCTTCATTGGCTTTTTGAACCTCATTTGCCAATTGAGTTAGGCTAGTTTTCAAGGTGTTAATTTCTTCAACATTTTTTTGGGTCTCCTTTAGCAGGGAGCTGATCTGCTGTTCATGCTTTGACTTCATGTCTCTCATTTCTCTTCCCAGCTTTTCCTCTACCTCTCTAACTTGATTTTCAAAATTCTTTTTTGAGCTCTTCCATGGCTTGAGCCCATTGGGTGGGCTGGGACACAGAAGCCTTGATTTCTGTGTCTTTGCCTGATGGTAAGCATTGTTCTTCCTCATCAGAAAGGAAGGGAGGAAATGCCTGTTCACCACGAAAGTAACCTTCTATAGTCTTATTTCTTTTCCCTTTTCTGGGCATTTTCCCAGCCAGTGACTTGACCTCTGAATATTCTCCTCACACCCACCTCGCCTCCTGATCCTCCCAGTCTGAGATTCAAATGCTGCTTCCAGCCTCAGGGCTTTTGGCGGGGGCAGGGCTGCTATTCAGTATGAGATTAAGTTCAGATGCTCAGGTTGGGGCAGGGCCGCCTCTCAGGCTCAGTTCCCTCAGGGGGTTTATGCACAGACTTTCCACAATGGATCCAGGCTCCTGCCCCCTTGGGGAGCCCCTGTCTGCAGCTGCCTCTCAGCTTCTACCTCCCGGGGGGGGGGCCTGAGTTATGGGGGCACCCCACTCCCCTCTCAACCCGCCAAAGAGACTCTCTCACCGACCCCCGTCACCTGTGGGTGGAGGGACTTGTGCGGCTGCTGGAGATCCCGTTTCTGAAGCCCGCTCGGATCTTTTCCTCTCGGTGCCGCGGCCGCGGCAGGGCTGTACTCAGCTCCCAGTCCTGGCACCCAGTCCGCAGGGCGAAGGAACCCCCGCAAGAGGTTTGCAGGTCTCTCTGGAACAGAAATCTCCCTCGATCCAATGTTCTGTGGCCTCTGGGTGCAGAATTTGCCGTGAGTTACTTCTTTGTAGTTGTTGTATGGGTTGTGGGTTCGGAGCTATGTGTATGTGCATCTTTCTACTCTGCCATCTTGGCTCCACCCCAAAATGATAGTTTTTAATTTTTTTCTTGTTTTGTGTATGTGTTTGTGGGTAGTATTTTTTGCAAAATATTTATGATGGAAATAAATATTGAAATTTCACATGTATAATCTATATAGTATTGTTTTCTTTCTCAATGGATGGAGTAAAGACACAACGGAAAGTTATTTTGGAAAGTAATTTTAGAAAAAAGATGTTAATTAAAAATTAATTTGCCATAAAACAAGTAATTGAGACAAACTGAATTCAATAAATCAACTATTTTTAAGGTTTCTTTTCATAGTTATAACTCTTTGATCACACCACTCTTCCATTTTCCCATGGGCAATAGACAAATCATATGTTGTTGAACATAATTTTTCCATGTGGTAAGTTTCTGATCCTTCGTTATTCCAGCAGTTTCATTGGTTTCATTTTGATTTTGTTACTTCTGAGTCTGTTCCAGAATCCTTGAAGGTTGAATTCCAAATAGTTGAGACTTGATTTTACTGTATAAACTGGAATTGAACTTGAGGGATTTTCAAAATAGTATAAAACAGAACCACTTCACATCTAAACAGTCTATTTTCCTCCACAAAATTGAGACAGGTGGTAACTTTAATCATCATTCATTATCCTATATTCATCGCATAAAACTTTACTGAAATTCTTGTAAAATGCCATAACTAGAATCTATTTTAAATTTTACTTTTTGTTCACATTTTGATGAAGTATGTCTTTTATGCTGTGAGGAAATGTTTAATCCAGACACAGAATTATTCAGTGAATAGATGAAACAATATTGATTTCATACATCATCATTCATTTTGTCCAAACACCTAGAAGGATGCAATCTAAGCAGTAAAAGTATTATTTTCAAAATGAAATAAATGATTTAATATATACATATGTGTATATAGATATATAGAGAACGTGTCAAAGGAAAAATGTATATTTAGCTATTTTAAAGTTTGAAAGATTTTCAATTGAATATACGTTAAAATTAGGCTGCTTCACCTACTTTCAGTTATAATTTTAACATTACTAATATAAATCTCCATTTTTTAACTCATGAGAATTTTTAAAATGTAGATAAAATTATATCAGTGAATATCTTGCAATTCATTTTATTTAAGTGATACCAAATTCTAGATCTTCCAACAGGAAAATGAAATTATTTTTTTCTTGTTGATCATTGAATATATTAACTTAGAAGAAATGATAATGGAAATGGTTAACATTTATGTTTTATATATTGATATTTAGCCCACAGAGGAACAGACTTAGAGCAGATATGATAGTATTTAAATAACAATGATGTGGAAGAGGGAATAAACTACTGTGTAACTGCAAATGGTATAACTAAGATCACTGCGTACAAGTTTTAGAACTTTGCTCTATCAAGAGGAAATTTTTTCTTAAAAATCTGAAAAAAAAATCAGAACACTTTTAACTTAGTGAATTCCCAGGAAGTGTTAAAGCATATAGTAAATAATTTTCTTTCTTGAACTCAATGTGTTACACTGAATTAGATCCCTCCAAAGTCCCTTACATTTTAAAATGTCTATAATCTTGTATCTATTCTAACACTGAGAAAACTACTTATGTAAAGTACTATATCCCATTAAAATAAATAGAGTAATTTAGTAACGAAATAGGCAGAAAGAGTATTTTGAGCAAAAGAAGAGAATTAATATTGGCAAATGTTGTGGGATACTACCACTATTAGGAACAGTTTGATATTTAACACAAGTCTAAAAAGAACTATGGCTTTATAGAAAAGGAACTATGTCTGTATATACAATCTTCATCTTATGTGTGTATCTCATGTGTATAACAAAAGAGATTTAAGAAAGAATTTGAAACCTTTGAAGGTAAAATGATCTATTGTGTTGCTCTGAGGAAGCAGATTTCTTTGTCAACAAGGTAGTGATGTTTCAATTTTGTGACAATGGATTAATGTCATCGATAGGCAAAGGCATTTTATTTAATAAATTAGAAAACTATGAATGGGAAGAAAAAAATTTCCAAAGCTCTGGAGGAATAAAGTATGGTATTAAAGACATCAGAGAGCAACAAAGAATAGTGGGTACCTCAACATATACATGTTTTATGACTAAAGAAAGTAACCTTAAAATGACTATCATATAAATATTTGGATACTGGGGTATACTTTTCAAGATACCATCAATATAATGGGGGAAATTTAGAAAGATGTATTTTTTAAGTAAAAGGGGAGGGAGGTGGAGCCAAGATGACACAGTAGAAAAACGCATATACCCTAGTGCTTCCCCCACAGTCCACAACAGATCTACAAAAAATGATTCTCAACAAATTCTAGAGCAGCAGAAGCCACAGAACAACCGAGTGAAAGAGATTTCCAGACAAAGTAACCTGGAAGGCCTACAGGAAAGGTCTATCCCATTGGATGTTAAGTGGAGCAGAGCCCAGCCCTGACAATGCAGCACAGGGAGGAACAGTACCAAAACAGACCTCCAGGGCAGAATCCCCAGCAGGGAGGGTCCCAGATCTCTAAACCCACAAGCAACAAAGAAAACTTCAAAGGTCAGTATGAGAGGGTTTTCTCAGGTGAGAGAGAGAGGAGTGAGGTCCCCAGAGTATTCATCCCAGGCAGCAGAGATGGTGGAAACAGCAGCAGCAGTGGATGGTGAGTAGCTACAGTGGCCATGGGAGCAGCCTGGGTCCATTGTCCAAGCAGCTCAGCTTAAAGCCTCTGGGGGAACTGAGCAGGGGATCCAAATCTCAGCCCTGAGCATGGCACAGGGGGGAGGAAGAACACTAGGACTCTCCTCTTGAAAAAGGATTCAGCAGTCAAGTAAATGTCTGGGAAAATATCCAAAAAAGGGAAAAAATAAGCCCACAGAAGATTTCTTGCGTAGTGAACAGGTATCTCCTTCCACCCTTTCAGATGGGGAAGAACAATGAATACTATCAGAGGAAGTCAAGGCTTCTGCCTCCAGTATCTGAAAAATGAATATGAAATCAGCTCAAGCCATAGAAGAGCTTGAAAAGCAAGTGAACAGCTTGCTAAAGGACAAAGACAAAAATGCTGAGAAAAGTAACACCTTTAAAAATAGACTAACTCAATTGGAAAAACAGGTCCAAAACGTCAATGAGGAGAAGGTTTAAAAAGCAGAAATAGTCAAATGGAAAAGGAGGTTCAAGAGCTCACTGAACAAAATAGTTCTTTAAAAATTAGAGTGGAATTCAGGGAAGCTAATGACTATAAAATAAACCAAGAAGTTACAAAACAAAACCAAAAGACTGAAAAAATATAAGATAATGTGAAACGTGTCATTGTAAAACAACTGACCTGGAAAATAAATCCAGGAGGGACAATTTAAAAATTATGGGTCTACCTGAAAGTCATTATCAGAAAAAGAGCTTAGACATAATCTTCCATGAAATTATCAAGGAAAACTTCCCTGATATTCTAGAACCAGAGGGCAAAAATGAAAGAATCCAATTATCACCTCCTGAAAGAGATCTGAAAAGAGAAGCTCTTGGAATATTGTAGCCAAATTCCAGAGTTCCCAGGTCAAGGAGAAAATACTGCAAGCAGCTGGAAAGAAACAATTAGAGTATTGTGGAAATGCAATCAGGATAACACAGGATCTGGCAAGCTCTACATTAAGGAATTAAAGGGCTTCAAATAGGATATTCCAGAAGCAAAGAATCACCTACCCAGAAAAGCTGAGGATAATACCTCAAGAGAAAAAAATTATTGTTCAGTGATATAGATTACTTTCAAGCATTCATGATTAAAAGACCAGAACTGAGCAGAAAATTTTTCTTTCAAACACAATAATCAAGATAAACATGGAAAGCCAAACGGGAAAGAGAAATCATAAAGGACTTTCTAAAGCTGAATTGTTTACATTCCTAAATGGAAAGATAATATTTGTAACTCTTGAGACTTTTCTCAGTATTTGGGTACGTGGAGGGATTATACACACACACAAACACACACATACACACACACACACATAAACAGAGAGTACATATTGGGTTGAATCAGAAGAGATGATATCCATGAAAAAATAAAATAAAATTAAGGGGGAAGAGAGGAAAATATTGGGAAGAGAAAGGGAGAAATGGAATGTGGCAGATTATCATTCATAATAATGTTCTTCAATGGAGGAGAAAAGGAAGGAGTTGAGAGGGGAAAAGTGAAGCTTACTCTCTTTACGTATGGCTTAAGGAGGGAATAACATGCTCACTAAATTTGGCATGAAAATGTATCATACACACAGAAAGAAGGGCAGGAGTCTACAAGTGGGGTTAAGGGGATGATACAAGGGAAGGTAAATGGGGGAGGGGAGTAACTAGAAGTAAACACTTCTGGGAAGGGACAAAGTCAAATGAGAGAATAGAATAAAGGGGGGCAGGGTAGGATGGAGGGAAATATAGTTAGTCTTGCACAACATGACTATTATGGTGGTCTTTTTCAAAATAACACATATATAGCCTGTATTATACTGCTTGCCTTCTCACTGGGGATAGGTGGGGACAGGGGGGGAGAGAAGTTGGAATTCAAAGTATTAGAAACTAATGTTGAGAATGGTTGTTGCATATACTGGGGGAAATAAGAAATACAGGTAATGGGATATAGAAATTTATCTTGCCCTACAAGAAAAGAGAAAATATGGAAATAAAGGAAGGGTGAGGTGTGATAGAAGAGAGGGTACATTGAGGGAAAGGGAAATCACAATTCAAGGTGTTATAGGGTGGAAGGAGGGGAGAGATGGGGAGAAAAATTAGAACTCAAAATTTTGTGGAAATGAATTTCGAAATCTAAAAATAAATAAATAAAGTAAAAGGAGAGTCACAGAGTCAGAAAACTCTCATTTAAATCATGAACTAAAGAAGCTACTGAACACAAGAGAAACATGGGAAAGAAAACAGATAGATTCCATGAGATTCTGAGTTCCTTAAAATCAGAGGCTGTCTTTTGCCTTTCATTATATCATCAGTGATTAGCACAGTGCTTGACATAAAATAGGTGCTTAATAAATGCATATCAACTGACAGACTGATCATATAGGAAACAGAATTTGAATCCAAATACCAGAGAAAATTTGAAAACAAAGCGGAAAGGGTAGGGTGGGACAGGTTTAAAAGGAGAAGTGGTTGAACAATAGAAGATATCAGAACTGTGGAAGTTGGAAGCAATAAGGTGATAGAAAACTTCACTTGAGTGACACTTGATTGGTCAGAGAGACAATTGATCTCACTGGCCTAAGGTTCCTGTGATAGCTATTGCACTTCAGTATCAGCTAGAAAAAAGGTAAATTTCTTTTTTTTTCATAAATGGTTACTGCTTTCTGCTGCCAAATGTGGCTTGAATGGTGAAAGCAGAATGTATTTTGCAGCCATTTTGTTATCCAGGTGAACTGGATTAAAGAGTACATTTGAACTGTACTGTTTTGAGTTTCATTCTAATTAAACTACAATAGCATTCAGTTGGCTGCTAAGGTCTGTATAACCCAGAAATATCTGAATCCTGTCAGTTCTCTGACTGAAAGAGAAATACTAGTCACTTGAAAAACTATCACTTTCTGAATAACCATTTTGGGGAATAGTTAGTTGTAAAAATGTTTAAAAGTTATGTTTGAGAGGGTGGCATGGGGGGTAGAGCACTGAGTCTAGTCAGAAAAATTTATCTGCTTGAATTCAAATCTGGCCTCAAACACTTATTAGCTATGTGACTTTAGACAAGTCACTTAATCCTGTTTTACTCAGTCTCATATGTAAAATGAGCCAGAGAAGGAAATGACAACCTACTCCAGTATCTTTGCCAAGACAATCCAAATAGGAATCAGCACACTGCAAATGATTCAACAACAAAACGTGTTCTGCTTCCAGGGAGCCAAATGGTGTAGAAAGTAAGTTACTCTCACTCATCCTACTGACCTGTGAAAGCCCAGAAAATATGACCACAGAAAAAACTCTTAAATAGTTGAGTCAAAAGAAAGATAGGGTACAGCAGTCTTTTAGCCCAAGAAGCTTGGGGAACTAACAGAAAAGGCCCCTTTCACTCTGGGGAGGGGGAAGCACAGGATGGGAGATATCCCAGAAAGCTCCACCTCAGCAAACCAGGAGCAGATTCTCAGCTCCAGGGTGATGGAACAGACAAGTACTAATACCAGGACACCCCCCATTCCAAGTGTCTTAGCATAGGCAGATGAACTGGCTAATACCAGCTCAGTAAACCACCATGTGTGGTGGTGTTCTTTAGCAGTCAAATCTCCCTTTGCTTTAGCACAACTCCAGGAAGCACAACTCCAGGAAGCATAGCTCCACGAAGCAGGCAGATATCCTCCAACAGTCAAACCTTCGAGTGCAAAGTTCAGGGGAGTAGGAGCCAGTGCAAGACCCTTTTGAGCAAGAGCCAGCAAAAGACTCTGCTGAGCAAGATTCAGTTCAAGGCCCAGGTGAGCAGGCATCTCTCAGGGACCAGACTCCTCATCTCTGGACTCCTCATCTCTTTTTGGAGAACTCCAGTGTTATGACCCTGTTCAGCACCAGGTAAGCTTTCAGACGCCTAAAACCTCCATCTGCCAGCAGTCAAGGCCCCAGCACCGAAAGCCAGTAATTAGGTCACAGGCATTCAGCAGAAGACACTTGGGTCAGTGTGCCCTATGCTCCAGCAGGAGAGCTCACCTCTGAAAGCCAGGAATTAAGCAAACAGCATGAGCAAAAAGCCGAAATGTACAATAACCTTGGATTATTTTTATAAGGACAAGGAAGATTAAGGCACAAATTAAAAAAAGGAGAACATTGTCAACATACTGACATCTGAAAGGGGAATACGAACTGGTCTCAAGCCAAAGAGACTTCTTGACAGAGATCAAAAAAGATTTTAAAAGGCAAATAAGACTGGTAAATGAAAATTAGGAAAATAAATGAGAGCTATACAAGAAAGAATCAATAGCTTGGAAGGGGAAGGACAAAAATTAATTGTACAAAGCAAGCGTTAAAAAGTAAAACTGTCCAAATGAAAAAGGAGGCGGAAAACCTCAACGAACAGAAAAACTCCTGAAAAAGAAAATGGACCAAATGCAAAACGTGATACAAAATTGAATACAGGAAAAAATTCCTTACAACTTAGAACTGGGTAACTGGAAGCCCATGAGTCTATGAAATATGAATAATCAGTCAAACAGAAACAAAAGCATGAAAAACAATAGAAGAAAAAGTAAAATATCTCATTGGTAAAACAACTGACCTGGAAAGTTTATACAAGAGAGAAAATTTAAAAATTATTGGTCTGCCTGAAAACCATGATAAAAAAGGAGCCTGGACAGCATTTTTCAGGAAATCATCAAAGCAAATTCGCTAAGTTCCTAGAACTAGATGATAAAATAGTCATGAAAAGAATCCACTGATAAATCTCAGAAAGAGAGCCAAAATTGAAAACATTAAGGAATATTGCAACCAAATTCCAAAATCACCTGGTCAAAGATAAAATACTACAAGCAGTGAGAAACAAATATTTTCAATGTCATGGAACCACAAGAAGGTTTACACAGGAACTTGCAGGATCTACATTAAAACATCAAAAAGCATGGAATATGTTATTCTATAAGGCAAAAGAGCTTGAATAAGACCAAGAATCAACTACTCAGAGAAACTGTGCATAATCCTCAAGAGATGGATATTCAACAAATTGCAGAACTTCCAAACCTGTGTAATGAATAGACCAGATTTCAACAGAAAATTTAATGTTCAAATACAAGTCTCACGAGAGGCATAAAAAAATAAGCATGAAAGAAAAAAAAAAGCAAAAACATGTTATTAATAAGGGCAAACTGATTATATCCCTAAAAGAGAAGATGACACTTGTAACTCTTGAGAAATGTATGATTACCATGCCATTTATATAGACATAGGGCATGGGTGTAAGTTAACTTTGATGTGATGATAAAAAAAAAAATCTAATTAAGTGGTGAAAAGAGATCTTACTGGGAGAAAAGGAAAGGAGGAGGCAGACAACAGAATATGAAAAAGCACAAAAATCCAATTATGGTAGAGAGAAAAATGGAGGGAGAGGAGCACTGTTTGAATCCTACCCTCATCATATTTGGCTTAAAGAGGGAATAACATAATGAATTAGGTATAACAATCTAACTTATCATATAGGAAGTAGAAAGAGAAAGGGGAAAGAAAAAGAAGGACATGGATAGAAGAGGAGAGAAAGGGGAGAAAGAGAGAAAAAGGCGTAAAACAGTGAAAAAGTAGGATGGAGAGGACACGATAGTCATCATAACTGTGAATGTGATTGGGATGAACTGTCCCCAAAATTGAAGCAGATAGCAGAGTGGATTGAGTCATAATCTTAAAATATGTTGATTACAAGAAACACATTTGAAATAGAGGGATACACAGATAGTAAAGGTAAAAGGTTGGAGTCGAATATGTTATATTTCAGCTAAAGTGAAAAAAATAGGGATAGAAATCTTGGTCTTAGATAAAGCAAAAGCAAAAAGAAAGAAATTAAAAATATCTACACTCGTTTGCAAAAATGCTCTAAATGATGATAGATTACAGAAATGGAAATCAAAACAACTCTGAAATACCACCTCACCTATCACATTGGTTAACAGAACAGAACAGGAAAAAGGTAAATGTTGTAGAAGATGTGGGAAAATTGGAATACTAATGCATTGCAGGTGGAATTTTGAACTGATCTAGACATTCTGGAGAAAAATTTGGAATTATGCTCAAAGGGTTATAAAATTGACCCAGCTTCTAGGTCTGCATCCCAAAGAAATCATGAAAGGGGAAAAAAAGAGTCACACATACAAAAATGTTTATAGAAGGTATTTTTGTGGGGCAAATAATTGAAAACTGTGGATGTCTCCATCGATTAGGGAATAGCTGAATATAGTGTGTTATATGAATGCAATAAAAAACTATTGCACTTAAAGTAATGATGAGCAGGTGAACTTCAGAAAAATCTAGAAAGGTTTATATGAACTTATTTTAAATGAACAGAACCCAAACAACATTGTACACAGTATCAGCCACATCTTGTGATGATTAGCATTGACAGACGGGGGGGGGGGGGTGGCTGAGCAAAGATGGCAGAGTAGAAAGATACATATACGCTAGCTCCGAACCCACAGCCCATAAAATATCTGTTAAAAAGAACTCCCAACAAATTCTGGAGCGGCAGAAACAACAGAACAACTGAGAAGACGAGATTTCTTTGCCAGAGAGCCTGAAAACCTCTCCCAAAAGGTCCCTCGCGCCCTGGACCCAGAGCAGAGCCCAACCCTGCCTCAGCAGTGCAGCGCCAAAAGGAGCAGATCTGAGCAGGCTTCAGGGACGGAATCTCCAGCAGCCGCCCAGGTCCCTCCACCCACAGGAGACAAGGGTCTGTGAGAGGGTCACTTTGGCGGGTCGAGAGGTGAGTGGGGTGCCCCCATAACTCATTCCCCCTCGGGAGGTAGCAGTGGAGGCAACAGCAGACAAGGGCTCCCCAAGCAGGCAGGAGCCTGGATCCATTGTTGAAGGTCTCTGCATAAATCCCCTGAGGGAACTGAGTCCCCAGTGGCGGCCCTGCCCCCACCTGAGCACCTGAACTTAATCTCACAATGAATAGCAGCCCTGTCCCCACCAAAACCTTGAGGCTGGGAAGCAGCATTTGAATCTCAGACACCAAGTGCTGCCTGGGCAGATCTGGAGGCAAAGTGGGTGTGAAGAGAATACTCAGAAGTCAAGTCACTGGCTGGCAAAATGCCCAGAAAAGAGAAAAAAAATAAGATTACAGAAGGTTACTTTCTTGGTGAACAGGTATTTCCTCCCTTCCTTTCTGTTGAGGAAGAACAATGCATACCATCAGGGAAAGACACAGAACTCAAGGCTTCTGTATCCCAGCCCACTCAATGGGCTCAGGCCATGGAAGAGCTCAAAAAGGACTTTGAAAATGAAGTTAGAGAGGTGGAGGAAAAACTGGGAAGAGAAATGGGAGAGATGCCAGCAAAGCATGAAAAACAAGTAAACAACCTGCTAAAGGAAACCCAAAAAAATGCTGAAGAAAATAACATCTTAAAAAATAGGCTAACTCAATTGGCAAAAGTGGTTCAGAAAGCCAATGAGGAGAAGAATGCTTTCAAAAGCAGAATTAGTCGAATGGAAAAGGAGATTCAAAAGCTCACTGAAGAAAATAGTTCTTTCAAAATTAGAATGGAACAGATGGAGGCTAATGATTTCATGAGAAACCAAGCAATCACAAAACAAAACCAAAATAATGAAAAAATGGAAGATAATGTGCAATATCTCATTGGAAAAACAACTGACCAGGAAAAGAGATCCAGGAGAGACAATGTAAAAATTATGGGACTCCCTGAGAGCCATGATCAAAAAAAGAGCCTAGACATCATCTTTCATGAAATTATCAAGAAAAACTGCCCTGAGATTCTAGAACCAGAGGGCAAAATAAGTATTCAAGGAATCCATAGAACACCACCTGAAAGAGATCCAAAAAGAGAAACTCCTAGGAACATTGTGGCCAAATTCCAGAGTTCCCAGGTCAAGGAGAACATATTGGAAGCAGCTAGAAAGAAACAATTCAAGTATTGTGGAAATACAACCAGGATAACACAAGATCTATCAGCTTCTACATTAAGGGATAGAAGGGCGTGGAATAGGATATGCCAGAAGTCATAGGACTAGGACTAAAACCAAGAATCACCTACCCAGCAAAACTGAGTAGAACACTTCAGGGGAAAAAATTGTTTTCAATGAAATAGAGGACTTTTAAGCATTCTTGAAGAAAAGACCAGACCTGAGAAGAAAATCTGACTTTCAAACACAAGAATGAAGAGAAGCATGAAAAGGTGAACAGCAAAGAGAAGTCATAAGGGATTTACAAAAGTTGAACTGTTTACATTCCTACATGGAAAGACAATATTTGTAGCTCTTGAAACTGTTCAGTATCTGGGTACTGGGTGGGATTACACACATACATGCACACACATAGAGACAGAGTGCACAGAGTGAATTGAAGAGGATGGGATTATATCTTAAAAAAATGAAATCAAGCAGTGAGAGAGAAATATATTGGGAGGAGAAAGGAAGAAATGGAATGGGGCAAATTATCTCTCATAAAAGAGGCAAGCAAAAGACTTATTAGTGGAGGGATAAAGAGCGGAGGTGAGAGAAAAACATGAAGTATACTCTCATCACATTGCGCTAAAGGAAGGAATGAAATGCACACTCATTTTGGTATGAAAACCTATCTTACAATACAGGAAAGTGGGAGATAAGGGGATAAGCAGGGTGGGGGGGATGATGGAAAGGAGGGCATGGAGAGGAGGATGCAATTTGAGGTTGACACTCATGAGGAGGGACAGGATCAAAAGAGAGAATAGAAGTAATGGGGGGCAGGATAGGATGGAGGGAAATATAGTTAGTCTTATATAACACGACTATTATGGTAGTCATTTGCAAAACTACACAGATTTGGCCTATATTGAATTGCTTGCCTTCCAAAGGGAAGGGGTGGGGAGGGAGAAAGGAAGAGAAGTTGGAACTCAAAGTTTTAGAAACACTTGTCGAGTACTGTTCTTGCCACTAGGACATAAGAAATACACGTAAAGGGGTATAGAAAGTTACTTGGCCCTACAGGACAAAAGAGAAGATGGAGACAAGGGCAGAGAGGGATGATTCAAGAGAAAGCAGGTTGGTGATAGGGGCAATTAGAATGATTAGTGTTTAGGAGTGGGGGGAGGGGACAGATGGGGAGAAAATTTGGAACCCAATATTTTGTTTAAATGAATGTTAAAAGTTAAATAAATAAATTTAAAAAAAAAAAAGACATTGACAGACAGCCCTACTCAGCAATGCAAGGATATAAGGTAACTTGAAAAGACTCAAGAATTAAAATGTTATCCACAACTAGGGAAAAAACTTTGGAGTCTGAATGCAGATGGAAGTATACTATTTACTCTCCATTCCTTTTGTTGTGTTATTTTCTTTCTTCTTTCTCATGGTTCCTTCCATTAGTTCTAACTCTTCTTTGTATCATGATGAATGTGAAAATAATTTTAATATGCATATATAAGCAGAACCTGTATCAAATTGCATGCCATCATGGGGAGGAGGGGGAAGAAGATAGGGGAGAAAAATTAAAGTGTCAAAATTTTATGGAAGTGAATGTTAAAAGCTAAAAGTAAATATATTATTGGAAACAACAACAACATCATGTTTAAGAACACAGTTAAAGAGTGATGGAGATCAATAGTCAGTCATTGAACAGAGAGAAATTCTCTGTTCAGTGTTTGATTATTGATCTTCATCACTCTTTAATTTTTGTGTGGCAGATTTTTCTTAATAGGGAAATAATTTTTAGGTCTGAACTTTGCACTTGTGATTTGCTCTAAATATATGCCTTTTCTATTTTCATGTGCATCTTTGCAAGGCTCATTTAAGTGTGTGGCCCTCTTTTTTTAATGTGCATTCAGTTTTTATTTTTTTTTAATATTTTGAATACAATTTATTTATTTTTATGTTCTCAACATTCACTTCCACAAGAACTTGAAATCAAACTTCTCACCCCATCTCTCCCCACCCACCCACACAAGGAGAGGATGCACCCCATCCACCCTTTCTTCCATTCTATCCTCCCTTCTATTCCTACTCTTCTTTCATACCTCTTTCCTCTTTTTTACTGTAGGGCAAAATATCAAAAATATCAAAAAATACCCATTTTTGCTGGGTAGGTGATTCTCTCCTGTCTCCTTTGACTTGTGGAATTTCATATTCCTAGCCCTTGGATCCCTTAGTGTAGAATATGCTGTATCCTGTGTTATTCTAATTTTGCTTCCACAATAGTTGAATTATTTTTTCTGGCTGCTAAAAATAAAATATTAAATATTAAAATATTTTATCCTTGACCTAGGAACTCTGGAATTTAGCTATAATATTTCTAGGAATTTTCCTTTTGGAATCTCTTGCAAGAGGTGATTGATGAATTCTTTCTATTTCTATTCTGCCCTCTGGTTCTAGCATAGCAGGGCAGTTTCCCAGAGAATTTCTTGTCTAGGCTGTCTTTTTGATCATGGTTTTCAGGTATACCAATAATTTTTAAATTATTTCTCCTCCATCTATTTTCCAGGTCAGTTGTTTTTCTAATGATATATTTCACATTTTCTTCTTTTTTTCATTCTTTGGGTTTTCTTTTATAATATTTTGGTTTCTCACAAAGTCGGTAACTTCCATCTGCTCCATTGTAATTTTTAAAGAACTATTTTCTTCAGTGAATTTTTGAATCTCCTTTGTCAACTGACAGATTCTGCTTTTTAAATAATTCTTCTCCTCATTGACTTTTTGGACTTGGTTTGCCATTTTGGTTAGTCTGCTTTTAAAGGTCTTGTTTTCTTCAAGATTTTTTTGGGTCTTCTTCAGCAAGCTGTTGAATCACTTTCATGATTTTCTTGTATTGCTTTCATTTCTCTTTCCATTTTTTCTCTGCCTCTCTTTGTTTTTGATCACTTAAATGACCTGAGACCTTTGCATATTTTGTTGGAGGTTTTGGATGCAAAAGCTTTGACTTTGATGTCTTCTTTTGATAGTATGCTTTGTTCTTCCTCATTCAAAATAATGGAAAAATAGATTTTCACCAAGAAAGTAACTTTCTATAGTCTTATTTGCTTTTTTTCCTTTTGGGTTTTTTTTTTCCCAGCTAGTTACTTGCCTTTTAAGTCCTTTGTCAACCGGAGGATGTACTGCTCTAGACTTTAGAGGTTTTGTACAGCTGTTTTCTGAGATACCTCTAGGGACCCGTAAGTTCTTCATTCAACCATGGTGGGCACAATAAAGGGAGAGGAATTTTCTCCTCTTCCAGTCTGCAATGTGACCTATGAGCAACAACTAACACTCTTTTTTGCCCTGGTACTGCTAGTAAGGTTCCCTCTCCTCCACCAGGCCATTGACAGTCCACCTTCTCACCCCAGGATAACCACTCAGGGCTGAGATCTAGATCAGCTGCTTGATTCTCCCAGGGTGTTTCCATCAAGGCTACATATGTGGTTGCTTCTACTGCACTTGCAATGGCTGCAGCTGTCCTGCAGCCCAGCCCGGAGCCTGACAATGTTCCCTCTGAACCAGGTGAAAGAGCTTTCTTACTTATCTTTGAAGCTATCTTTGGAGTTTGTGGGTGGAGAAATCTGAGAACCACAGCTTCTGGCCATGATTATGTGCCCTCAAGCTTGCTCCAGTCCTGTCCATGCACTGTTGCCCCAGATGAGCTGCACTCTGCTCCAAGCTCAAAGCGATAGACCCTTCCTCTCAGCTTGCCAAGCTATCTTGGGCTGGGAATCTGTTTGACTGTGTCATTTTGTGGCTTTTGCTGCTCCAGAATTTCTTTAGAGTCCTTTTTTCAGATATTTTATGAATTATGGGGGGTAGAGCTAGAGTGGTCCATCCTTCTATTCTGCCATCTTGACTCCACCCCTCCCCACCCCCACCCCTGTCTGTGACCACTCTTAAAAATAGTTATGGAGTGCTTTGGTAGAAAAATGTGACCTAGTTTTATGTGCAAATTGTAACAAATATGCTTATTAATACATTTTAAATGATTAATAAATATTTATTAAGTACCTTCTATTTGTCAGGAAATATGTAAATTCTGAGTAATAATAAAAGAGAGAAAATGATCCCTTTCCATAAGAATTTTCCATTTGAATGGGAGAGAAAACATGTAAACACATTATCAGTGCAACATATATAAATAGAATAAATAGGAAATAATTGGGGGGAAACAGAATTCAGATGGATTTGGCAGTGTTTTGTTTTGTTTTTCTATGATGGAGAACACATGGCCATATTTGTAGGCAATGAGGAATAAAAGAGTAGACAGAGAATATTGAAAACAAGTAAAAGGTTGGGTATTAAAGAGGGAAAAATCTATTGATTGAGACAAGAAGAAATAGAATCATTTGAACGTCTAGAGAGGTTAGCTCTTATAATGAATAAGGACATTTCATCACTTGAGAGAGGAGTGAAAGAGGAGATACTGGCAGAAGGCATTGGAATGATAGAAAATGAATCAGAGAGGAGAAGGAGCTAATGATAAATTGACCTCTTTTTGAATAAAAGGTATGGTTCTTAGCTGATTGGGGGTAGGGAACTTGATGGGAGGTTTGAGGAAGGATCAAAAGTTTTGGAAAAGCCTCTGTGGAAAGTGGGATGATGAGCTGAAAAGGGAAATATAATAGGACTGCCTGGCATCAGTGAAGGCTTAGTGGAGGTTATGTTCTGCAAATTTGCTAGGGTACTAGTCAGAAGATTTGGGTGATTTTCTCCATCTTTGTTCAGCATCATTTGTTTAGACATGAAGGCAGCTATTGGTAGTAGTTATCCAAGTCTGAGGCTTGTCTGAATGTAACATATTAGTATATGTAATATTATTTTGTCTCATTAAGAAAATGATTTTATATCATATAAAAGTGAAGTTATTATGTGGCTAGTTATATATCATTTCTTTTGAATGACTGATGATGTAAATAGAAAACATACTAGTCAAGGACTCAGGTGATAAAGCGATGACTGTTGGAACTTTATTTACCCTAACCAGAGTTAACCTTAGAGATAGTTTCAATGTATTGGTATGATAATACAACTCAAAATTCAGACATCTTAATGTGAGACCAGGTTGGAGCAAATGAATCAAACCTAGAAACAAGTAGATACACCTAGGTGAGGGACATAAAGATGGTACACATTGTAATCTCCAAGTGTAATACCACCATAACCTTTATCCATGCTTTATTTGCAAATTGAATTATAGCTTCAGAAGGTTTCATTATTTCCCTTACGTACATGATAGAAAATCAAAGGTAAATGTTTTCTATATGATATCTAGTAGACTTTTTCAGTTTAATTCAGGACAAATGAGCAAATATTTGTTACATGTTCACTAAATGAGAAGCTCTACGCTAAGCAGAAAGTGTTGAAAGACAAAAAAGAAGCAGTTTTTTACTCTCATAATGTTTACATTCTGATAATATGAAACTTCTATGTGTCAAGAAATGTGTAGATTCTAGGTAATGAATCAGCAAGTCACAGAAACTTAAACAGAGTTAAAGACAATTAATGACAGAAAGAAGATAGATCAGTTGCAAAACAGAACAACATAGTTCTGATTATGCAACTCTTCTTTAAAAAGGTTAGTGACTTCTCTTATAATATTTATAAAGACATTTTTATAATACAGTATTTTATTTTTGTAATCAATTATAAATTGATTATCTTTCACTTTTTCAGCAAGATTTTTCTCATTCCTCAGGCAAAACTTATACATTTAACTAAACACAGATAATTCAATAAAACTGACATTTTATTGATATTTTTCCAAAACAGAATAATTTATCAATCAATAAAAAATGTATTTATCACTTACTGTTTGCCAGTTACAGTGTTACATAATGATCTTCAATGTTTTAAAAATAGTGAAGTGATAGTCACCACCCATCATTTTCATAAGAAAATTTTCCGTAAGAAGACAGCATAATACCATTTAAGTATAGAAGCCAAAATTTTTTCACCCTGAAGATAAAAAACAAAATGGAGGAGAAAGACTAAGATCACCTAAAATTCAGAAGTAGGTCCATTTGGTACTGTTTCATTTTGCTTAATTATTTGTTAAAACTAACTGTAGAGAAGTAAAATCATAAAGTAGTTTGAAAACATCAGTGTGTATGTAATAAGGAAGGAAAATGGAAGAGGTAAGCATTCCAAAACAGATGCATAATAATTGAAAACATCACAGAATAAGGACGTAATTTCCTGAAAGCAGTGGTTCTCGTGATGAATAGAAGGATTTATTGTTTAATCCAGAAACACCTAATGAACACCAAGCAGAAAAAAAATGAGACTTACAAAATGGATAAGTACAAAGCTGTTGGTCTCTCCATGGATTACTAACCACAGGACATCTGACACTAAAAATATATCTCTTTGTAGCAAATGTACTGACATTAGTGAACAGCAATAAAGTAGATGTGAGTAATCATTTCAAAAAAGCTAGACAGCCTTTTCTTATCATTAGCTATGGTAGTTTAGAGATTGGGTAACTATACCCAAAAGGGTATTTTAGAAGATAGATAGTTTAGTCAAAATGATAATTAATTATTTTACTTTTATATACCAAATATATGCAACAGTTCACCAAATTTGTTCATAGTACATATGGATTACTGTGGGTTTGCTGTAATGGATATGCTAGGAGGGGTGTAAGTTTATTGTACTATTAATACAACTATTTTAATATTTAATTCTGATTACAGTTCGTTTGTCACAATTTAAATGTGAAACATGCGGTGAATATAGCAGAAAAACGTGACTGTAGTCAGCAGTAAAAGTGATCTGTGTAACGTAATTTCCAATAGAAAAAATCATTGTCAAATTTTCTACTTCTTAGGGAAATCTAAATGTCAGATTGAATTTATCTTCCCAAACTCGTTGTTGATGTGTGGCAAATAATCAAAGTTGCTCATTATTCATTTATTAGGGCAATCCAGTTCTCGTGCTACGGGACAGGCAGCAGGTTGCAGGAGTTTAGAATGCATTATTTTTCTAACACTAATAGACATATGCTTAATACATAATGCACTTAACATTCTATGATTTACACAAATTATCCTGGATTTTTTTCCACCAGCAGACATATCTTGGCATTGAATGCAAGTGGAGATTGGAACATCTGTGCTATTATTGAGAAAATCTCTTCCTCAAATTTGTTTGGTGGCATTACCATATGGAGTGAATGTTTTCACATTCTTTTCACTCATTATGTATTATATGAATAGATTTATACAATTGGAGAAAAATAAACCCAAATGTCAAGTGAAAATACTTATAAATTTTAATCTATCACTTTTCTTTTAGACAGTAGTAATACTTAGCCTTAACAAAAGCAAATTTGCATTCTTTCTCAGGTTTCCTTAATTATGAAACTTTCATAAACTTTATAATAGGGAGTAAATAGTAAGAAGGTATTCAATATTTTTAATGGGAAATGAAATAAATACCAAACTATATATTTGGATGATGTTGCAGCTGTGTGATATTCTTTTATACTTAGAGGTCATTCTATGGAAAATATATGATCTTTAATATACTCTCTCTTTTCCATCAATCATGTGATAAATAACAATTAGGTGGCACAGTGAACCTGGTCAGTGGTCAAGAAGACCTGAATTTAGTTATTTAGTCACATTTAGTTATGTGATCTTAAGCAATTCATTTAACCACTGTTTGGCTCAGTTTCCTCATCAGTAAAATGAGGATAATAGTAAAACCTATCTCACAGGGTTCTTGTGGGATCGAATAAGACAAGATTTATAAAAT
The DNA here is from genome assembly GCF_028372415.1 of Notamacropus eugenii. NCBI lineage: Eukaryota > Metazoa > Chordata > Mammalia > Diprotodontia > Macropodidae > Notamacropus > Notamacropus eugenii. Next base: position 133,425,420 of record NC_092873.1, on the reverse strand, counting down.
GCTTACAAAGCATCTGACACCCAGAAGAGGTATGTGACTATTACTATCACAACTGTAACTCTACAATTCATCAATTGCTTAGTACACTAGGATTATCTTTTCTCTTTTTGAATTAATTGAGAATATAATTATTTATTTATTTATTCCCTCACAACATTCTTAGGAAATATCAGTATCAGATTTTCAGGTTTAGAAAAACAAGGTTTCATAATGTTGCAGATAATGGGTTACCTGGGTAGATCTGGACTTGATTAAAAGATTGGAAGCTAGATGTGCAGATTTTAGTTTCATGCACTAGACTACTCAAAGAATGCTCTTAAGGGGAAATTGGAAAGCTTTTTTGTTTTTTTGAGAATACTTTATGATCAGGAGGCAGATTATGTTTGGAGGTCATAGTTAAAGGAATTTTATGTCATCTTGTATGACCTCAATCAATCAATCAACAATCAACATGCATTTAATATAGAATGTTTTATATTGTATTTTATATTGTATATAATTATATTGTATAATCAATGTATAATGTATAATATACAATATACATATAATATATAGCATACATGCAATATTATAATAATAATGTATAATATAATATTATACAATATATAATATGTATAATAATATAATGCACACCTTAGTAGGTAATGGGAATAATGAAATCCCTATGCCCAAGGCAAATTAGTGCTATTGAATGCACAATACGCTGTTTTCTGTTCATTCTAGGGTTCTTTTACTTTGTGATTAAAAAATAATAATCTGAGGAGCCAAGATGGCAGAGTAGAAAGACACACATAGGCTAGCTCCAAACCCACAACCCATAAATTACCTGTAAAGAAGAACTCCCAACAAATTCTGGAGTAGCAGAAGCCACAGAACAACGGAGTGGAGGAGATTTTTGTTGTAGAGAGCCCTGAAAAACTGATGCAAAAGGTCTGTCATGCACCAGACCAGGAGCAGAGCCCAGCCCTGCCTTGGCCACATGGCACCCAGAGGAGCAGATCCAAGCAGGCTTCAGGGACAGAATCTCCAGTGGCCACGCACAAGTCCCTCCACCCACAGGTGCCAAAGGTCGGTGAGAGGGTCTCTTTGGCTGGTCGAGAGGGGAGTGGGGCATCCCCATAATTCGGGCCCCCTCAGGAGGCAGCAGGGGAGGCAGCAGCAGAGGCACCAGCAGACAATGGCTCCCAAAGCAGGCAGGAGCTCAGATCCATTGTTGAAGGTCTCCACATAAAGCCCCTGAGGGAACTGAGCCCCCTGTAGCAGCCCTGCCCTGACCTGAGCACCTGAATTTAACCTCAGACTGAATAGAAGCCCCACCTCCACCCAAAGCCCTGAGGCTGGGAAGCAGAATTTGAATCCCCCTGTAGCAGCCCTGCCCTGACCTGAGCACCTGAACTTAACCTCAGACTGAATAGAAGCCCCACCCCCACCCAAAGCCCTGAGGCTGGGAAGCAGAATTTGAATCTCAGACCCCAAACACTGGCTGGGTGGATCTGGAGGCTAGGTGGGGGTGGAAAGGAATCTCAGAAGTCAAGTCATTGGCTGGGAAAATGCCCAGAAAAGGGAAAAAAAATAAGACCATAGAAGGCTACCTTCTTGGTGAACAGATATCTCCTCCCTTCTTTTCTGATGAGGAAGAACAATGCTTACCATCAGGGAAAGACACAAAAGTCAAGGCTTCTGTATCCCACACATCCAAAATAAATATTTCATGGGCGCAAGCCATGGAAGAGCTCAAAAAGGATTTGAAAATCAAGTTAGAGAGGTGGAGGAAAAACTGGGAAGAGAAATAAGAGAGATGAAAGAAAAGCATGAAAAGCAGGTCAACACCTTGTTCTAAAGGAGACCCCCCAAAAAAGCTGAAGAAAATAACACTTTGAAAAATAGGCTAACTCAATTAGCAAAAGAGGTTCAAAAAGCCAATGAGGAGAAGAATGCTTTCAAAAGCAGAATTAGTCAAATGGAAAAGGAGATTCAAAAGCTCACTGAAGAAAATAGTTCTTTCAAAATTAGAATGAAACAGATGGAGGCTAATGACTTTATGAGAAACCAAGATATCACAAAACAAAACCATAAGAATGGAAAAATGGAAGAGAATGTGCAATATCTCATTGGAAAAACAACTGACCTGGAAAATAGATCCAAGAGAGACAATTTAAAAATTATGGGCCTACCTGAAAGCCATGATCAAAAAAAGAGCGTAGACATCATCTTTCATGAAATTATCAAGGAAAACTGCCCTGAGATTCTAGAACCAGAGGGCAAAATAAGTATCCACGAAATCCACCAATCACTACCTGAAAGAGATCCAAAAAGAGAAACCAAATTCCATAGTTCCCTGGTCAAGGAGAAAATATTGCAAGCAGCTAGAAAGAAACAATTCAAGTATTGTGGAAATACAATCAGGATAACACAAGATCTAGGAGCTTCTACATTAAGGGATAGAAGGGCGTGGAATAGGATATTCCAGAAGTCAAAGGAACTAGGACTAAAACCAAGAATGTCCTACCCAGCAAAACTGAATATAATACTTCAGGGGGAAAATGGTCTTTCCATGAAATCAAGGACTTTCAAGCATTCTTGATGAAAAGACCAGAGCTGAAAAGAAAATTTGACTTTCAAACACGAGAATGAAGAGAAGCATGAAAAGGTAAACAGCAAAGAGAAGTCATGAGGGACTTTACTAAAGTTGAACTGTTTACATTCCTACATGGAAAGACAATATTTGTAACTCTTGAAACTTTTCAGTATCTGGGTAGCTGGTGGGATTACATACACACACATGCGTGCGTGCATGCATGCACACAGAGAGACAAAGAGCACAGAGTGAATGGAATAGGATGGGATCATATCTTAAGAAAATGAAGTTAAGTGGTGAGAGAGAAATATATTGGGAGGAGAAAGGGAGAAATGGAATGGGAAAAATTATCTCTCATAAAACAGGCAAGCAAAAGACTCATTAGTGGAGGGATAAAGAGGGGAGGTGAGAGAAAAACATGAAGTATACTCTCATCACACTTGACTCAAGGAAAGAATAAAATACACACTCATTATGGTAGGAAAACCTATCTTACAAAACAGGAAAGTGGGGGATAAGGGGATAAGCAGGGTTGGGGGAATGATGGAAGGGAGGGCAATGGGAGGAGGGAGCAATCTGAAGTCAACACTCTTGGGGAGGGACAGGATCTAAAGAGAGAACAGAAACAATGGAGGGCAGGATAGGATGGAGGAAAATATAGTTAGTCTTTCACAACACCACTATTATGGAAGTCATTGGCAAAACTACACAGATATGGCTTATATTGAATTGCTTGCCTTCCCAAAGACAATGGGTGGGGAAGGAGGGATGGATGAAGAGAAGCTGGAACTCAAAGTTATAGAAACAGCTGTCGAGTACTGTTCTTGCTACTAGGAAATAAGAAATACAGGTAATGGGGTACAGAAAGTTATCTGGCCCTACAGGACAAAAGAAAAGATAGGGACAAGGGAATGTAGGGATGATAGAAGAGAGGGACGTTTGGTGATAGGGGCAATCAGAATGCTCGGTGTTTTGGGGTGGTGGAGGGGACAAATGGGGAGAAAATTTGGAACCCAAAATTTTGTGAAAATGAATGTTAAAAGTTAAATAAATAAATAAATAAAATTAAAAAAAGAAAAAATAATAATCGTAGGCAGGACATATGGATTTATTTGTTGCCACAGTCAGTTTCACTAATGAAAAACACAGGTTTCTTATAGTTGCATGCAACTGGTCTCTCCAGTTTTGAATATCCAAAAATAATTATTATAGGGAAGGTGAGCTTGGCAAATAAGAAATTTCCGTGATTTCCTTTTTTATATTTTTAAAATCATTGGCCAGTTTTTCTTCTGCTTCCCTAATTTGGCTTTCAAAATCCTTCTTGACCTCTTCCAAGTATGCTCTTTGGTCTTGAGACCAATTCTTATTCCCTTCTGAAGTTTCATATCGGCATACAGTCTCAATGTTGATCTCTTTGGTATTCGTGTTGTGTTCCTTGTCCTCATATATAGATTCTATGGTCTTATCTTTTCTGGTTTGTTTCTTGTTCATGATGACCACCCTTTCCCTGGCTTTTGAGGTGGATCTATGCTTCTGTGGGTCCCTGTCCCACTGTTCTTGTGCTTATACCTTGAGGGTTCTTGTATTGTGGCCTCTGGTTCTTTCAGCTAGAAGCTAGAGTGCTGCTGCTTACCTAGTGCTGAGATGACTGATGTGCCAAAGCAGAGACAAGGTGAAGTGTTTCTGAGTTGCCCTGGAGCTGGCTGTGTAAAACATGGGGGAGGGGTAGCCTGGTCACAGACAGGCTCAGTTGTTGATTAACTCCGTTTGCACTAGTTTCTTCCCTATTGCCCTGGAGTGCTGAGGCATGCCCTAGATCTTGGTTTTGATGATTCAGGGTCTCCACTCCGCTGGGACTCAGGACCTCCTCCCAGTTTGCTGAGGTGGGGCTGTTTGGGGCAGCTCCATTCTTGCACTGGTCCCCTCAGCTACAGCAAGAGGGATCCCCTTTGGTGATTTTCCTGGTCTCATCGACTAAGAGACTGCTTGCCCCTTCAGCTGATCCCATTGTTCCAGGATTTTTCCTAGGGGAATATTCTGAGTTTTTCAAGGTCAACAAGGGAAGGGTGAGAGCATTTACTAATCACTCTGCCATCGTCACTCCTGTTAGTTACAGACATTTAATGTGCTGACTGATAGTTTCAGGAGTGACTGCTGCATTTACCTGGGTACTGCAGTTCTCTCGTTTACTTCCACCGAACTCCCATCCTGGGCTGATATGTTTGAGATACCACAGTGTTACTGCTGCTTACGTTTGCCTAGGCTTCCTGTTCAGCTTTGTTATGATGGGATCTGCACAGGCATAGCCTGTGTGCTCTACACTCCTGCAGCCCCAAGCAACAGATCTTTCCCATTGACCTTCCAACTTGTCCTGGGTTGGAAATTCATCAGTCCGTTTGCCATTTTTCTGCCACTCCAAAATTTTCCCTAATAAAAACAAATTAAAAATCTGAATTCAGGTTCTTGTAGTCCTTTCCCTGGAGATGGACAATACTTTTCATCATAACGCATACATAATTGTTTTGGATTATTGTATTGAAGAGAATAACTAAGTTATTTGGAGTAGGTCACCATACAATATTGCTGTTACTATGTACAGTTTTTTCTTTGTTCATCTCATTTTACTTTGAATCAGTTCGTGTAAGTCTTTCCATGTTTTTTTTGAGAACCTCATTTCTTAAAGACAGTACTATCCCATTAAAATCATATACAACATGTGCGTCCTTTTTTTTTTTTTATAATCCCTTTGGAATACAGACTTAGTGATGGTATTGCTGAATAAAAGTGTACACACAGTTTCATAACCCTGTGGGCATACTTTCAAATTTTTCTCTAGGATGTTTGGACCAGTTCATAATTCCACCAACAGTTCATTACTGTCACAGTTTTCCAACAGCTTGTCCAAAGTGTATTATTTTCCTGTCTTGCCATGTTAGCCAAACTTATAGGTATAAGGTTGTACCTCAGAATTGTTTTAATTTGCATTCCTCTGATGATAGTCTAAATAGTTATTTGAAACATTGCTATATATCTATAGGTAACTTTAATTTCTTCATCTGAAAACTATTTGTATCTTTCAATCATTGGTCAATTGAGGAATGGCTTTTATTTCTAAAAGTTTGACTCAGTTTTCTATTTGTTTAAGAAATGAAATCTTTATCAGAGAAACTCACTATATTATTTTCACTGTAACGATTATGAACTACATATTTCCCTTCGTCCGATTTCCCTTTTTTATGCTACTCTTATTCTCCTTTAACCCTGTTTCTACTCATAAGTGTTTTGCTTCTGAATTTTACCCCTCCCAAACAAAGACCTGCCCTCCTTTTTGTTAGCTCCCCCCCTTGCTTCTATTTTTCTTTTTCCCTACTACATTCCTGTAAGGTAAAATAGATTTCCACACCCAAGTAAGGATGTATATTTTTCCTATTTGAGCCAATTCCAGTGACAGGAAGACTCATGTGTTCCTCCTCCGTACTTCCTCCATTTTCACTTCCACTGTAGAATCTTTTTCAGGCATCTTTTATATCAGATAATTTAATCCTTTCTACCTCTCCCTTTCCCCTTCTCCTGGTGCATTCTTTTGTTGTCATCCTTAATTTTAATTATTTTTCAGATAATGATATTATCACATCCAACTCACATCTCTGTTTTTTTCTCTATGTATAACTCCTTCTAACTAGCTTAATAATGAGAAAGTGTTTAGCAGGTATAAATATGATTTTCCCATGTAGGGATATAAGCCATTTAACCTTATTGAATCCCTTATGATATCTCTTTCTTGTTTGTCTTTTTTTGTTGCTTTTGTATCTTTTGTTTGAAAGTTAAATTTTATATTCTTCTCTAGTTTTTTCATCAGTAATATCTGAAGGTCCTCTATTTCAATGAATATCTATTTTTTTCTTCTGAAAGACTATACTCAGTTTATCTTAGTAAATCATTCTTAGTTATAATATTAACTCCTTTGCCCTCCAGAATTTCATGGTCGAAGTCCTCTGATCCGTAGCACAGATCCTGCTAAGTCTTGTGTTATCCTGAGTGTGACTCCATGATATTTGAGTTGTTTCTTTTTGACTTCTTGTAATATTTTTTTCCTTGATTCTGGAGATTTGAAATTTAGCTGAAATATTTCTTGAAATTTTCATTTTGAGATCTCTTTCAGGAGGTGATTGGTAAATTATTTAAATTTCTATTTTAGCCTCTGTTTTTAGAATATCAGGCAAGTTTTTCTTGATAATTTCTTGAAAGATGGTATCTAGGTTCTTTATTAAATCATGACTTTCATGCAGTACAATCATTCTTAAGCTATATTTCCTGGATCAATTTCCATGTCAGTTATTTGCCCCAAGAGAAATTTCATATTTTCTTATATTTTTTTTGTTCTCTTGATTTTGATTGATTGTTCCTTGAAGCCTCATGCACTCATTAGCTTCCACTTGGCCAATTCTACTTTTTAAGCAATTCTTAACTTCACTGAATTTTTTGTGTACACACACACAAACACAGACACACACAATTCACATTTGGCCAATTATGCTTTCCAAGGCATTATTCTCTTCATTAGATTTTTGTACCTCTTTTGCTACTAAAAATATTCTGTTTTTAAGGTAGTATTTTCTTCAGTATTTTTTGTAGCACTTTTACCAACTGTTGATTCTTTCTTTTTCACTTTCTTGCATTACTCTTGTTTCTGTTCCCAATTTTTCTCTTAATTCTCTTACTTGATTTTAAAAATCGTGTTGAAGTTCTTACATAACTTGAGACCAATTCTTATTTTTCTTTCAGTCTTTGGATGCAGGAATTTTGACTTTTCTATCTTTTTCTGAATGTCTCTTTTGATCTTCCTTTTCACATAGTAACTTTCTATTGTCAGAATTGTTTTGTTTTTTCTTTTCCTTCTTTCCCAGTCTATTCCTTGACCTTTAACTCTATTCTAAAGTAGATTTCTGCTTCCCAAGTTGAGGGGGCATTGCCCCAAGATTCAGCATGTTTGTGCAGCTGTTTTTAGAGGTAATTCTGGGGGCCTGTAAGTTTTTTGCTCTTCCAAAGTGGTATGATCTACAGAGATGTGTGTTTACTTTTCTCCTGGTTGTGCACAGGATTGTGAGTTACCTAAAGCACTCTTTCCTCCCCTAAAGCTGTGACAAGGTTCCAGGTTCCCCTGGGACGAGGCCACAAGCTCTTCTGTGTTAGTGCTCCTCTTCACATTGGGTGTAGGACCCAGGACTGCACCCACATCCAAGTACAGGCAATGCAGCAGTAACCTTGCCCTGGTGCCAGCAAAAAGACCCTTATAAATCTCTTTAGGACATATTGTCAAGGACCTTTACTTGCTGTGGGTTTGGAGGTCTGGGAACCACTGCTGCTTCTACTGATTCAATCAACCAGAGACCTGCTCTTGGTTTGCAGGGACCTGGTCAGACACTAGTAGCCTGCCCTGGGCTGTGCTGTTCTCTCACCTTGATGCCACACCAGCCCCAGACTGTGCTGTTCTCTCACCTTTCCTGTCAACATTCTAAGTTGTCTGGGGCTGGAAAATTGTTTCACTACATCTTTTGGGTGTTCTACTACTCTACAATTTGTTTAGATGTATTATTTAAGGTATTTGGAGAGGACTTTTTGGGGGTAAACTTAGGCAAATCCCTGACTTTACTCTTCCATCTTGGTTCAGTCTCATGACTGCGAATTTTATATGCCCTATTAAATGATTTTTTTGTCTTAGAAAGAAAAACTTGATAAAAACTTCATAAATCAGAATAAATCTGGAATTACCACATGTCTAGAATATTACTTTTCCCTGGATATTTCAGATACTGGGATTATTGTGCTATATTTTTATTTTACAAAGTCCTTACTATATGAAAGAGATTTCAGCATCATTGATTTTAGTGAAATTTTTCTAAATAACAATAATGCTCGGCGAAGTTGCATATTAAAAATCTTCCCTCCCTAAAAAACTAGGAAACTTTTGTTGCTTCCAGTTGGGTGGTTATCACATTATTACTATGTACTCCTTTATTCATTTGCCTTGTTGTCTGATTGCCATTAATATATCAATGTAAAGCAAAGATGAACATTGACGTTTAAGAGATTAAAATACACCTCAAGGGACCAAAAAAGAAATTCAGTCTAGAAATGAAGAATATATTTTCTTACTAAAATGGAAAAAAAAAATCTAATGCTCTCTTTTCGAATGTTTGTCAATTTTCAAAATAACGACATTTCAAAAATTGAGAAAATAAAAGTAAGTGGGCATTTTGAATCAAAATCAACTCAAACTGGCAAAATAGGACAGAATAGAAATGCTTTTGTGGTTGTTGCTATTAATAATTAATTGATTTGATTTCAGTTTTCAGCAATCATTTCTCTAGTTTTTAAATTTTCTCCCCTTCCCTCCCCAATCCCTTCCCATGAACTCATGTAACATTATATCATTCTATATATAAATTCTTATTAAATACATTTTCACATGAGCCATGTTGCATAGATTAATGAAGTGAATGGGAGAAACCATGACAAAAACTAAACCAAATCATAACAAAATAGAAAATAATCTACTTTATTCTGAGGTATGACTTCATAATTCTTTCTCTGAATATGTATGTGATTTTGCATTGAGTCCTTTGTAAATATTTTAGGTCCTTGCATTGGTGTGCTGGCCTAAACAAACAATCCTCCCACAGTAAGGTTGTTACTGTGTTTAAAGTTCTCCTGGTTCTTCTCACTTCACTGAGCATCATCTCATTAATGCTTTTCCATGTTTTTTTTCTGAATTCTCTTCGTCATTTCTTATAGCACTATATTATTCCATGATATCCATGTACCACAGTTTGTTCAGTGATTCCACAACTGATGCACATCCCCTTGATTTCCAGTTCTTGGCTACCACAAAAAGAGCTGCTAAAAATATTTTTGTACATGAGGGACCTTTTCCCATTTGTATGATCTCTTTAACGTACAGCCATAGAAGAAATGTTGCTGGGTCAAAAGGTGTGTACATTTTTATAGGCCTTTTGACATAGTTTTAATTGCTCTCCAGAACTGTTGGATCAGCTCATAGCTCCATCAACAATGAATGAGTGTTGCAACTCTCCCACATCTTCTCCAATATTTATCATCTTCCTGTTTGTCATGTTAGCCAACCCGATAACGTGTGATGTGGTACTTTAGAGTTGTTTTCATTTCTAAAATCAATAGTGACTTAGTATATTTTTATATGCTCTAATATCTTCCTCCAAAAATTGCCTTTTTATATTTTCTGACCATTTTTAAATTGGGGAATGATTTGTCTTCTGGTAAATTTGACTCAGTTCTCCATATATGTTAGAGATGAGACCTTTATCACAGACACTAATTGCAAAAATTCTTTCTCAGTTTTCTGCTTCTGTCCTAATCTTGGTTGCATTGGCTTTGTTTGTGCAAAAGCATTTCAATTTAATGTAATCAAAATTATCCATTTTGCATTTCATAATATTCTCTATCCCTTGATTGGTCATAAATTTCTCCATTCTCCACAAATATGATAAATACATTATTCCTTCGTCACCTAATTTGTTTATAGTATTAGACCTTATACCTAAATTGTATTTTGTAGTTTATTCTGATATATAGTGTCAGACATTGATCTATACCCAGTTTCTGCCACACTATTTTTCTGTTTTCCCAGCAGTTTTTTGTCAAGCAGTGAGTTCTTATCCCAGAAACTGTGGTTCTGTGGCTTACCAAATAGTAGACTACTATAATTATTAACTATTTGTCCTGTGAATTTAACCTATTCCATTGATATCCTTCTCTGTTTCTTAGCCAGTTGCAGCTGGTTTTGATGATTGCTGTTTTTTAATACAATATGAAATCTGGTATGGATAGACGACCTTCTCAAAAATTTCTTTTCATTAATTCTCTTAATATTTTCAATCTTTTTTTCTTCCAGATGGATTTTGCTGTAAATTTTTCTAGTTTTAGGGAAAAAAATTTCTGGTAGTTCAATTGGTATGGAATCAAATAAATGAATTAAATTAGGTAAATTTTTCATTTTTGGTATATTATCTCAGTCTACCCATGAACAACTGATGTTTTTTCCAATTATTTAGGTCTGACTTTATTTGTGTGAAGTGTTTTGTATTTGTGTTTGTATAGTCCCTGCCTTTGTTTTGTCAGATACATTCCCAACTATTTTTTAGTATCTACTATTATTTTTAATGGGATTTTTTCTTTCTATCTCTTGCTGTTGGGCTTCATTGGTAACATATAGAAATTCAGATGATTTATGTGGATTTATTTTGTATCCTGCTACTTTGCCAAAGTTGTTAAACACTTCAAGTAGTTTTTTGCTGGATTCTCTGGGATTCTCTGAGAATATCATCATCATCATCATCATCATCATCATCATCATCATCATCGTCATCATCATCATCATCATCATCATCTGCAGAGGGATAACTTAGTTTCTTATTTGACTATTCTAATTCCTTCATATTTCCTTTTTCTTCTCTTATTGCTAAAGGTAAGACTTCTAGTACCGAATTGAATACCAGTGGTGATGATGGACATCCTTGTTTCACCTCTGATTTTATTGTAAATGCGTCTAGCTTATCTCTATTATATAAAATGCTTGCTGATGGTTTTAGGTAGGCATTACTTATTATTTTGAGGAAGGTTCCCTTTATTCCTATGCTCTTCAATATTTTCAATGGAATGTGCGTTGTATTTTTTCAAAAGCTTTTCCTACATCTATTGAGATAATTGTAGGGTTTCTGTTAATTTTGTTGTTGATATCGTCAATAATGTTGATAGTTTTCCTGATATTGAACCAGCCCTGCATGTCTGGAATAAATCCTCCAGGATCAAATTGTGTTATTCTCTTGATAAGTTGCTGTTATCTTTTTACTAATGTCTTATTTTAAATTTTTGCATCTATATACTTTTGGAAAATTGGTATCTAATTTTCTTTCTCTGTTTTGCCTCTCCCCAGTTTAGATATCAACACTGTATTTGTATCTCAAAAAGAATTTTTCAAGATTCCTTCTTTGTCGATTTCCCTAAATAGTCTATATAGCATTGGAATTAACTTTTCTTCGAATGTTTGATGGAATTCGCTTGTAAATCAGTCAGGCCCTGGAGATTTTTTCCTAGACAGTTCACTGATGACTTCATCAAATCTTTTTCTGAGATGGGGTTACTTAAGTATTTTGTTTCCTCTTCTGTTAATCTGGTCAGTTAATATTTTTTAAATATTCATCTGTTTCACTCAGATTGTCAAATTTAAGGGTATACGTTTCGGCAAAGTAATTTCTATTTTTAAAAATTTTGTCCTCATTGTAGGTGAGTTCACCCTTATCACTTTTGATTCTAGTGATTTGGTTTTCTACTTTTAAAATCAAATTGACCAAAAGGTTTATCAATTTTACTGTTTTTTTTTCATAAAACCAGCTCTTAGTTTTATTATTCTAATAGTTTTTTTAATTTTAATTTTATTAATCTCTCTTTTGTTTTCAGTATTTCTAATTTGGTATGTTCTTGGAAATATTCAATTTGTTCTTTTTCTAGCTTCTTCAGTTGCATGGCCAATTCATCGATCTCCTCTTTCTCTATTTTATTCATGTAAGCATTAAGACATATAAAACTTTCCCAAAGAACTGCTTTCACTGTATCCAATAAGTTTTAGTAGGTTGTCTCAACTTTGTCATTCTCTTAAATGAAATTATTTATTTTTCTATGATTCTTTTGTTTGACCCAATGATTCTTTAGGATTAGATTATTTAGTTTCTAATTAATATTTGATCTATCTTCCCATGGCCTTTTACTACATATAATTTTTATTACATTATGATCTGAAAAGGATGAATTGGCTATGTCTGCCTTTCTGTGAAATTTTTATGCCATAATACATGGTCTTTTTTTGTGTATGAGCCATGTACTGCAAAGGAAAAGATATATTCCCTTCTCTATCCATTCATTTTTCTCCAGAGGTCTATCATATCTACTTTTTCTAGAATTCTATTCATCTCCTTAACTTCCTTTTGTTTTTGGAAGTTAGATTTATCAAGATAAGAGAGGTGTAGGTTGAGGTTACCTATTGGTATCGTTTTACTGTCTGTTTCTTCCTGTAACTCCATTAACGTCTCCTCTAAGAATCTGGATGCTCTACCACTTGGTCCATATATGTTTAGTAATGATATTATTTTATTTTCTGTGGTGCCTTTCAGCTGAATATAATTTCCCTTCTTATCTCATTTGATTAGCTCTATTTTTGCTTTTGCCTTGCCTGAGATTAGGATTGCTACTCTTTCTTTTTGTACATCAGCTGAACCACAATATATTCTACTCCTGTATTTCACCTTTACCATATGTGTACTCCCTGTTTCAAATGTGTTTCTGGTAAACAGCATATTGTAAGAATACATTTTTAATCTCTTCTACTATGTGCCTCTATTTTGTGGGAGAGTTCCTCCCATTCACATTCATAGTAATGATTGTTACATGTGTCTTTCTCTCCATCCTATTCCAACACCCATTATATGCTTCTATTTCTCCTTTCTCCCTTCACATCCTCAAGAGTTTTGCCTTTGACCACCAACTCCCTCAGTTTTACCTCTCTTCTATCAGACTCTCCCTTTTCTCTTAATACTTCTTCCCTAACTACTAATCACCCCCCTCCAGTTTCTTACCCCTTTCCCTTCCTACTCCCTGTAGGACAAGTTAGGTTTCTTTACCTGAGGATTTCTCTCCTTGAACTAAATCAAACGACGGTAAAGCTCAAACAATGCCCATATCCATTTCATTTTTCCTTCTACTGTGATATGTTTTGTGCCTCTTCATGTGACATAATTTACCCTTGTCTGCCTTCTCCTTTCCTCTTCTCCCATTACAATCCCTTCAGGCACTTTAATTATTTATTTTATCATCATATCAGTTAATTAACATCTACTCCCTCTATCTCTGTATATCCCCTTTAAGTATATTAAGAAATATACAATTCTCAAGGGTAAGAAGTATCATCCTCCCTTATAAGGATGTCAACTGTTTTACCATATTGAATAAAATTTATTTTTCCTTGTCTACCTTTTTATTCCTCTCTTGAATCATATACTTGAAATTCAAATTTTCTATTGAACTATGATCTTTTTATCAGGATAGAATGAAAATTCCTTATTACAATGAATGTGTATCTCCTTGCCTGAAATATTATGCTCAATTTTCCTGGGTAATTGATTCTTGGTTATAGTCTAAGCTCTGTTGCCTTATGGAAGATCATATTCCAATCTCTCCAATCTTTTAATATAGAAGCTGCAAGGTCCTGTGTGATCCTGACTGTAGCTCCTTGATATTTGAATATTTTCTGGCTGCTTACAGTATTTTCTCCTTGATCTGACACTTCAGAAATTTGGCAACACTATTCTTTTGTGTTTTCAATTAGGGATTCCTTTCAGGAAGTGATCAGTGGATTCTTTTGATGACTATTTTGCCCTGTGGGTCTAAGACTTCAACAAAGTTATTCTTGATGGCTTCTTGAACGATATTTCCAGGAACATTTTTTTTCATCATGGACTTCTCTTAGACCGATAATTCTTAGATATTCTCTCCTGGACCTGTTGTCCACGTCAGTTGTTTTTCCAATGAGATATTTAGCATTTTCTTCAATTTTTTTCATTCTTTAGATTTTGTTTGACTCCTTCTTGATATCTCCTAGAGTCATTAGCTTCTACTTGCCCAATTTTAAATTTTAACAGATTGTTTTCTTCAGTTAGCTTTTCTACCTCCTCTTCCACTTGTCCAGTTTTTCCAGTCAAGTTTTGTACCTCCTTATGGCTTTGACCAATTTTACTTTTTAAGGAGCTGTTCTATTTAGTGAATTTTTTTTCATTTTTTCAATTGTATTTTTAAAATCTGGACAATTTCTCTTCTCCCTCTCTATTTGACTTTTAAATTCCTTCCAGAGCTCTTCCAAGAATACTCTTTGTGCTTCATACAGTTCATATTCCCTTTTGATCTTTCAGATGTGAGTATAGTGTCAATGCTGTCCTATTATGAACTCTTATTTTGAACTTCCTTGGCCCTGTAGTGAGATTCTATGGTCTTTGCTTTTATGATTTCCTACTTGCTCATGGTGATTGCCTTTTTTCTGCCTTTTAAAGTGGATCTCTGTTTCTGGGGCACAAGGGACTCTGTGTAATGTTCTTGTTCTGGGAATTTGGGACCTGGTTTCTATCTTTGTGTTGTAGTCTATGATTCTTTCAGCTAGAAGACTTATCATGCTGGAGCTTATGCGGTGCAGAGCTGGCTGATAGATGCCAAGGTAAAGGCTAGGTGAAGATTTTCTGAGTTTCCCAAGGGTTACAATGAAGTTTCCAGTGTGAGGCGAAGGGAAGGGGTTATCTAGCTGTGGGAGGTCTCCTCCTCCCCTAGGCCTGTGCTAGATGACAGGCAGCCTCAGCAAGAGATGAAGCCTATCTGCATTGATGTCTGCCCAATTCACCTGGCTATGCTAATGCACCCCCGGGATCTTGATGTTGGCACTTACTCCCCTCTTCTGCTGCTCAGGATCTCCAACTGGTCTGTTGTGGGGCTTGCTGGGATGCCTTTGGTTCCACACTGGTCATCTTCACCCACAGCAAAAGAAATCCTTCTTGGGGGTCTTCCCAGCCTCCCAAGCTAAAAGACTGTTTACACTTCTGCTGGTTCCACTTTTCCAGGATTTTTGGGGGGGCTATGTTCTCTGTGGCTTTCCAAGGACAACAAGGGGAGGGTGAGGGCCCTTACAGTTTGATAGGTCATTTTGACTCCTAGAAGTTCAAATACGTGACCTCAAACATTTTGTCTGAGTTGATCAGCCCAGCAGTGGTGCTACTGTTACCACAGTCCCTGCTCTTCTCTCTCCCTCAGTAGTGCTGGACTCCAGTCCCATGCTGAGAGGCTTGGGAATCTACTCTGCAGCTTCTGATTCCGTAGCTGGGACTGTTCCTGCTCTACTGTGGCTGTGTCCATGCCTGTGCTGCTCTGCATTTCCACAGCCACATGCAACAGATTCTTCCTGTAGACCTCCTGGGCTGTCCAGGGCTGGAAATCTCCCACACTTTGTCACCTAGTAGATTTGCCACTATATAATTTGTTTAGATTCACTTTTTAGAGGTATCTGAAGGAGTTTGTGGAAGAGCTCAGGTGAGTCTGCACTTTCACTCCAACATCTTCCAGAATAGAAATGTTAAAAACTATCATTAACACTTCATACTGAGTTTTTTGAATTTTAGTTATCTGGATAAAACAGAAGTGATCCATGTATGAACTGCACAGGGTATAATGAAAACAGATGATAAGGAAGAGTAGGAGAATGGTAATGATTGTGATGATGGTGGTGGCAGAATTGGTGATTTATGAACTGCATTCTTTAATATATATATATATATATATATATTTGGGAAGTAATATTTCATCATTGTTAATTAGCTTGAGCCTGACTAGAAAAACACAGGATCACTCTGGCTTAGAGCAGAATGAAACACAATAGAATAGCTCAATCCGTTGAAGTAAGATTAATTGATAGAGTTTTTAAGGACATTTGAGCTTTCTTTTTTCAAAATTGCTTCTTTGGAGAGATCCAACAAAATGTGCCTTGAGGCACCTAGACAACAGAGAGGACATAAGACTGCATATGAAGTTAGGAAGATGACATCACATCTGACTTCACACACTTATTAGCTGTGTGACCTTGGAGAAATTACTTTAAGTCTTTATTTCCTATTTTATTGAAAGATAGATGATGGTGATATAAACTACCTCTCAAGGTTGTTGTGATGATCACAGGCAATAATACTTATAGAGTGATTTTCAAATATTAAAGTGTTAAACACTTAAGTGTTGTTGCTGCTTCTGTTTCTGTTGTTATTGATAGATATAGTCTCTGTGTCACCAAGACTTAGTTACAAATGCTGTTTCTGGCATTACGATTTGATTGGCTCTGAATAATTCACTTAATTTCATGGTGCCCCATAGAAACGATCTAAGACTATAAGTTACATAGCAGGTGCCAATTTGCATTAACAGAGAATTTTCCTGGGGTGGAGTCAAGATGGAATACAAGAAATAAACTGGCTGAGTTCTCCCTCCAAACCACTCAAAATACCTCTAAAACGATTCTAAACAAGTTCTAGAGTAGCAGATGTCACATAATCACAGAGTGAGACAGACTTCCACCCCAAGATAACTTGCAAGGCTGACAAGAAGGGTCTATTTTACTACACTCGGAGTGGAGCACAGCCCAGCATAGGTCACTCTGGTACAGATGGGACTGGATCAGATCTCAGAGTTCTGAATCACTGGCAATTGTAGTGGTTTGCAGACTGCTCAACCCATAAAAACCAAAGACAGCTTCAAAGATCAGTGGGAAAACTATCTTACGTGGGTGAGAAAGGAACATAGTCTAGTCCCAGCCCCAAGTTGATGGCAGGTACTGCTGCTGTGGTGGCTGCTTCTGGAGCTCTCAGTTTACAGATTATGGGGAAACAAATTGGCTGATATGGGTCACAGTCATAAGTGGAGGTCCAGGGGAGTAGAGGAGGACCACTGGCATTGCAGAGCTGGTGGTGTTCATGGAGAGGGAATCCTGCTCATAGTTTCAAAGCAGACAAGAGTACTTTTTGTTGCTCACAGACAAGAGCTCAAGCCAGGAGAGGAGTAAACGCCTTTACTCTGATCGTAGCACATTGGAGGAAATGAGAATCTACAGTTCCCTAGAGATATCTCTGAAGGCTACTGCACCAAACCCCTGTACCTTGGGGCAGTATACACTCTACTTAATGAAGTGCTCAAATATCAAATATTTGGCTAGAAAGATGACTAAAAGGGGGAAAAGAAGATTATAGAAGGATACTTTATTGGGGAAAAGTATTTTCTTACAATGAGGAAGATCAAAGCATAAAACTGGAGGAAGATAGCAAGGTCAAGGCTTGTCCATCCAAAGTTTCAAAAAAAAAAGCATGAAATGATCTCAGGTCATGAAAGAGCTCAAAAAGGATTTTGAAAATCAAGAGAAGTAGAGGAAAAACTGGGAAGTTAAATGAGAATGATACAAGAAAATCAGAATATTTTCCTTAGAGTTCTGAAGAAAGAAAAAACACACTACTTGTGAACTATGGTTTGACAAATAACTATAACTGGAGATATGAGAAATAACTAATCCATCACTGAACTATAATCATGTCTATTCTGAATTCATATGTCATTCAGAGATGTTCCCTAATTATTTCATTGGGTAATCGATTGTAAACGTTATCATGCTAATTTAAAATAAACAGCAAGATCAAGTCATGTTTAGAAAATACTGTAATTAAGACAGGGCAACTTTGACTTAGTGTTATGCTATGTACCTCCAGAACTGAGTGATTTCTCTCTTCCTATACTGATCACCTACGTACAAACTACATGCCTTCTAGCTATCTATGGTCAAGTCTAATGCTCTCAAACTACTCTTCAGTTACCATCAGTTCCCTTTTCACCTTACCCACCTGCTTGCCAACTCAAATTATTTCCCATTGAAATACAAGATTTGAAGAGTAGTACAAAATGATTCATTGTTGTGACTTGGAAGAGCAAGGTAGATTCTCTGTGGAATGAACTACCTCATATCACTTCTTCTGAGCCTAAGGGACATACTTGGCCTTTTATATACGTGGCTAAGGTGTCAGGGACTTCTAGGAGCAATAATTTGTAAATAAATGCCACCTGGGATGGGATGCCAATAGCATTATGAAGCCAATATGAATTCTGTTCCCCACTAGATTTCTTCCAACTAGACTTCCATCAAGCCCCAAACTTTCTATTTATATCAGTGATTTGAAACTGGTCTCATCAGTGTGATGTGAGTATCCCTCTCATCTTGCTAAGGTAAAGACTAGTAATTTCAGAGAACTGACTTGAAATCTCATGACATTATATATTCGGTGCTATTGAGGTAAGGAAATATCACTGTGTGAAATGGCTGGGCAGAGGCTGAAGAGAACAGAAGGCAAGGTCACTTATGCAAACACAATTGGGTCCAAAGTAGTATTTTTTTTATGGCAAAAGGAATACCATGCTGAACTGGGAGCGAAAATAGCTAAATTTATATTCATTTTTAAATATTTACTATTTTTCTTCTTTTTTAAGTTTTATTTATTTTCAGTGTTCTAAAATCACTACCATATAATTTAGATATTTTTCCCCTCCCTCACCCTCCCTTCTTCTCCTTTCCCGAGATGGCATAAAATTTTATATGGGTTCTTACCCATATAACATAACACAATCTTATTAAACACATTTTCACTATACCCATGTTGTGCTGAAGAATTAAAACCAATGGGAGAAATCATATAACAAACCAAAACGTAATGCAAAAGAGAATGACCTGCTACTTTCTGCAACTGAATTCCACAGTTCTTTCTCTGGATGGGGAAGGCATTTTGTCTTAAAAGACCATTGGGGGGGCGGAGCCAAGATGGCGGAGTAGAAAGACGCACATACACATAGCTCCGAACCCACAACCTATAGAACAACTACAAAGAAGTAACTCACGGCGAATTCTGCACCCAGAGGCCACAGAACATTGGAGAGAGGGAGATTTCTATTCCGGAGAGACCTGCAAACCTCTCACAAAAGGTCCTTCCTGCTGCGGACTTGGCGCTGGGACTGGGAGCTGAGTACAGCCCTGCCGCGGCCGTGGCACCAAGAGGAACAGATCCGAGCAGGCTTCAGGGACGGGATCTCTAGTGGCCGCACAAGTCCCTCTACCCACAGGTGACGGGGGTCGGTGAGAGAGTCTCTTTGGCGGGTCGAGGGGGGAGTGGGGTGCCCCATGGCTCCGGTCCCTTCGGGAGACAGAAGCTGAGGGGCAGCGGCAGAACGGGGCTCCCCAAGCAGGCAGGAGCCTGGATCCATGTTGAAACTCTGTGCATAAACTTCCTGAGGGAACTGAGCCTGAGAGGCGGCCCTGCCCCCACTAGAGCACCTGAACTTAATCTCACACTGAATAGCAGCCCTGCCCCCGCCAAAAGCCCTAAGGCTGGAAGCAGCATTTGAATCTCAGACCCCAAACGCTGGCTGGGAGGATCAGGAGGCGAGGTGGTGTGAGGAAAATATTCAGAGGTCAAGTCACTGGCTGGGAAAATGCCCAGAAAAGGGAAAAGAAATAAGACTATAGAAGGTTACTTTCTTGGTGAACAGGCATTTCCTCCCTTCCTTTCTGATGAGGAAGAACAATGCTTACCATCAGGCAAAGACACAGAAATCAAGGCTTCTGTGTCCCAGCCCACCCAATGGGCTAAGGGCATGGAAGAGCTCAAAAAGAACTTTGAAAATCAAGTTAGAGAGGTGGAGGAAAAGCTGGGAAGAGAAATGAGAGACATGAAGTCAAAGCATGAACAGCAAATCAGCTCCCTGCTAAAGGAGACCCAAAAAAATGTTGAAGAAAATAACACCTTGAAAACTAGCCTGACTCAACTGGCAAAAGAGGTTGAAAAAGCCAATGAGGAGAAGAATGCTTTCAAAAGCAGAATTAGCCAAATGGAAAAGGAGATTCAAAAGCTCACTGAAGAAAGTAGTTCTTTCATAAGTAGAATGGCACAGATGGAGGATAAGGACTTTATGAGAAAGCAAGAAATCACTGAACAAAGCCAGAAGAATGGAAAAATGGAAGATAATGTGAAATATCTCATTGGAAAAACAACTGACCTGGAAAATAGATCCAGGAGAGACAATTTAAAAATTATGGGACTACCTGAAAGCCATGATCAAAAGAAGAGCCTAGACATCATCTTTCATGAAATTATCAAGGAAAACTGCCCTGAGATTCTAGAACCAGAGGGCAAAATAAATATTCAAGGAATCCACAGAACACCGCCTGAAAGAGATCCAAAAAGAGAAACTCTTAGGAACATTGTGGCTAAATTCCCAGATCAAGGAGAAAATATTGCAAGCAGCTAGAAAGAAACAATTCAAGTATTGTGGAAATACAATCAGGATAACACAAGCTCTAGCAGCTTCTACATTAAGGGATCGAAGGGCATGGAATAGGATATTCCAGAAGTCAAAGGAACTAGGATTAAAACCAAGAATCACCTACCCAGCAAAACTGAGTATAATATTTCAGGGGAAATATTGGTCTTTCAATGAAATAGAGGATTTTCAAGCATTCTTGATGAAAAGACCAGAGCTGCAAAGAAAATTTGACTTCCAAACACAAGAATGAAGAGAACCATGAAAAGGTGAACAGCAAGGAGAAGTCATAAGGGACTTACTAAAGTTGAACTGTTTACATTCCTACATGGAAAGACAATATTTGTAACTCTTGAAACATTTCAGTATCTGGGTACTGGGTGGGATTACACACACACACACATGCACACACGCACACATACATAGAGAGAGAGTACACAGAGTGAATTGAAGAGGATGGGATCATATCTTAAAAAAAATGAAATCAAGCAGTGAGAGAGAAAGATGTTGGGAGGAGAAAGGGAGAAATTGAATGGGGAAATTATCTCTCATAAAAGAGGCAAGCAAAAGACTCATTAGTGGAGGGATAAAGAGGGGAGGTGAGAGAAAAACATGAAGTCTACTCTCATCACATTCCACTAAAGGAAAGAATAAAATGCACACTCATTTTGGTATGAAAACCTATCTTACAATAGAGGAAAGTGGGGCATAAGGGGATAAGCAGGGTGGGGGGGGGGATGATAGAAGGGAGGGCATGGGGAGGAGAGTGCAATTTTAGGTCGACACTCATGGGGAGGGATAGGATCAAAAGAGAATAGAAGTAATGGTGGACAGGATAGGATGGAGGGAAATATAGTTAGTCCTATACAACACAACTATTATGGAAGCCATTTGCAAAACTACACGGATTTGGCCTATGTTGAATTGCTTGCCTTCCAAAGGGAAGGGGTGGAGAGGGAGGGAGGTAAAGAAGTTGGAGCTCAAAGTGTTAGGATCAACTGTCGAGTAATGTTCTTGCCACTAGGAAATAAGAAATACAGGTAAAGGGGTATAGAAAGCTATCTGGCCCTGCAGGACAAAAGAGAAGACGGAGACAAGGGCAGAGAGGGATGATAGAAGAGACAGCAGATTGCTCATAGGGGCAATTAGAATGCTTGGTGTTTGGGTGGGGGGAGGGGATGAAAGGGGAGAAAATTTGTAACCCAAAATTTTGTGAAAATGAATGTTAAAAGTTAAATTAAAAAAAAATGACCATTGGGAATATTTTTTAAGTCCTTGCACTGCAAAGGACTTAAACTCTCACACACTATGATCATGATTGTGCACAAAGTTATCCTGGTTCTGCTCCTTTCGCTCAGCATCAGATCATATAAGTCTTTCCAGGCCTCTTTGAAGTCTTCCTGTTCATCATGTCTTATAGTGCTGTATTATTCCATGGAATTCATATACTATAATTTATTCAACCATTCCCAATTAATGGACATCCCATTGATTTTCAATATTTAGCCACCCCAAAGAGTGCTGCTATAAATATTTTTGTGCATGTGGGATGCTTTCCCATTATTATGATTTCTTGGGGTACAGTCCTAGGAACAGTCTTGCTGGATCAAAGGGTATGCATACTTTTGTAGCCCTTTGGGCATTGTTCCAAATTGCTCTCCAGAATGGTTGTGTTAGCGCACAGCTCCACCAACAATGAATTATTGTTACAACTCTCCCACATCATCTCCAGCATTTATTATCTTCCTGTTCTGTTATGAAAGTCAATCTGATATGTATGATGTGGGACCTCAGAGTTGCTTTGATTTGCACCTCTTTAATCAATAGTAATTTAGAGCATTTTTTCATATGACTATAGATAGCTTTAATTTCTTCTTCTGAAAACTGCCTGCTCATATCCTTTGATCATTTATCAATTGGGTAATGATTTGTACTGTTGTACATTTGACTCAGTTCTCTATATATTGTAAAAATGAGTCCTTTATCACAGACAGTAATCACAAAAATTCTTTCCCAGTTTTCTGCATCCCGCCAAATATTGGTTGCATTGGATTTGGTTGTACAAAAGCTTTTCAGGTTAATGTGATCAAAATTTTCCTTTTTGCTCTTCATAATGCTTTCTGGCTCTTCTTTAGAGCAATTTTTTTCCTTATCAATAAGTCTGATATATACACTATTCCTTGCTCCACTAACTTGTTTATACTATCAGTCTTTATACCTAGATCATGTACCCATTAGAACTTCATTCTTGTGTATGGTGTCAGGCATTGATATGCTTAGTTTCTGCCACACTGTTATCCAATTTTACCAGCAAATTTTGTCGAACACTGAGTTCTTATCCCAGAAACTGTGGTCCTTGGGTTTATCAAACAGTAGATTGCTATATACATTGCCTACTGTGTCTTGAGTACCTAGCATATTCTACTTTTTTACTCTTCTGTTTCTTAGCCAGTACAAAGTGCTTTTGATAATTACTGCTTTATATTACAATTTGAGATCTGGTACACATAAGCCACCTTCCCTAGCATTTTTTTCATTAGTTCCCTTGACATTCTGGTCTTTTTGTTTTTCCAGATGAATTTTGATATTATTTTATCCAGCTCTAGAAAATAATTATCTTATAGTTTGATTGGGATGGCACTAAATAAGTAAATTTTTTTAGGTAGAATTGTCATTTTTATTATATTGGCTCAGGCCTATCCATGAGCAACTGATGTTTTACCACTTATTTAGATCTGACTTTATTTGTGTGAAAAGTGACTTGCAGTTGTGTTCATATAGTCCCTAGATTTGTTTCGGCAGGTAGACTCCAAAATATTTTATAGAATCTACCCTAGTTTTAAATGGAATTTTTCTTTCTATCACGTGCTGTTGGGCTTTGTTACTAATATAGATAGAAATGCAGAAGATGTGTGGTTTATTTTGTAACCTGCAAGATTGCCAAACTTGTTTATTATTTGAAATAGTTCTTTACTTAAATATGTATCATTCTCTCAGTATATCGTCATATCATCTGCAAAGAGTGATGACTTAGTTATTACTTTGCCTTTCCTTATTCCTTTAATTTCTTTGTCTTGTCTAATTTCTACAGATAACATTTCTGCTACCGTATAGAATAGTAGTGGTGATAATGGACATCCTTGTTTCACTCCTGACCTTATTGGAAATGCATCTAGCTCATCTCCATTGCATATAATGCATGGTGAAGATTTTAGGTAGACACTGCTCATTATTTTATGGAAAGTTCCCGTTATTCCTATGCTCTCTGGTATTTTTAATAGGAATGGGTGTTGTATTTTGTCAAAAACTTTTTCTGCATTTATTGAGAAAATCATATGATTTCTGTTAGTTTTCTTTTTGATATGATCAATAATACTAACAGTTTTCCTAATATTGAACCAGTCCTGCATTCCTGGTATGAATTCTATCTGATCATAATGTACTATTCTGGTGATAAGTTGCTGTATTCTTTTTGCTAAAATCTTATTTAAAATTTTTGCGTATATATTCATTAGAGAAATTGGTCTGTAATTTTCTTTCTCTGTTTTGCCTCTTCCTGGTTTAGGTATCAAAACAATATTTGTATCATAAAAAGAATGTGGGAGGATTCCTTCTTCCCCAATTTCCCGAAATATTCTATATAGTATTGGAATTAACTGTTCTTTAAGTGTTTGATAGAATTCACTTGTAAATCCATCCAGCCCTGGAGATTTTTTCCTAGGGAGTTCATTGATGCCTTGTTCAGTTTCTTTTTCTGAGATGGGGTTGTTTAAGTATTCAAGTTCCTCTTCTGTTAATCTGGGCAAATTGTATTGTTTAAAATACACACCTCTCTTATTGAGATTGTCCAATTTATTGGCATGAAGTTGGGCAAAGTTATTTCTAATTATCTTTTTAATTTCCTCCTTATTGGAGGTGAGTTCGTCCCTTTCATTTTTTACAGTTGGTGAATATTTCTTATTTTTAAGAAGAAATTTTACTGACATGAACCTCTTGGTTCATATGTAATATGGTAATGATACCTGTCATAGCTGCTTCAGAAAAAAATTAGGGAGATCAAAATGAGGTAGTGCATGTTAAGTACTTTTTTTACTTTAAAATAAAGAAATAAATGTCAAAATGATAACTATGATTTATAATCTTCTGAATAGAAATCATTTTTTGGAATCAAGAAAACTGGGATTCATTTTTAGCTCTGGTTCTTCCTCTGTGTAGGACCCCTGAAAAGGCATTTAAGCTCTCATTATCCTTGGGAGCTCCCTATGATGAATATGGGAAAAGGATGAACATAATGACTTCTGTCTCACAGAGAACAGACTCAAAATCTCAGGAGAAATATATAAATATATCAAATAACATTATATCCATAAATAAATTTAATGAGCTCCCTTTTTTTGTACTCTTGAATCTTCCTCACTTTAATTTTATATGCTCATATATTAACTAAACTCCATAATTCATCTGAATCACTACACCTATTTACAAAAAGGCATTGACATAAAATTTACCCTTATGATAACGTTGTTTGTTAATTGTGACCAAGTCGAGATGAGTTAAGTTAGACTCATGGGGAAGGAGGGGATGAATGCATTTTACTACAAAGGAATCATATAAAATATAAAGTTTTGTACTTTGTTCTCAGGGAAAATAAGTTATTGACAAAGGTATAATTCTTTGTTGTGGTCTAAATTATATGCCTGTTTCCATGGCATGGAAATGACATGCAGCTAATAAAGATCATAGTCTGATGGCAGAATGAATCACTGCTGCAGAAGGTGAAGCAATAATATTGTATACATGATATCTTGCAATCCATCAGTGCTCATATATTTCATGTATACATGACAGAGTGAGTAGGAACAGGTCTTCTTGAATTTCAATCAGATGCAAAGTGAAGATTCGAGTTTTCAAAGTACACAATAATTAATGATCATGCCCTCAAGTTTTTAAGCATTTTTGAAGGAAAAGTGAAAGCTCAGATTAACAATATCATACATCACTCATGATTTCTGACGCTACCTATGCTGGAATTTTCTTTTTATTTACTTTCATTAGAATTGTTAAATTGCCTTTCTCTAACCAGGCTTTAAGGAAAGTTACTGCTTCAGATGATGACACTTAGGAAAAATATTCTCAGAAACTAAAAATCCCTTTAACCCCAAATATAATGCTCACTGTAGGATCATAGATCTTTAGCTTAAAGGCAGTTAAAATATTGTTTATCAGAATTCTAAATTTCCTGGAAAATAGAAAAGTAATTTGATAGTTTTTTGGTAGTTTTTTTTTAAATAACATACTCCATAATGCAATAGTTATGTAAGAAATAATATAAACTCAAAAACTCATTAAAACAATTTAGTAATAGTAACAATAATCTCATTGTCTCACATTTTGTAGGATTCAACTGTAATAAGAATTAGATACATAAATATTTTGCTATTTCTTTGTAGTCAATACTCTATGAGCTATCAAAGAAATCAATTCAAGAACTACATTTTGTAATTGAATAAAGATACTAGAGTATAAACTCAAGCTCTCAAGGGTCAATGAAAACACCTTAGATAGAACTCCAACAGCAGAGTGGACAAAGATAATATGTATCTCATCCAATTCCCATGTAACTTTGATTTCCTTGTCCAAGTCTTTAGGTTTCTAAGATATATAATGATTGTCCCTTGGAAATGATAAGCATTTAATTATCAGTGTCTACAGAAAATAATATGTTGAAGTTTTATGGCGTAATTTAATGTTTGGGAAATTGTGGCTAACCATTCCTGTCTATGTTAATTTTCTGGTGTCAGTGTAGTAGAATAATTCATGACTCTAGCATAACTTTAGACCTGCATTGTAGCATATAGCTACTTATTGATTATCAGTAAATGAAATATAGGGAATTGCTGACATATCATTTCAGTCACTGGGTCACATATTCATAGGTATTTGACAGGTGCTGCCTACTTATATTCTTCAGAGATATATCTATTGCCATCTTTCTTTGAAAATCTATGTTGGAGAAGAAATTCAGACACCTTCATGACAAAGTTCTTGGAGCCAATATGGTGAATTAGAAGCAATCATATCAAATTCAATTAACATTCGTCTCCAAACAACTTTAAAATAATGCCTCAAATAAAATTTGAGAGTGGCAGATCCAACAAAAGGTCAGGTTGAGACATTTTTTCAGCCTAAAAAATTCTTGTGATGTCACCAGGTGAAGTTTGTGCCAACAGGATGGAAACCTGTGTGGAGCCCACGCAAATGGTAGTTACACCATGACTGAGACAGCAACAGCAGTTTACAGAACTTTGAGCCAAGAGAAAGTAAGAGGATTGGACAACTGGTCATAAAGAGATTATAGGAGAACTTTTTCTAGAATTGAGAACAGCTGACATTGATTGGCAACTTTATTGCCTATATAACGTTTTGGGCTATGGTTCCAGAGCTGAGAGGTAGGCTTGGATTTGCTCGCAGATGAGCAGCAGCTTTAGTCACAGTTCCAAGGCAAAGAGAATCATTGCACTTTATGTTGCTTGGGAACTTCCTGGGCAAAAATCAGCATAGAGATCAAAGAAGCAATGACAATACTTCTCCCAAGATTATATCAGTTTGAAAACATGAATACTTTGCAGCGTCCCAGGACTAGCTCTGAAAAAAGCAGCTCAAAAAAGCCTGAAGCTTGCAACAGTGTCTCACCACTCTCCAGTTAAGTAGTGCCCGATTTTTGCATAATGTTTAAAAGTCAAGAAACAGGTTGAAAAGGTGAGGAGATAATAAGAATTTGACCATAAAAGACAACTGTAGTTAAAAGGAAAATGGCATGAATTCAGAAGAAGAAAAGAATGAGAAAATAGCAACAAATAAAGCCTCAAAAATTCTCATTTTAACCAAGCCTAAGAAGAATTGGCAGAAGAGGTAGAGAAAATGAAAAGATTGGCAGAGGAAAAATCGGCAAAAGAAATGAGAGTGATGGAGAAAATTATATTTTAAAAAGATAAGAGCTTAGTAAAAGAGGCACAAAAATACTGAAGAAAATAATATCTAAAAAACTGATCTGGTGATAAAAGAGGCACAAACATCCACAAAAGAAAATAATTCCTTAAAAAGTAGAAAAGAACACGTAGAACATGAGATGCAAAATCTCACTGAAGAAAATTCCTTAAAAATTAGAATTGTGTAAATGGAAATAAGTCCATGAGACATCAATAAACAATAAAACAAAAACAGAAGAATTTTTAAAAAAGAGAAAAAAATCTCAGTAGAAAAGTAATATACCTAGAAAATAGATCAAGGAGAGACAATTTAAGAATTACTGTATAATTTGAAAATCATGACCAAAAGAAAAAGCCTAGATATTAAATGTCAATTCATTATCTAGGAAAATTCCCCTGATATATTAGATTTAGTGATAAAATACGAATTGAAAGAAACCACCAATTGCCTCCTGAAAGATATCCCAAAATGAAGATTCCTAGGAATATTTTAGCCAAATGCTGAAGTTTAGAGGTCAAAGAGAAAATATATCAAGTATCCAAAAAGAAACAAGTCAAATATGATCTTTATAGTAGCTCTGTTTGTGTTGGCAAAGAATTGGAAATCAAGGTGATGTTCATCAATTGGGAAATGACTGAACAATTTGTGCCATATGATTGTGGCCAAGTAGTATTGTTATAAGAAATAATTTGGGGGTGCTGTTTTTAAAAAATGTCAAGATCTGTATAAACTGATGCAAAATGAAGTGAGCAGAACTGAGAATCTATTGTTCACAGTAATAGTAAAGTTGTAATGTAAAAACTGTGAAACACTTGGCTACACAATATAACAATCCAAGTCAATTCCAAAGTACTCATGGTGAAGAAACACTATCTATTTCCAGAGAGAAAACATGAACTCTGATTGCAAATTGAAATATATTTTTCTCACTCTATTTTTCTTGTTTTTTTCTGTTATAAAGAATTCTTTATTACAAGACTGAAAACACATCTAATCAGTTCCAGGAAAGGTCTTCACAATGCTTTTCATCAATGATATTCCTAGCTTCAAAAAACAAACTGTGTATCACTGCATAATCATAGTAGATTTTATAACATTTTTTTTTTATAAAACTTGAGGTGTGACTATTATGTGAAACTTTAAAGATTGTGCTGACGTTAAGTAAAAATCATTTATTACTAAACAATATTGTTGGCAGATGAACTGTACTGTTTAGCTAGTGCAGGAAGATGAAAGTCTTACCATATCATGAGATTTATTTATGGCAGCTTTGCCTGCCTCTGGTTCCTCTTGAACCTATGGCCCTTCATTGGACTCAGTGACAATACTGTTAGTACTGCACCACTCTAAAGAAACCATGCAACATACTGACAGTGTGCAAGCACTGAGAATACTAGACTCACAGGTCTCAGTGAGTAAAAGATAACTGCATAGTCATATGCCACTGGCAAATACATTGTCTCTCTATTTGTCTTATAAGTGGTGTGACAAACAGAATTTTGCCATGCAACAATTACAAAACGGAAGTTGAAAACCAATTTTCGACTGTGATGATTATGTGATGTCAACAATCATGCAATGAAATATGATGACAATGTGTTGCTGGAAAAGAAAGGGCAGTCGTAAGAAATGACTTCAACTCTAAGCCAAGGTTAGACAAAACAAGTGATAAATTTGGTGAGTTTCTCAACTATGACCCTGCGACCATTGCAAATATTTGTTTAATACACATTACAGAAACGATAATTGGTAGTAAAATAGATGACAAAAGAAACGTTGAGGTATCAGAAATGATTTTGAAATGGAAAGAGGAATACTTTTTCTGGACCTATAAAAAGTTTTTTGAGTTTGATGGCATGAATCCAATTAACAGACCAATTATGCTAAAGTAGAGAAATTTAACAAAACTAGCATCTGTTATAAGTGTCATTAATGACTGTGTTCTCCACAGTATTTTTACACCTGTTGCTTTTTTAAAAATTTAATTATTTATTTGTTTTCAGTGTTCAATAATCACTTCCATATATCTTAGATTCTTTTCCGCTCTCTCTCCCCCTCATTCCCTCCTCCCTCCCCACTGCCTCCCTGAAATAGTGTACAATCTTATAATAGCTTCTATTATAATTCTTATTAAATGCTTGCTCTATAGAAGAATTAAAATGAATGGACAAAATCATGAAACAAAACATAATACAAAAGAGAATGATCTATTTCTATCTGTGATCTAATTCCATAATTCTTTCTCTGAATGTAGAAGGCATTTTGCCTCAGGAGAACATTGGAAATTTTCTTAGTCCATGCATTTCAATGAAGTACTAAGTATACCAGAAAAATTCCTTGCACATTGTGGTTGCTGCTGTGTACAGAGTTCTCCTGGTTCTGCTCCTGTCACTCAGCATCAGTTCATACAACTCTTTTCCAGGTTTCTCTGAAGCCTTCCTGTTCATTGTTTCTCATAGCTCAATAGTATTCCATTGCATTCATATACCACGACGTCTTCAGCCATTCCCCAACTGATGGGCATCTCCTTGATTTCCAGTTTTTGACTACCACAGAGGGAACTGCTATAAATATTTTTGTTTATGTGGGACCCTTTCCCATTTCCATGATGTCCTTGGGATAGAGTCCAAGAAGCAATATTGCTGGATCAAAGGGTATGCACATTTTTGTAACCCTTTGGGCATTGTTCCAAATTGCTCTCCAGAATGGCTGGATCAGCTCACAGCTCCACGAACAATAAATTAGTGTTCCAACTCTCCCACATCTTCTCCAACATTTATTATAATGCTGCTTTGTCATGTTAGATGGTCAAATTTTTTTTTCAGCTCTGGCCTTTTCATCAAGAATGCTTGAAAGTACTTGATTTCATTGAAAGACCATTTTTTCCCCTGAAGTATTATACTCAGTTTTGCAGGGTAGGTGATTCTTGCTTTTAGTCCTAGTTCCTTTGACTTTTGGAATATCATATTACATGCCCTTCTACCCTTAATGTAGAAGCTGCTAGATCCTGTGTTATCCTGATTGTATTTCCACAATACTTAACTTGTTTCTTTCTAGCTGCTTGCAGTATTTTCTCCTTCACCAGGGAACTCTGGAATTTGGCCACAATGTTCCAAGGAGTTTCTCTTTTTGGATCTCTTTCAGGTGGTGATCAGTGGTTTCTTTCTTTCTTTTTTTTAATTTTTTTTAATTTTTTAATGTTTAACAATCACTGCCATACAATTGAGATTTTATCCCCACCCACCTACCCCCCAGTACCCCCCTCCCTCCCCACGACTGCATACAATTCTGTATAGACTCTACATATACTTTCCTATGGAGTATATTTTCACTATAGTCATGTTATGTAGTCAGATTAAGATAAATGAAAGAATCCGTATAACAAATCAGAACATGATACACAAACACATACACATACACAAACATGATCTGCTACATTTTGTGAGTGACTTCCATATTTCTTTCTCTGAGTGTGGAAGGCATTTTGCCTTGAGAATCACCTTTGGGATTTTTTTTTTTTATAAGAAGTTTTTGCGTTATTATAAAATTCCAAGTCTACCAGAAAAAACTCTCACACACTGTGGTCATTGCTGTGCACAAAGTTCTCCTGGTTCTGCTCCTTTCACTCAGCATCAGGTCATATAAGTCCTTCCAGGCCTCTCTGAAGTCTTCTTGTTCATCATTTCTTATGGCACAATAGTACTCCATTACATTCATATACCATAATTTATTCAGCCATTTCCCAATTGATGGACATCCCCTTGACTTCCAGTTTTTGGCAACTACGTAGAGTGCTGCTGTAAATATTTTTGTACATGTGGGACCCTTTCCCATTTTTATGATCTCTTGGGCATATAGTCCTAGTAGCGATATTGCTGGGTCAAAGGATATGCACATTTTTGTAGCCCTTTGGGCATAGTTCCAAATGGCTCTCCAGAATGGTTGGATGCACTCGCAGCTCCACCAACAATGAATTAGTGTTCCAAGTGTCCCACATCCTCTCCAGCATTTATCATTTTCTTGTTCTGTCATGTTTGCCAATCTTATAGGTGTGATGTGGTACCTCAGAGTTGTTTTGATTTGCATCTCTCTAATCAACAGTGATTTAGAGCATTTTTTCATATGATTATAGATAGCTTTAATTTCTTCCTCTGAAAATTGCCTGTTCATATCCTTTGAGCATTTATCAATTGGGGAATGACTTGTATGATTATACATTTGGGTCAGATCTCTATATATTCTAGAAATGACTCCTTTATCCTCGAGCTTAGCTGTAAAAATTCTTTCCCAATTTACTACATCCCTCCGGATTTTGGTTGCATTGGGTTTGGTTGTGCAAAAACTTCTCAGTTTAATGTAATCAACGTTATCCATTTTGCATTTCATAATGCATTCTATCTCTTCTTTAGTAAAGAATTCTTCCTTTCTCCATAGATCTGATAAATACACTATTCCTTGCTTCTCCAGTTTATTCATGGTATCAATCTTTATACCTAAATCATGTACCCATTTGGACTTCATTCTTGTGTACGGTGTCAGGTATGGGTCTATGCCTAATTTCCGCCACACTGTTATCCAGTTTTCCCAGCAATTTTTGTCAAACAATGAGTTCTTTTCCCAGAAGCTGGGGTCCTTGGGTTTATCAAACATTCTTTGCCTACTGCATCTTGAGTGCCAAGTCTATTCCACTTGTCTACCTCTCTGTTTCTTAGCCAATACCAAGTGGTTTTGATAATTGCTGCTTTATAGTACAGTTTGAGGTCTGGTAGAACTGGGCCACCTTCCCAAGCATTTCTTTTCATTAGTCCCTTTGATATTCTGGACCCTTTGTTTTTCCAAATGAATTGTGATATTATTTTATTCAGCTCTAGAAAGTAATTGTCTGATAGTTTAATTGGTATGGCACTAAATAAGTATATTAATTTAGGTAGAATTGTCATTTTTATTATATTAGCATGGCCTACCCATGAGCAACTAATGTTTTTCCACTTACTTAAATCTGACTTTATTTGTGCAAAAAGTGTCTTGTAATTGTGTTCATATAATCCCTGGGTTTGTTTTGGCAGGTAGACTCCTAAGTATTTTATACTGTCTACCCTAGCTTTAAATGGGATTTCTCTTTCTATCTCTTGCTGTTGGACTTTGTTGCAGATATATAGGAATGCAGAAGATTTGTGTGGGTTTATTTTGTAACCTGCAACTTTGCCAAAGTTGTTTATTAATTCAAGTAATTTTTTACTTGAATCTCTGGGATTCTCTAGGTAAATCATCATATCATCTGCAAAGAGTGATAACTTAGTTTCTTCTTTGGCTATTCTTATTCCTTGAATATCTTTATCTTGTCTAATTGCTACAGCGAACATTTCTAGTACCATATTGAATAATAGTGGTGATAATGGACAACCTTGTTTCACCCCTGATCTTATTGGGAATGCATTTAGCTTATCCCCATTGCATATAATGCTTGCTGAAGGTTTTAGATAGATACTGCTTATTATTTTATGGAAAGTTCCCTTTATTCCTACGTTCTCCAGTGTTTTTAGTAGGAATGGGTGTTGTATTTTGTCAAAAGCTTTTTCTGCATCTATTGAGATAATCATGTGGTTTTTTTTAGCTTTGTTGTTGATGTGATCGATAATGCTAATAGTTTTCCTAATATTGAACCAGCCCTGTAGTACTGGTATGAATCCTACCTGATCATAATGTATTAATCTCGTGGTAAGATGCTGTATTCGTTTTGCTAATATCTTATTTAAAATTTTTGCATCTATATTCATTAGGGAAATTGGTCTATAATTTTCTTTCTCTGTTTTGTCTCTTCCTTGTTTGGGTATCAAAACAATATTTGTATCATAGAAAGAATTTGGGAGGACTCCTTCTTCCCCAATTTTCAAGAATAGTGTATGTAGTATTGGAATTAACTGTTCTTTAAATGTTTGATAGAATTCACTTGTGAATCCATCTAGCCCTGGAGATTTTTTCCTACGGAGTTCATTGATGGCTTGTTCAATTTCTTTTTCTGAGATGGGGTTGTTTAAGTATTCAACTTCCTCTTCTGTTAATCTGGGCAATTTTGTATTTTTTTAAATATTCATTCATCTCATTTAGATTATCGAATTTGTGGGCATAAAGTTGGGCAAAGTAGTTTCTAATTATTGTTTTAATTTCCTCCTCATTGGAGGTGAGTTCACCCCTTTCATTTTTAATATTAGTAATTTGATTTTCTTCGTTCTTTTTTTAAATCAGATTGACTAAAGGTTTATCAATTTTATTAGTTTTTTCATAAAACCAACTATTGGTTTTATTTATTAATTCAATAGTTTTCTTAATTTCAATTTTATTAATCTCTCCATTAGTTTTCAGTATTTCTAATTTGGTATTTACTTGGGGATTTTCAATTTGTTCTTTTTCTAGCTTTTTCAACTGCAAGCCTAAGTCATTCATCTCCTCTTTCTCTATTTTATTTATGTAAGCATTCAAAGATATAAAACTTCCCCTAATAACTGCTTTTGTAGTATCCCACAAGTTTTGGTATGTTGTCTCACTATTGTCCTTCTCTTGAATGAAATTGTTGGTTGTTTCTATGATTTCTTCTTTAACCCAACCCTTCTTTAGAATTTTATTATTCAGTTTCCAATTGATTTTTGGTTTCTCTTTCCATGGCCTTTTATTACATGTAATTTTTAATGCATTATGATCTGAAAAGGATGCATTGATTATCTCTACCTTTCTGCACTGCATTGTGAGATTTTTATGTTCTAGTCCATGGTCAATTTTTGTAAATGTTCCATGTACCACTGAGAAAAAGGTATATTCCTTTCTATTCCCATTTAATTTCTCCAAAGATCTATCATATCTACCTTATCCAGAGTTTTATTTACCTCCTTAACCTCTTTCTTGTTTATTTTGAGGTTGGATTTATCGAGTTCAGAGAGGGGGAGATTGACGTCCCCCACTAGTATAGTTTTGCTATCAATTTCTTCCTTCAACTCCCCCAGCCTCTCCTCTAATTATCTGGATGCTATCCCACTTCGAGCATTCATGTTTAGTAATGATATTGCTTCATTGTCTGTGGTGCCTTTTAGCAGGATATAGTTTCCATCCTTATCCCTGTTGATTAGAACTATTTCTGCTTTCGCTTTGTCTGAGATTAGGATTGCTACTCCTGCCTTTCTTACATGAGCTCAAGCACAATATATTCTGCTCCCTCCTTTGACCTTTATCCTATGTGTATCCCCTCGTTTCAAATATGTTTCTTGTAAGCAGCATATTGTTGGATTATGGCTTTTAATCCATTCTGCTATCCGTCTCCGTTTTATGGGAACGTTCATTCCATTCACATTCACAGTTATGATTACAATCTCTGTATTTCCCTCCAACCTCTTTCCACCATTTGTGCTTTTAGCTCTCCCGTCTCCCTTCCCCCCTCAATAGTATTCACTTTTCTCCCCCTCCTCCTGCAGCCTTCCCCTCCTTCTTTTAGCCCCCCTCCCTTTTACTCCCCTTAACTCTTATTGCTTCATTCCTCCCTTTAGTCTCCCTCTCCTTTCTTCCCCCTTTCCCTCCTTCTACCTATAGAGCAAGTTAGGATTATCTACTTAAGATTATTGTTCCCTCCTTTGAACAAATTAGATGAGAGTACCTCTCAAACAATGCTCATCTCCCTCCCCTCCTTCCCTCTACTATAGTTTTGTACTTCTTCCTGTGATATAATTTGCCATTTTCTGCTTCCCCCTTTCCACACCTCCTATTACATTCCCTTCTCATACTTTAATCATATTTTTGACATGACATCATTTACTTTATGCCCGTTCCCTCTACGTAGATCCCTTTTATCATAATAGCTGTACAGTTCTCAAGATTAACAGGTATCATCTTCCCTTATAGGGAGGT
Source organism: Notamacropus eugenii (assembly GCF_028372415.1). Lineage (NCBI taxonomy): Eukaryota > Metazoa > Chordata > Mammalia > Diprotodontia > Macropodidae > Notamacropus > Notamacropus eugenii. The sequence continues at coordinate 133,389,995 of NC_092873.1, read as the reverse complement.
AAACAGTTTGCCCTAATTGAGTAGCAAGTTTTTGATTTTGTTTTTTCCCCTCTGTTTACCTTTCTATGATTCTCTGGAAACCTACATTTGAAGATCAAATTGTCTATTGAGTTCAGGTGTTTTGGTCAGGAAGCTCTGGAGATCCCTTATTTCGTTGAATGATTTTCTCCTTGCCTGAAATGTTATGCTGAACTTTGCTGGGTAGTTGATCCTTGGTTGAAGTCCCAACTCCTTTGCCTTATTGAATATTGGGTTCCAGTTCTTTGCATCTTTTAATGTAGAAGCTGCAAGGTCCTGTGTGATCCTGACTGTATGTCCTTGATATTTGAATTGTTTCCTTCTGGCTGTTGTAGTATTTTCTCCTTCACTTGATAGCTCTGGAATTTGGCAACGATATTTCTTGGAGTTTTGAGTTTGGGATCCCTTTCGGGAGGGGAACGGTGGATTCTTTCAGTGACTATTTTGCCCTCTGAGTCTAGTACTTCTGGGCAGTTTTCCTTGATGATTTCCTGGAAGATATTGTCCAGACTCTTTTCTTCATCATGGGTTTCTGGCAGGCCAATAATTCTTAAATTTTCTCTCCTGGATCTATTTTCCAGGTCAGTTGTTTTTCCAATTAAATATTTTACATTTTCTTCTATCTTTTCATTCTTTAGATTTTGTTTGACTGATTCTTGCTGCATCATTGAGTCATTAGTTTCTACTTGCCCAATTCCAATCTTCATCGTATTGTTTTCTTCAGTTAACTTTTGCATCTACTTTTCCATCTGATCAATTTTTCCCTTTAAGGAGCTATATTCTCCATTTAATTTTTGTACTTCTTTTTCCATTTGACCAATTTTCCCAGTTGGGTTTTGTGTTTCCTTTTCCATTTGTTCAATTTTCCCAGTTAGGTTTTGGATTTCCTTTTCCATTTGATTAGCTCTTCCTTTTAGGGAATTATTTTCTCCAGTTAATTTTTGAACTTCCTTTTCCATTTGTTCAATTTTCCTTTTCAGAGTGATGTTCTCATCAGTGAATTCTCTTTTTATAATTTTAAAATCATTTGCCAGTTTTTCTTTTATTTCCTTCTTCAGCTGTTCCAGGAAAGCTAGTTGTGCTTGCGAGAAATTCATAGTCCCATCTGAGGTTTCAGATGGAAGTACAGTCTCAGCTCTGACTTCTTTGGTGTTTGTGTTTTGGTCATTATCCCCTAGAAAGATTCTATGTTTTTTTTCACTTTTTGTCTGTTTTTTCCTATTCATGATGTTGGCTGAGTGTTGTAGCTTCTGGTTCTTTCAGTCAGAAGGTACAGATCTTTAAATTGAGCTGATGTGTGTCTAGGCTAAAAGCAGGCTTTTTTTTTTGTTTGTTTCCCAGATCAACCCTGGGGTTAGCTTGTTAGGTGTTTCGGAGGGGTAGTCTGGTCTCAGGAGATCTCCTCAGCTGACCTGAGGCAAAGGCAAGGTCAGGGGATGATGATCCCAGCTTCCCTATTGTCTTCCCTTTTCCCCTGAAGGGCTGGGGCACGCCTAGAAGCTATTGCGTGTTCCCGCCCCTCCTGGGGCTCCTCTCCAGGCACTGATGCTTGCCTGGGTCTCAGTGCGAATTTTCTCTGCCCTGGGTCGTCTGTCCTTCCAGATCGCCTCTGCCACAGTAGGAAGAATCCCCTTTGCTATTTTTCTAGCCTGTGGTGTTATGAGACTATTTGCCCCCTTCTGCTGTTCCCGCTGATCCAGGATTTATCTGGGGAAGAATTTTATGGTTCTTTCACGGTCATCGGGGGGGAGGAGAGAGCATTTACTGATCAATCCGCCATCCTAGCTCCTGGAAGTTCCAGTAGTTGACTTACAGATGTTTAGTCTTCAGGCTGAAGGTTTCAAGGGCTGCTACGCTGATATCTGGTGCTCAGTGGCTCTCACAGGCTCAGTTTGGCTTGTCTCCTGCTCCGCTGGTTTCGCCCGCCACTCTCGGGCTTCTCAGGTCCCTTTAGCCCTGCTGCGCTGACCACCCTGCGCTCTGCGCTGGAGGCTTACCCCCGTGGAACAGATCCTTCCCGTGGACCTTCCAGTCCAACCTGGGCTCCGAATCTGTCAAAGTCTGTAACCCACTTGATTCTGCACCTCCAAAGTCTGGTCAGATTCTCCTTTCAGAGATATCCAGAGGAGTTTCTCCAGGAGCTTAGGTGAGTTGTTGCTTTCACTCCGCCATCTTGGCTCCGCCCCCCGAATTCTTTCAATATTTATTTTGCCCTCTGGTTCTAGAATCTCAGGGCAGTGTTCCTTGATAATTTCATGAAAGATGATGTCTAGGCTCTTTTTCTGATCATGGCTTTCAAGTAGTCCCATAATTTTTAAATTGTCTCTCCTGGATCTATTTTCCAGGTCAGTTGTTTTTCCAATGAGATATTTCACATTATCTTCCATTTTTTCATTCTTTTGGTTTTGTTTTGTGATTTCTTGGTTTCTCATAAAGTCATTAGCCTCCATCTGTTCCATTCTAATTTTGAAAAAACTATTTTCTTCATTGAGCCTTTGGAACTCCTTTTCCATTTGACTGATTCTGCTTTTGAAAGCATTCTTCTCCTCATTGGTTTTTTGAACCTCTTTTGCCAATTGAGTTAGCCTATTTTTCAAGGTGTTATTTTCTTCAGCACTTTTTTGGGTGTCCTTTAGCAAGGTGTTGACCTGCTTTTCATGCTTTTCTTGCATCTCTCTCATCTCTCTTCCCAGTTTTTCCTCTACCTCTCTAACTTGATTCTCAAAATCCTTTTGGAGCTCTTCCATGGGCTGAGCCCACTGAATATTTATTTTGGATGTTTGGGATACAGAAGCCTTGACTTCTAAGTCTTTCCCTGGTGGTAAATATTGTAGTTCCTCTTCTGAAAGGATAGGAGAAGATATCTGTTCACCAGGAAAGTACCCTTCCATGGTCTTATTTTTTTCCCTTTTTGGGGGTCCTTTGTCAAGAGTAGGGTATACTCTGGTTATCTGTGACATCCCAGTTCCTCCAAGGTGGCACAATCAAGCATGTACGGGTCTGGATGCAGAGAGGTATTTTTGTGCCCAGATTCTTAGCAGATACCTCTCCACAGCCACCTGGCCTCCAGTTCCCAAGTCAGTACTGTGGGGTTGATTTTCAGATAAGCTGGATGGGCAAGGCCACCACTGAGTCTGAGACAAAGAGCAGCTGGCCTAGGGCCTCCACCCAGGGCTGAGGTAAGATTCAGCTCTTCAATGCCCCCAGGGGTTTTTACACTCCAACAATGGAGCTTCCTTACAGGCTATTGTGTAGGCTCCATGCTTGGCTCAGCATCTGGTACATCCAACGTTTCCAGGGGCCTTTCAGGTCACCGTGGGCTGGAAATCTCCTCCACCCTGTTGTTCTCTACTTCTGCTGCTCCAATTTGTTGAGAGTCCCTCTCTACAGGTATTTATGGGCAGTGGGGAGGACCCTGGGTAAGTGTGCCTTTCTAGCCTGCTATCTTGGCTCTGCCCTATTTTGTCATGTTAGTCAATCTGATAGGTATGATGTGGTACCTCAGAGTTGTTTTGATTTACATCTTTTTAATCAATAGTGATTTAGAACATTTTTTTCATATGATTATAGATAGGTTAAGTTTCTTCCTCTGAAAATTCCCTGTTCATATTCTTTGACCATTTATCGGTTGGGGAATGATTGTATTCTTGCTTTTTAAGATATAGCTAATAGAGAAATATTTTTTGCATGATGCCACAGACAGAACAGTTACCATTTTTATGTAACGTCTGCTAGGAGCAACCTAGTCCTGAACTGTAATTGTTGCTGCTTTTTTCCTGTAATTTCAGTAATGTATTATTCTTTGTGATTCGATTTGATATTTCTTGGCAAGGATACTAGAATGGTTTGCCACTTTTAATCCACCTCCTCATATAGGTGTCCTCATCTATACTGAGGCAAATTGACGCAAACAAGTTTAAATAATTTGCTCAGGGTAACATGACTAGACAGTGTCTGAGGCCAGATGCATACTCAGGAAGATGTCTTCCTAACCTCAGGCTTGATACACTAACCACTGTGCCATCAAGGTGGTCACTTAAGTGAAAGTAATTATTTATGTCAATAGACCAAATTTGAACTCAAATCTTCCCGAATATAGTTTCAGCATTCTATCCACGATGCCATTAATCTGTCCTTTAATTGTAGTATTAGGTTACTGTATGTCCACATAGAAATCTCTATAACTCGATAATTTATTTGAAACTTTATTGATGTTAGATTTATGCTTGAGTTTGATTGCTGTCCATAGAGAAACTTTAAATGTTGCTTTTCAATCCTAATAATTTCATAATTCTTGTTGTGAGGTAAGCCGTTTCTAGCTACAATGAAATAAATGGTGTACACATTTTATCATCATTTATAATTAACCCGTGAATTGATGTCAGTTTACTCCAATCATATGTTCATAGATTTTTTTGTCTAATTTCTCACATACTCTGAGAATAAGCAGATATCATTTTACCAAACAATATTAAACTACTAAATATGAAGCATTGTATTTAGCTAATGAATTCAGAGGGATTTCTGGATCAAGTGTCTGGGCCCCCAGCATAGCTTATATTGGTCAGTGCTTCCTGTGCTACAGCAGGAGAACTGAAGTTTAAAAGCCAGGAAATAGTCAAATATCATGAACAAAAAGCAGAAATGAGCAATAACCATAAATTCTTATTATGGGAACAGGGAAGATCAAGGTATAAATTCAGAAACAGATAACATCAAAATACCCACATATGAAAATTCAAAAGAAAATATGAACTGTTGGCAAACCCAGAAAGCCTTATAGGAAAAGCCCAAGAAGAATTTTAAACCTTTAATAAAGAAGGTGATAGAAAAATTGGGAAAAGAAATGAGAGACAGGCAAGAGAGTCAAAAGCTTGGAAAAGGAAGGAAAAAAATGACTGTAGAAAACATGTCCTCAAAAAGTACAGTTAGTCAAAATGATAAAAACAAAAGTACACTGAAGAAAAGTCCTTGAGATATATAATTGCCCAAATTGAAAAGAAAAAAAAATATGCTAAAGAAAACTGTTCCTTAAAAAGTAGTATTGTACAAATGGAAAAGGAGCTCAAAAACTCTCTGAAGAGAAATACTCCTTAAAAAAGTAAAACAGACCAAATGAAAAAAGGAGGTACAAAATGTAATTGGAGAAAACAATTTGTTCAAAACTAGAATTTCTCCAGTGGAAGCTAATGACTCTATTAGATAACAAGGATCAGTTGAAGAAAAAAAAAGAGAATGAAAAAGGAAATGTAAGAAACTGTAAAATACCTCATTGAGAAAACAACTGACTTAGAAAATAGATCCTCAAAAAGTAATTTTGAAATAGCTGGTCTATATGAAAACAATGAGGGAAAAAACATCCCTTGACAGGATTTCTCAGAAATAATCAAAGAAAGTTGCTGTAACGTCCTAGATCCAGAATGTGAAATAGTCATAAAAAAATCCACCTGATAACATAATGAAAGAGATCCCAAATGGAAAATAACAATGCATATTGTAAACAAATTCGAAAATTATGAGGATAAAGACAAAACATTGCAAGCAGCCAGAAACGAGCAATGTAAATATCATGGAGTCACAGTCACAGTTATGCCAGACTTTGTAGTTTCTATATTAAAATATCAGTTGACGTAAAATACACTATTCTATAATGAAAAGGAGCTTGGATTACAACCAAGGATCAACTACCCAGTGAAATTGTGTACAATTTTTCAGGAAAGGGGATAAGTATTCAAAGAAATAGGTGTCTTTCAAACCTTCCTGATTAAAAGACCAGAGCTAAAAAGTACAGAAATAAAAGGAGCTTTCGATATAATGATTACAAGTAACTATCTACAAAACATTAATAAGAAATACCTGTGGTGGGATAAGATAGACATCTTCCCTATAAGATCAGGTGTGAATAAAGGATGGCTATTTTCAACAAAGTTTTACTAGAAATATTGACTATATCAGTAAGAGAAGAAAAAGAAAGTGAAGATATTAAAATAAGCAATGAGGAAAAATTATCACTCATTGCTGATGATATGATGATTTACTTGGACATACTTAGAGAATCAGGTGAAAAAATTATTTGAAATAAAATGAAATGAAAAATCATTCCTGTATCTTTGCAAGAAAAAGCCAAACGGGGTCATGATGATTCAAACATGATAAAAATGCATGGGAGCCCTGTTGAACTGAGTGAGAGAGATAGGGTCCCTCTCACTGTGGTTGAAGTGGACCAGTGCAGGACGGTAGGTGTCCAAACAAGTCCCACCTCAGAGGATCTTCAGGAGATCCTGAGTCCTTGAGGGTGGAGACAGTAAGTGTCAACACCAAGAACCCAGGCTGACCTTAGTACAGTCAAGGGATTTGAGGAGACACTAGTGCAGAGGAGGTTCACCAACCACTGAGCCTGCCTGTACTCTAACTCAGGGCAGGAGGAGATCTCCTGTGTCCAAGCTACCCCTCTCCCACATCTCACCCAACAAACTTGGGGGTGACTCTGGGGAAATGCAGGAAAACTTCACGTTGTCTCTACCGTGGCAAACCAGTCAGCTCAGCACCAGGCAGGCTGCAACATTCTAGCGTCTAGCTGAAAGAACCAGAGGCTACAACACACAAAGACAGCAGTTCTCAACGCAAGAAATGTGGGACAGAGCCCCTGCTGCTCTAGAACGGGCAAGTCATTTTAAAAGTGAGGAAGAAGGTAGTCCTCATGAGCAAGAAGCAAGCCAGAAGAAAAGATCATAAAATCTTGCTATGGGGACAAAGACCAAAACACAACTAAAGAAAAGGTCAGAATTGAGATTATACTCCCATGTGAAACTCCAGAAGGGAATATGAACTGGTTATAAACGAAAAGAGCATTTTGGATGAGCTCAAGAAAGAACTTAAAAGCCAAATTAAAGAGGTTGAAGAAAAATTGGCTAATGATTTTAAAAATCTGAAAAAAAAGAATTCATGGAAGAATTCTGAAGTAAAATTGAGCAAATGGGTAAGAAGATTCAAAACCTAGATGGAAAAATTGGACAAATGGAAAATGAGATACAAAAGTTTACTGAAGAAAACAATGTATAAAAATCAGAATTGGGCAAGGAGAAGCTAGTGACTTTATGGGATTTCAAGAATCAGGCAGACAGAATCTAAAAAATGAAAAAAAAATGAAGAAAATGTAAAACATCTCATTGGAAAAATAACTGATGTGGAAAATATATCCAGCAGATAAAAATCTAAGAATTATTGGTCTACTGGAAAGCCATGATAAAAAAAAAACATGGAAAATATCTTCAAAGAAATCATCAAGAAAAACTGCTTGAGGTCCTAGACGCAGAGGTCAAAATAGTCATCAAAGGAATACACTGATCACCTCCTGAACGAGATCCTAAACTGTAAAGGCCAAGGAATATTGTGGCCAAATTCCAGAACTATCAAGTTAAGGAGAAAATACTGCAAGCAGCCAGAAGTAAACAATTTAAATATCAGCGAACTATAGTCAGGACCACACAGGATCTTGAGGATTCTACATTGGAAGATCAGAGGGAAAGACCAGTATAATATTCCATAAGACGAAGGATCTTGTATGACAATGAAGAATCAATTACCCAGTCAAAATTGTTCATAATATTTCAGGCAAGGAAATGGACATTCAATGAAATAAGGGATTTCCAAACTTTCCTGATGAAGAGGCAAGAGCTCAATAGAAAATCTGATGTTCAAATACAAGACTCAAGAGAAGCATAAAAACATAAACAGGGAAAAATTCCTTACTATTCAATATGGGCAAGCTGTTTACATCACAAAAAGGGATGAAGATACTTGCTAATCTTGAAAATTGTATGTTTTGTATGACTTTACAAAGGAATAAACATAGATAGCAGTGGGTATAAATTAACTAAAGTGATGGAAAAATATGATTTAAAGGTACAAAATGATTTAATGGGAGATGAGAAAAGAAGGCAGGAAAATGTAAATTACATCACAGGAAGAGGGACAAAAATGTATTATTGTAGAGGGAAAGAGGGGAGGAAGATGAGAACAGTCTGAGATTTACTCACATCTGATTTGGTTCAAGGAGAGAACAACATACTCAGCTAAGTATAGAAATGCAACTTGCCCTACAGACTGTAGGAGGGAAAAGAAAAGAGAGGGGAGGTTAAAAGGGAGGCAAGAAATAGCAAGGGAAAAATGGAGATATAAAGATGGAGAACGATGGAAGAGAGGGAAGGCTGAGGGAGGCAGTATTCAAAAACAAAACCTCATTGTGGAGTGAATGGGAGAAAGAAGAAAGTAGAACTGAAAGCATGAACACGACAAATAAGATGGAGAGAAAGACACAGATAGTAATCATAACTGTGAATGTGAATGGGATGAACTCTCCCATAAAACGAAGGCAGATAGCAGAATGGATTAAAAACCATGATCCAACAATATGTTGCTTACAGTAAACACATTTGAAACAGGAGGATACATACAGAATGAAAATAAAAGATTGGAAAAGAATATATCATGCTTTGGCTGATGTAAAAAAAGCAAGGGTAGCAATGCTAATCTCAGAAAAAGGAAAAGCAGTAATAGATCTAATCAAAAGTGAGAAGGAAGGAAATTATATCCTGCTAAAAGGCACCATAAATAATCAAGGAATATCATTACTGAACGTATATTCACCAAGTGGTATAGCAGTCATATTCTTAGAGGAAAGGTTAAGGGAGTTACAGGAAGAAATAGACAGAAAAAAATATCCTAGTGGGGGACCTCTACCTCCATCTCTCTCAACTTGATAAATCTGAGCTCACATTAAACAATAAAGAAGTTAAGGGGGTAAATAGAACTCTGGATAAATTAGATATGCTAGATCTCTGGAGAAAATGAAATGGGGATAAAAAGGCATAAACCCTTTTTCCTGTGGTACATGCAGATATGCAAAAATTGACCGTGTATGGGGCATAAAATCCCCACAAGCTGATGAATAAAAGCAGATATAGCGAATACATCCTTCTCAGATAATAATGTAATAAAAATATATGTAATAACAGGTCATGAAAAGATAAAACAAAAATTAGTTGGAAACTAAATAATCTAATCTTAAAAATGAGTGCATTATAAAAGGAAATCATAGAAACAGTAAATAACTTCATTCAAGAGAATGACAATAATGAGATAACTTACTAAAATTTAGGAGATGATGCAAAAAGCAGTTCTTAGGGGAAGTTTTATATTATTGAAAGCCTATGTGAATAAAATTGAGAAAGAAAAGATCAATGAATAGGGCATGCAGCCGAAATAGTTGGAAAAAAACAAGTTGAAATTTGCCAAGTAAACAGCAAATTAGGATTACTGAAAATTAAAGGAGAGATTAATAAAATTAGTTTAAAAAGCTGATGAAGTAATGAATAAAACTAAGATTTGATTTTATGAAAGAAATCAATAAGGAATGATAACTTTTTGGTCAATTTGAGTAAAAAAAAAGAAGAAATTCAGATTACAAATATCAAAAATGAAAAGGGCGACAGCAACAGATAGAATGGCAATTGCCCTTGAAAGTTACAGTAGACACAATCAAATATTTGGGAGTCTACCTGTCAGAACAAAGGCAGGACCTAAATGAACATTATTACAAAACATATTTTGCACAAATAAAGTCAGATTTAAATATTTTTTTTTAAAATCAGTTGCTCATGACCAGACCCAGTTAATATAATAAAAATGACAATTCTATCTAAATTAATTTAATTGTTCAGTGCCATACCTATCAAACTATCAGATAATTATTTTCTAGAGTTAAAAAAATACCAAAACTCATCTGGAAGAATGAAAAGTCCAGAAAAGCAAAGGAACTAATGAAAAGTAACATGATAAAAGGTGGCCTAGCCCTATAAGGTCCCAAATTCTATTATAAAGCAGCAATCATCGAAACGAGTTGTTCCTGGTTAAAGAAATAGAGGAGTAGAGTAGTGGAATAGGTTAGGTACTCAAGATACAGTAGTCAATGATTATAGAATTCTACTCTTTGATATATCCCAACTTCCAGGATAAGAACTCACTGTTTGAGAAAATCTGTCCAAATCTGTTGAGAAAACTGGTTAGCAATGTGGCAGAAACTGGACATAGACCAATGTCTAACATCATACACAAAATAATGTCCAAATGGATACATGAGCTAGATATAAAGATTAATATTATAAACAAATTAGGGGAGTAAGAAATTGTGTATTTCTCAGGTTTATGGAGAATGGAGAAATTTTTGAACAAAAAAGAGATAAACAACATTATGAAATGCAAAATGGATCATTTTTATTACATTCAATTGAAAAGTTTTTGCATATACAAAACCAACGCAATCAAGATTAAGAGGGAAGCAGAAAACAGGAAAATAATTTTTGCAGCTAGGGTCTGTGATAAAGGTCTCATTTCTAAAATATATAGAGAGCTGAGTCAAATGTACAAGAATACAAATCATTCCCCAATTGATAAATGAACAAAGGACATGCATGAACAGTCAGTTTTCAGAGGAAGAAATTAAAGTTATGTATAGTCATATGATAAGTACTCTAAATGGCTATTGATTAGAGAGATGCAAATCAAAACTCTGAAGTACCACATTACACGTCTCAGACTGGCTAACATGACAAAACAGGAAGATGATAAATATTGGAAAAGTTGTGGGGGAGTTGTAACACTAAATCTTTGTTGGAGCTGTGAGCTGATCCAAACATTCTGGAGAGCAATTTGGAACTATGCCCAAAGGGCTACAAAAACGTGCATACACTTTTACCCAGCAATATCACTTCTCGGACTGTATCTCCAAGAGATCACAAAAATGGGAAAGGGTCCCACATTTACAAAAATATTCGTAGCACCTATCTCTGTTGGCCAGGAACTGGAAATATAAGGGATAACCACCAATTGGGAAACGCCTGAACAAGTTATGTTATATGAATGTAATAGAATCCTGTTGTGATATGATGAACAGGATGAACAGGAAGACTTCAGAGGGACCTCGAAGGAACTATATGAACTGATGCTGAGTGAGAAGAGCAGAACCCAGAGATCTTTGTAAACAGCAACAACCACAGAGTATGTAAAATTTTTCCTGGTAGACTTAGCCCTTCACAAAAAGTGGAAAGACCTCAAAAATTCCCATTGGACTCTTGAGGCAAAATTCCATCCACCTACAGAGCTAGAACAATGGAATTGGATCACAGAATGAAGCAGAATACTTTCTCTTATGTTTTGTTTTGTGTTGGTTTTTCTCATAGTTTCTTCCATTCATTTTAATTCTCCCTTGCAACATGACTAAGGTGAAAATGTACTTAGCAAGAATTAATATTTAGAACCCATATAATATTGCACACCATCTTGGGGAGAGAGGGAGGAAGGATGGGAGAAAATCTAAGTTTTATGGAAGTGATTATAGAAATCTGAAAACAAATACATTTATTAATAAAAAAGACAACAAAAGAGAAATTAATGGGGCTTAGCACAAACTTACACACTTAAAAAAGTGAAATGAAAGTCAATTGAATTCCATCAAGGAGAATCGTGAACAAGAGATATTATATCCTTACCTGATGAAAATGAAATTGATTAAGTGAATATAGAAAAATAAGTAGATTCTCTAAAAAAGATGAAAAACTGATTATAACAGTTTTCATCTCAGTCCTTTCATTGGAACAAAAGAAAGGAGTCAGCAGCTATCTGTTTACAGAGTTGTTTTCTATACTTAGTGCACATTGCTGCTGCTGAAGCAGATACCATCCTGTTTGTGAAGAGAATGGGTTTTTATTACTGGCTCAGCATCTTAATTTCCTATGGTGACCCTTAAGCAGAACTTATAATGGATTTAATTCAATTCCAACACCGATTGTGTATATTATATGGAATGTAATATTGCAATTCTCGCTGCTAGCATTCTTCTCTTTTAAACTAGGAGTTAAATGGTTTCCAAACCTTCATGCAATGATATATCTTGATGGAAATATAGAAAATATTATTTGATACATTCAAATATACAGAAATTGGAGTATACACAAACATATATATTAAGTACACATATAGATATATGTAGGTGTACAAACCACTGATATAAAAATGTGCACATACATATCCTTACAAATTCATGTGTAATATATGCATGTATATCCCACTCTCTCTTCAGCTATAGATAACAATGTTATGCATCTTTAGAGATATATTCTTGTTGTCCCAAATGTGTTAGTGTAGTTTGAATCTTTAATAAAATAAGTATTCTTTTGTCAGACATCATCTTGAGAATTGTTCTTAGTCCTCTCACCTTAATTTAAAGAATTTGGTAAATTGGAGTACACCAAGGAGAGGTAATCAGGACACTGAAGGGCCTTGAGACTATGATACAAGTGGATTATTTGAAGGCACTCAGCATTTTAGCTTGTAGTCAAAAATCCTCATGGAGAATATGAAAGCCATCCTTAAGGATCTGTAAGGCTTTTTCTGTGTCTAATAGAGGGATTGTACTTCTCCTTTGTCCCAAAATATAAAGCCAGTAGTTATATATAGAAGTTTTAGAGCTTGATATCAGAAAAAAAAATCCAGAGCATTAGAGTTGGCTTGATGTCCATGTGGTGGACAAGCCATAGTGGTATATGGGTTGGATTAAAAGACTAATGAGATTTATTTAGAGTTCTAAACACTCTGATTCATTAGCAAATTTGGTCATATCAAGGGGAGTGAGGTGATTATTCAGATGATTTGATATCCTGTATCCAAAAGAATCACTGAAGTAGAATTAGATTCCTTGAATAAGACCGGTGGCATATTTATCTTTCTATTCACAATGCTCTACACACCATATGTTATTAATACATATTATTAGGTGCTAATATTTGTAATTTATGCTTCAACATATCCCCTTTTTTGAAGGATGCTGCCTTACCACCCAAAGCCATGTTGCCAAAGATCGGCACTGAACTTCTCATGTCCTTTCTGAATATGATCCAGTGGTTCCATTTTAACTCTAAAATAAAATTTAAAGTAGTCTATTTGCCACACTATTTTCTCTATACCATGGCTCCAATCTACCTTATCAAGCTTATTATAAACTGCCATTTTTCATGTTCCTCACAAGTGAAATTCTGATCTGTGAGCCTTTGCACAAACTAATGTCCCATGCCTGGAAGTTGAATAACCTCCTCATTTCCACTTCTTGCTAGCCTTAGTTGTATTCAAAGGTTATCTCATACAATTCCTCCTATATAAAACTAATATTGCTTTCCCTCCATCATCACCTTGGTTATAATCTGTATACTTCACACTCACACACACACATACACGTGTGTATACCATATATGTATGTACATATATGCATGTATATCCACATACTTACACCCAAGTGCATAATACACATGCATCCCTATTCACATGAAAACATACATACATAAGTAAGTATTATTTTCCATGATAATATGCAAGTTTTCTGGGAATAGAGACCATTTCAATTTCATATTCGTTTAACCAGAACTGATCAACGAATAACCTATAGTAGATATTAATAAATGTTTATTAATTGATTGAATTAAGTGACGAAATATTTAATTTTTCAAAGAGATATCAGTGTTGATTACTTGTGTTCTATTATTTTGTGACAATTTTAAATGGATTTCTTTTCCAACTGTATGTTGTAATATTACATTTATACATTTGCAAGCAATTCATTTCTTTGCAACTCAAAAAGCATAATTAATATATCTTTTGAAGAATGAAGAAAGAAGAGCTTTTTCTCACACCTCTCTTCCATTCTTTAAGAAAGTTCAATGTATGTTCAGAAGTAGCTGGATATATGTGCAAAGTTCGGAGTGAAACAATGATCAGTAGTCAGTAGAAGAGCTTCCAAAACGCATATGTTGTCGATAGGTAGGCTACAGTTCAATGTGATGGAGAATGTGTTCTAAAGAATACTGAGTAAACCTGTCTTCCATCCTCTTCACATTTTTAGATTGCACAATCATAAAAACATGTATCCACACGATTGTGCCTCTTAATTAGAAATATTTTTTTTATTTTTCTGAAAGAGGAAAGATGTCAATATCTCTATCTATCTATCTATCTATCTATCTATCTATCTATCTATCTATCTATCTATCTATCTACCTATCTATCTATCTATCGATTTATCTATCTGTATTCTGTTAGATGTCATAAAACAAGGAGAATAACCTGATCCCAAACTAAGGGGAGACAGTGCCGAAAATCCTCTGACTAGTATTTTTCTCCTCCATAGACAGCAACGTTTTATGTACCAAAGAATTTGACTCTTTTTTTCTATCATTTATTGTCTCTGTGAGCATTAATAAATTCTTCAGCACTTCTGAACTTTAGATATCGCATTATAAAATGCGTATTACAATGCTAACAATACGTAACTCAGATAATTTTGTGAAATAACACAGATACATTTTTTAAAAATTATCACAAACATAAACTGTTCTATTATTGTTGATTATTCCTCTGGTTTGTGGCCTTATTATAAATTCCTACTAAACTTTTTCAATCTAGCACAATCACCAAAAAGCTCATATTATATTCAATCTGACTCTTAATTGTCTCCCCTTTTTCAATCCAAAATACATTGCTAACATTTTCAGGTTTCATTTCTTTAAAAAATAATCCTCAAGAAAAAGGACATACATAAAATTATTAAACAATGATAAAAACATGAATAAATCACACAGTATAACTTCTTAATTGTTGTTCATTTTTATTCTTTCCATGTATTCAATGCCATGCAGAGATAAAATTAAGACATGAGCAGAAATGGTTGTAACTTTTTATTAAAGTTTGTTCTTATAAAAGAAAATTCTATTTCATCACACTAGTATTTGCTGATAAAAAGGTACTATCTGTCAAATACAATGATGACATTAATGATTCTCTATCAATGGACTTTGCATTTGTGAGCAATATTTCCAGTAATGGTAGCAGACTTGCCTTGAGATATCTCTTCATTTTCACCTCTGCTGTTCTGAATAATGGTACATGTAATTTAAATGATTAAAATCTTCCTCAATGGCTCTGTCTTGTCAGAAGATTATTATACCAAGCCTCATAGCCCAGCAAAGCAAACTGGTTGTTATAGAACCCAGACTTCCAGCTTGACTTCAAAAGCACCCTGCTTTAAACAGCTAAAGCTTTTTAAATATATGCAATTCACAAGAAAATTCTCTTCCTGTGGATATGGATAATCTTAGTCAGCTAATATGAAATATTTTACAAAACGAAAATTCATTTTATCATCCAATTTGCCATACTTAGTATATCCTTAGGGGTTTGGAATTCACATAATTTGGATTAAATAGCAATAAAAATTGCTGAGGTTATGAAACTATTTTTCATTTTAGAAGCTGTTTGGAGTGTCTCTTCTTTGTAGCTGCTATAGCACTAATTCCCAACAAATATGCTCTAAGCCTCCAAGCTTTTCAAATCCTGGAACAAAGTTTTCACAGAATGCAAAAGAGTTACACAATCTTTCAACTTTCGTTGGCAGTGGAGTCCTAGCAAGGAAGGAAAGTTTTTGTTTTTATTGTTAAATATTATTTGATTATTTGCCTCACAGTCATCTGGATCATCTCATTTCCAATATAATCTGTTATTCTTTGAGAATGTTTCATCTTATTCAAGTTGAAAACCATTTATTAGAATCATCCTCACCAGAAGATAGAAAATATTATCACATTCAGTAGTCCATAGCTATAGAAGACATGCTACTCTACTGAATGGCTTGGGACGTGAGGGGGCTTAGGTTGTATATATTCACTGTCCTCAAGGAAATTGTAATTGAGTGGGTCTGGTACCAATAATTCTTGCTTCAAATTATGATTTCTATTTCAAATCTTTCTGCATTTTTCACTGCTTTAAAAACATTACTGGAAATTCGAATCCTTTGACAAAAAGTTAAGAGCAGGTAGATATGGAAAGTTAACATGAGAAGCACTCTAGACTTGCTTTATTTTTTAAATTACTATTATTTTCAAAGTTGGAAAATTAAACTACTTGATTCAAAAACATAGACAAATGAAAAAATACAACTATGGAGTGTCATACTTTTAGTCAATTATGTCAACACTAAACAAAGGAAGGAAAGAAGAAAGGAGAGAAAAAAGAAGAAAGGAAGGAAAGTTTAGAGGGAATGTGAAAGGGGAAAGCAAGAGAAGTGAATAGAAAACAGGTGAAAGAAAGGAAGGAAGGGAGAGGAGAGGGAAGGAAAGGAGAATAAAGGAAAGGAAAAGAAGAGGATAGAGTTGCCCTAAATGATCCAAAATCAACATAACATTGCACATTTTGCTTTATAAATTAATTAGGAAAAAACATTTCCTGACTCAGTAGAAAGATCTTATTTTCAAATACTGCCCTACAAGAATGTTTTGCAAAAAAGTGTACAGTTGTAAGATGAAGAAGCTTATTTCCAAATAAACTGAAGTTCAGAAAATTACTCAGGAAAAACTAGTTTGGAAAATAGTCAGCTTAAGGCTACAATAAGGGTAACCAATAAAGGAACTCCAAAATGAATTCAATGGTATCAGGTGAGCAAAATTGATCAAAAAGAGATACAAAAGGAAAAGAAAATTGGTCTAGTAAATTTTTATCCAGTGTCTATATAAACATTCATAGCATATCTCTCAAGCTATATTTGAGTATTTTGATAATTAATCTAAAGGTTTTAATTTGTTGCATCTGATGCCATCATATGACTCTAGAAATCATTGGCTAGCAATAGGTTTTACTTTGGGCTACTTTTCAAAATTAAGGGGCACCTAATTTTAGCTTGTGAAAATGCTAACATATATAAATCAGTATAGGTATAGCACAAAGATAATAAGAAGTTTATGACATTGATGGTAGATGTTGCTTTCAAGAGAACAAAAACAATCCAACCAAAAAAACCCTGAATGCTTATTAGCTATCTGAAATGTCAAGTTGTAATCCCAAAATAAAATACCACTGATTATGATAATTTAGGAAAGCAAAGAACAATATTTATTTTTTTAAAAAATTACCTATTTGACTGCATGTCAGTATAGAAGGAAAGGTGCTTGTGTATTATAATTTGATATGTAAATTCTCACTTAATTTTCTTTTTATGCAACTTTAATATTTTGCTTTGAAATATCAAAGTATTGGAGTGAAAATTCTGAGTCATGTAACTGAGGTTATTTACTCTCATGTCGTGTAATATAATTGCATTATAAATCATTCTATTTTCTTTACTATTTTATCGTGGACCTATATATTATTTGATTCAAATGTTAGTGGTTTGATCAGTGCTTTGTTCATAAAATTTGTAGCATTTTGCGATGTAGAGAAAGTCAGTTATGTTTCAAATAGTTTTACCAATTCTATTCACTAAAATATACAGGTAAATAGAAAATTTTGAATGTAGATTTGTTTTTAAAGTTATATTTCTTTTTTATTGATAAAATTTTGTTTCATATCACCTCCATTCCAAATATATGGCTCTTCGTTCTGTTACCTAGAAATACACTGTTCCAAAAAATAATAACAATAAAGGAAAAAAAGAGAAAAAAAGAAAAGCAGTTGAGTAAAACCAATATTCATCTGCTAATATAGTCAATATTCTCAACCCACACTCTCCTATTTCTACAGAGGAAGGAAAAGTTGTTGGGTTTTTTTCTTTTACATTGTGATAATTGTATATACGTATCATTTTATGTCTCTCTTTTTAATTCTAATTCTCTAATCTTTGTTCAATTTGCATCAGTACAATTTTTTTATTCAAAAATGCTTATTCAAAAAAGAGAAAGAGGTATAGACATTATGTAGATTTTAGTATTGGATCTTCAAAACATCCCATAAGTACCATAATTATTATCGTCCTTTTATAAAAGAGGAAACAGAGCCTAATAAAAGTCAAATTATTTACCTGTGGTCATATGGCTATCAAATACTATACCTAGGACATGAAAGCAAATCTCTTCTGACTCTCATTCCATTGTACTTTTCACTATACAAGGAATAACACTACCTAAGAAAAATCAAAGCACATCATTTTTACCAGTAATAGTCTAAAAATTGAAATTAAAAAGTGACAAATTAAAGCAAATCTCAGATTGTTTTCCACTTACTTATGAATTTTTTTTTATTGTCACATTTATCAAAATGCTTCCCAATTGGCAGCATGTGAATAAAACCAATACTCAATGTGTTTTCACATTTCTTTATTTACATCATCATATAATTAAGGTTGATTATTTTGTCATTTTTCCCCAGACTGGAATGATCTGCTGTATATTCAGTTGCTAATG
Source organism: Notamacropus eugenii (assembly GCF_028372415.1). Classification (NCBI taxonomy): domain Eukaryota; kingdom Metazoa; phylum Chordata; class Mammalia; order Diprotodontia; family Macropodidae; genus Notamacropus; species Notamacropus eugenii. The sequence continues at coordinate 133,371,702 of NC_092873.1, read as the reverse complement.
AGCAATATTTGGATAAAATAAAGATTAACGGTTTTATTTGACTGTTCATAAAACTTGGACTCCCAGAATTGTGCCAAATTAATCTTGGCAAAATTTCAACAAGTATTTGATGAGTGACAACTACAAGCCATACACTGTGCTAGGCACTGGGAATACAACAAAAGAAACCACAAAGAAAAGAGGAAAGAAAAAAAAAAAGCTTGGCCCAAAGGGTTTACTTTCAGGGAAGAAAAGAGGAACGATTTGTTTTACTTGGCCTCACAGAATGTAGAGAACGGTAAGTATAAACTTGGTAACAGCTATCATGATCCAAAAGCATTGATTCTACATAATCATAATTACAATCTTGTCTTGAGATAACAAGAAATAATTTCTTTGGAGAAGTTTTGAATTTTTAAGTAGTAACTGAATGATCAATTTCAGCAATTCTGTTGAGTAGTAGTTTTCAATATAGTATGGGGATTTCTGTGGGTTCTTGAAACCAAAACCATTTTCTAAATAATACCAATAAATTTCTTGCCTTTTCTTATTTCTCATTTTCTTACGAGTGTACCATACAGTTTCTGAGAGCCTACATGACCAGTGAATTAAAGGTTCACATGCAAACACACAGACTGAATCAGTGTCTCATCTGCAGAATTGTACATGTGGCTTGTAAGTGAAGAGATATAGATAGATAGATAGATAGATAGATAGATAGATAGATAGATAGATAGATAGATAGATAGATAGGTATGGCTGGGCTTGCTGTTTTTCCTTGTATTCATGTTATTGCACTAAACAGTCAGTAAAAAATATTTATGAGAATGCTTGACAACAAATCCAAATGGTGCTGGAATATTCATAGTGTGCTGAATATTTTTCTTTTAATCTACTGGTTTAGATAGGAACAATTATATTGACATTTGCATTGATGGTAAACAAGCAATTAGCAATTTACTTTTGCAAAACATGTAAAGTAAGATGGCCCTTTTTGATTTTGGAAATATATTTATTTTTGATGAAAATCATATTTATGTTAATTTTTAATGAGTTCATCATTGTTTTTTAAATCAGTTACTAAAATTGTTTTACTCAATCAGTTTTAACTTCTGATGCAGTAAATATTGATAGTAAAAGGTATGCTGGGACCAGATTATACTAGCTCTTGAGAATCATTTGTAAAATTTTCAGTGTCAGTATATACAACTTGGAAGTTAACAACTGCTATCACTCAGGGCTTAATGTACTACTTTGTCAATTATCTAGAAAAGAAACTGATAGGAAAATATCAATAATGAAGAACTTCTCCAAAGAGTCAAATGTTAAATGTTTACCAGCACACCCCCAATGCAAGTCATATAAACAAAATACATTGAGGATTTTTAATGGCTTTTAAAATTAAAAAGTGCTCTTGAGAATTTCTGTGTATTCCTAGTTAAATTAGATGGCTTCCAAAATGTTCTCTGCTCTGAGACTCTGTGACAAATTATATTATCAGTGTCTGAAGTTCACAACAAACAAGACTGCCATATTTTAGTTAGCTAAATTACTTCCTAGTTTACATCTTTAGACTTCTGAGCCATTTATCCATTACTTTAAAGTTTGCAAAAGTTTTTAAATATCATCTCAATTTATTCTCACATTTAACTTAAGATGTAGGTGTGGTTGTCAGCCCCACTTTATAGTTGCTATAACTGAGGAGAGGGTAAGCCCAGCATCACAAGGTTATTAAACGTATGAAATTGGATTTGATTTCATCTTCCTGAATCCAAGTCAGGCCCTCTGTCCATTGACGCATTCTGCTTCTACAACAACCACTGACACTAGTTCCTACTCAGTCAAGAAATTCAGAAGCTGTTTTCTTAACTGTTGAAGGGTTGAAATTTGAATTAGGAAAGCAAGGTGTATTTTTTAAACATCTGTCAACTTGGTCCTTTAGCACAAATTTGAACTTTTGTTTTTGTCAAATTACGTACAAATTGCTTTACTAAATTGGTTTCTCACAACTAATCTCCCACAGAGCTCGATTATCTACCTGAACTAAACATTTTGAATAAGATTTTAAAGTTAAATACTAAAAGAATTTGAAATGAAGTATCTAAAGGAGTTTCATCACAATATAATAGAGTAAAATAAAATAGAGTGGAATAGAATAGAATGGCTCCAGCACTAGCTTTGTGGGAAGTTATGAATTTTCTAAGACTCAGTTATGTCATCTGTAGAATATGACAAAAAAAAATTTCCTCTGAAATTTGAAGAATTTCTCTAAAATGTGACTGGATTCTCAATTTTTAATGACAGCACCTCCCCAAGTCATTTGAACATTGGCTCCTTAGAGTAAAAAATGAATTACAGATAACCAGAAACCAACTTCATATCCACAATTTCTAGTAGTCCTCTAGGAAAATAGCATTTCACACCAAATAGTAAACAGATTTTCTTTTCTGAAGAC